>NW_009258629.1:86180-162417 GCF_000687185.1 Egretta garzetta
TTTGCTGCCTTACCTAATAACTTCAAATTTTACCTCTTAGTTATCTGCAGCCAAAATTTGATTAAGGGGTATAATTTAAATAATACAGTTACATTTCTTTAAGTTTCATGTGAATTGGAGGAAACCAGAGGAGGGACCCTTAAATGTCTGTCTTGGTAAAGATTGCAATGTCTTCTTGCATTAGAGAATATGGGTAGGTAGGTCTGGGAAAAGAAAATTTCAAACAAATTTGTGCTGAACTGGGAATCAGCTATTTGTTCCAAAACCACTTGGAATGACAGGTTTTCGGAGAGTCCCTTTATTTCACAATGTGTTGCATTCAGGATACAAAGATGCTAATTCATCTTGCAGAAGCAGAGTATTTTGTATGTGCAGGTGTAATACCTGACCACACAGTCCCTGCATTTGTGTTACAGTTTGGTTTGGTTTGGTTTGGCCTTTTTCTTCAAAATAGTGTTGGCTTTTTTGTTGCATGTTCATACTAAGCCATATGTTAAAATAGGGCTTAGTAGACTTCCGGATCTGGGAAGACCAGCAAGCTACCCAAAGATGCACAAAGCTCTGACTGCATCTCGTTAATAGAAGCGCTGTTTAGCCAGTGCTAGTGCTAGCCAGTGTGACATTTTTGTCAAGTTTGGAATAAGTAGCATGTTGCAGTCGTTGTATTTCTTATTATTTTATCCAACTGTAATGCATGTCTGCTACTTACTCTGTGCGGGATAATGTTATGTGTGGTGTTACCAGGTTCAGACATCAGAAGCTTTGGTTTTCATTAATAAAAAAAAAAAATAGTTCTGCAGCGTTTAACTTCATGAAAATTAATTCCAGTGGCTAACTGCATCTGCAAACAGTACCTGGAATAAAATTTCAAGATATGACCAGAGGGAAAAGTTTTCTGAGGTTTTGTCCTTGCTGTGTAAGTGGTGCTTATACATAGTTTCATTTTGGTTATTCACAGAAGACAAAGACCTTCTAAAATACACATCTAACTTGAATTATACAATTTTATCTTGAATATCTATTTTATTTTTAATGCATATCAGAGAAAGTATGGTGAATCAGACTATCTTATAACATAGTAGTACAACTGTAAACTGAAATGCAGAATAAAACTCCAGGGAGTTTTTTTGGTCATTAGATTGTGGTGACATGGAGGTTTGGAGCAGACTCAAGATGAAAGGTGTAGAAAGACAAATAGACATAGCATGGGGAGAAAAAGATGAAAAACACTGCCCTTTGTACACTTCAATAACATAAGTTTAAAAAACTCCAGGCTACAGTGAGGGTTCATCTGATCTTCCAGACAGCCTGACACAGTAATTTGGAAGAAGTAGATACTTCATATAGCTAAGCATTTAATACATTTAAAACCCATTCCCTTTGACTCTGTCCACACTGTTCAAGTAATGATTGTGTGGATAAGAGAGGGTCTAGCAGCCAAATCTTGCATATTCACTGTGACTGAAAGCGTCATCGGTGGTTAATTTTTATAGTTGCATGTCCTTTGATGATGATCCTGTGTCTGGCTCTTGTGAAGGAAGGCCTTCTTACCCCATCAGTTTTGCATGATTTGAGGAAGAGAGGAGGAGATTTCTGGCAGGCAGGATTACTTGACTCCTTTTGCAGTACTTTACGTAGGATCTCAAAGTTGCTAATCCTTCACTGCTTGCTTCTGTCCTGTAAGAGTTGATGGGCCAACAGTATACTGTCTTATTAATGACTGGTGTGTTGTTTATGAATGTGCACCTTTAGTACGAGGTCAGGGTGGCTCTGGTGAACCAGACTGGTGTTTTAGTTTTCCTGCTTTTGGCTTCTCTATTTGGCATTATGGGAAGTAGAGTGTAGGAAATGAAAAGAGGAAGCTTTGGAAAGCTCCCATGGAGGAACAAAAGATGTTAGATGTAATGAAACATTGGAGCAATAGGATGTTGCTGTCAAAGTAAAGAATTCTGTCACAGATTAGAGAAGTGAAAAAGTGGAAAATACCATGTATCATGTAGTTTAGCTGCCTTCTAATGCACAACTTGCCTCCTAGTGAGCTAAGATCAAGACCATTCTTGTTCTGAAAGTTGTATGGGATTCCCATAATGTTTCTTAAAGTTTCAGGATTGCTCTAAGTGAGGAAGAGGAGGGGTGGACAGACATGAAACTAAGAGGCAGAAGGGGAAAAGATGTTGGGAGAGCCAAAATTTGAGAATGGGGGCAAGGGAGAAATGTGGTGTTCTGGAGATGGCTACTTTTCTAATGTAATTATGTAGGAGTAAGTAGAGCAGGCGTTACGACAGCAGGATGTTCCTGATGAGGCTTCTTTAAATCGCTGTTCATATAACTTGGAGTGACTTACTTTAATTACATTCGGTTCCTTCACTTTTGGAATTAGAAACCCAGAGGAGGAGGAGTGAGCCTTTTCAGCAAGAGAAGGTTTAATAGAGACAAGCAGACAGATATTTAATGTATGTTTGTATTGAAAGGTAACTAGTAAATAAGCAATGTGCGTGCTTCTGCAATAGAACAGCTGAAAGCTCTTCTTACCAGCTCTGTGGCAACTAGTCATTGTGGGCTCAGAACTGCAGGTCACTTGTCTAAAGCTTGGCATATCTTTAGAAACAGCATTATTACATGCTAGAATAACTTTTTCCATACATCTGCTGATTTGAGAACCAAATAATCTTCTCTCTACTTTGAATATTTGAAGAGGAGCAGAGATACAAATAAAAACCAAACCCACCCCCCCGCCCTCCCCCAAGCAACAACAAAAAAAACACCAAACAAAAAAAACCTTGGAGGGTAGCAGTGAAGTTTATTGATGCTAGTATCTTAAAAGAGAAGGACATAATCCTCTTCTTCAGGGATTAAACAATTTAAACTAGGTTCTGACACTGGGCTTGAAAATGACACTTTGTTTTCAAAACAAACCCCTAAACGTTTTTTATGGAAGAGGCTTTCATGTTGGTATTTCTTAATATAAAATATTTGGTATCTTAAAGTTTGAGAGAAATGTATATGTAGAACTTGTTACAATGACTTCAAGCACGTCTTTTTGTCAAATAAATGAAGGAATTGATAGAAAGATTATGAAATGCCATATGGATACATGGAGAAGGGTAATTCGAATGCCAGCTGTCAATAGAATTTCAAATCTATGCTAACGAAATAATAGAATTTGCTTTAGTGGTGGTGGTTTAATATACAGTGTTCTGTAGGTTTAACTCATATGGGAAGAATACTACTTTTGGGGTTACAAAAATGACCTTGGTGGTGCCTTAATGTAGGTTTGAGTATTATGACTCAATTAACGTTGTTACTCCATTATACATCTCAAATTAATGTAATTTTTATATATGATTGGAAAAGCCCAGAAGACAGTTGGGTTGGGTTGTGTTCCTGACTGATAGGAACTGTCACTTTCAAAGCTGTTCTTCACAAAAACAGGCACTATCAAAATGCGCCAGTGAGATTCAGAAGAAGTTCCAAAACCCAAAGTAACTTGAGAATTTAATTGATACCATCTACCTCAATAACGTGCTGCTTTGGTCTTTCACTCGCAACTAGACACGAGCAAAATCAGTATCTGATACTTCTTTTTTGGGAGGAAATAAAGGCAAATTAAATCAACAGTAGGAATTATTAAACAAACATATAGCTCTCAGTGTATTACACCAATGTAATAGGTCTTCCCTGTGGCACTGTGGGAAATCTCGCCTTTTCTTATGCACATATTGATGAATACTGAGGATGGAAACACTAATTACAGTTAAGACAGTTGATATTTTTAACTTTTATCTGCATTCTCAATTTTGAATGTTGCTTTTGCTGACATATTTGTATAACTTATTCTGTGGACAAATAATCCACTCAGTATGGTAGTAATTTCTCATTATCGCCAACCTTGTGACTGTTTCTGTCATTTTTATTTTTTTTAAAGGAATTTGTGAACTTTAAGCGTAGGCACAAGGTAAATTTCCAGAGATACAAAGGCGGTGTCACTATTTAATTCTGTCTGGGACTAACACACAGTCTTGTTCGTAGTTATTATGTTTTATGTGATTCTCCATGATGCAGTAAAATACCTGTTCTTAAACTTGTGCATGTTGGGTTCTCTGAGAGTGAATCATGTCTGATTGCATTTTTTTTTTTGTTGCCATAGGGCTTGAAATGAGATTTTTAGTATTTTGAGAAAACCTAGAAATTGAAGATATCCCACATAACCAGACAGCTATTGAATTTTCTGCTGTTGGACAAACTGTCTGTTGTAGATGTAATTGTCTGTCACTGAAGTGCTGAGAGGCTCATACAGTTAGCAGGGAAGCTTGAAGCTACTCACAAATAGTTTAAAAAAACTCCAAATTTAAAAAATCTTCTTTTATACTAGTAGTTTCAGTAAATTTGTATAATCCTTATGAGCTTATTGTTTTATATGTTTTATCCATGTGCATGTTTTGCTTTTTATGACAATACAGTGGATTTTGATAAACTTTCTAAATTATTTCATAAGGATTTGATTCTGTGTGTGTTACAAAGTATACCTCCAGGCTGTCTTAAGATCACATCCTTGATTGTTTCTAATAAAAGATATTTTTGAACTATCAGGAGGCAAGATGAACAGTTAACATTACCTTCTTTATAATGCATATTTCCATATTTCCTAAGAAATGAATGGCATATTTGTATCTGAGTTTCAAAGTGCAGTTGTTCCCTCCTGGCAGTATAATGGTATGTTTGGGTGCCATTTTATTAACAAGCCACTTTCTAGCTGCAGTAATTTCTGTCTGTTTGGATCTTCCCTTGACCTGTGACTGATGTTGAGGAAGTAAATTAAGTTTTGACTCAACTAGACTGTAGGCAGCTCCAGAATGTGTGTGGGCAAACAATTCTTGAAGTTGCTTATTCTTGGAGTGTTAACATGGAAGATTTCATAAACAGCTTCTATTCATTATTATTTAAAAATGAGTTTTGATGTATTTTATATAAAATATTTGAAGACCTGTCTTTTATGAATGTATATTTTATATGTAAATACTTCTGACGTTGTTGTTTGCTATCAGTCTAATGAGGTAATGTTCTACTAAATGTTAGTGATGCCATTTGTATTAAAGTGCAAACCAAAATTTTGTTGCAGAGGATAACCATTTGATTTTTCATCTTTTCTATATAGTTTTAAGTAGAGATTTTTATCGATATTGCATCTGATGTCAGTAATATTCAGAAGTACCATCTTTCATTATAAAACCAGAGATGAACTCTGTGGCTATTTAAAGACCCAAGAATAAACAAGAGGCTTACTACTTGCAGTAGAACCACTATATTTTAAATGAAGGAAACAAACACAGAGCTCTTCATGCAGTAGCTTTGACTGTTCTGTTGTGTATCCAAGGAGTATTTGTATGTGCTGCGTAGGTTATCTGAAGAGAAATTCTGCAGCAGTGATGTTTTGTCATATGTCAGTGTTGATTGTGCCTACCAGAGAAAGACAAATAATCTGGATGTTGTTGTCTGAACTGGAATTCAAGAATATGGTTTGCATTTGAAGCATTAGTTTTGCCTTAAGGGTTTAATCCACTTTAGAAAAGAGTGAGCAATAGCAAGTCTAGCAGTCTCCTTTCAGAGAGCTAATAGCTGCTCAGATAGTAAGAGTATGAAAAGAGACTAGCAAAAGGGAAGAATAGTACCAGTGGAGGAGGAGGGGGTCAGTGTATAAGTAAGAGTACAAGAGAACACACAAATAGGGTAGCTGGTGAGATTATTTTTATTCTCAAAGGTGAGTTCTCCAAAAATGCTTGGAAGGTGTGATTACATAAATAATAATAAATAATAGTAAATGGAAAGAAAATTAAGTAAGATAACTGTGGAACAATGGGGCATTCAAGCTTTTTTTTAAAGTAGATCTTCATTTAAGTAGCTTGGCAGTTTCATTATATTACTTTTGTAATGCACAATAATTTATCCTTCATCATTTTAAAGAATGCAGATGCTGGTATGGTACTCTCTAGAAGAAAGGATTTTTTTTTTCATAAACTAGTGCCATGTAATTGTTACTTGCACACAGAATAGCAGTTAAGGTTTTGATGTGATAATTTTATTAAAACTTCTGTGGGACACACTTGCATAAGTTGTTTACATTGCAGCCAACCATTTGTTTTAAGCTAAAGACAGATGTGTATTGCAGAAGCTAATTAATCACACTGGTACCCGCAAAAAAACCCCTCTGTGGTTAGTATCTTTTTAAAAAGATACGAGATTTAAGATTGGTCATTATAGAGAGACTACATAAAAATTAAGTCCTGGGCTTTCCTTGGTTGCAAAGTAATGAGGCTGAAAAAAAAGTGCAAATATATTGCATGTGCTGGAAAAAAATTGAATTTGATAGGAATTAATGACTAGCAAAGTGTCAGGGGTCAGCAAGGGCTGGCTGTTCCTGAAGGTAAGGCAACCTAGAAGCTGAGGGTGGTCCTAGCAAGGACAGTGCTCTCACTGACCAGGACACAGTCCCACTGCATCTATACATGAGGAGAGCTAGATTCTGGTAATAGAGTCCATCAACAGTCCCAGACACAGCGAAGTCATGAGCAAGGTCCAGAGTCCATCCCGAGAGTCCAGTGAGGAGGAAAAGGAACCAGAGACAGGATTGAAGACCAGCTGCAACTTGTCTGAACTCCATCCAGGCAACAGGGTCTGAACAGGACTGGAGTCATACTGCAGCTTGGGTGAGGGGTCTAGCCAGGCTCAGAGACAGGAGCCAAAGCCAGGGCTGGGGGTGGGTACACTTAATAATGTCACTCAGGCAAGGGCTGAAGACCCAGAGCTGATCTTAAATGGAGCTCCAGGGCCACAGGCAAAGGGGGGGTTCATGGAGGCCCTGGACAGCCATTAAGGGTCCTGATGCATGGTCTGACAGAGTTTGACTTCAGACTGTTAATATTAGAACACAAGCTGACTTGAAAACTCAAATTAGAATCTTGCATGTAAGATGGCACCATTGGTATATCTTCTCTGCACCTAATTCAGGAGACAAAAATTTACTCAAATATCATGGGAGTTGTTCCACTCAGAGGTGTGTGAAAAGGAAGTTGGAAATATGTCAACAAAGGAATGATGTGGGCAGGAGAACAATTAAAAAATGGGCTGTGGTGTGATTAAGGTGTGTGATGTGATGGAGAGTAGCTAAGGTACCTGATAACTGGAATGGCAACAGTTCGAAGAGGAGTCAAATACAGAAGCTTGATGTCAGGAAGGAAATTTAAGAGTAAGGTGGCTAAGACGAGGCAAAGTTGACAAAGCAAGGGACAAATAAAATCATATGCAATAATAATTAGCTATATTATCCCATTCTCGTTAGAACAACTGCTGAGAGCATACAGTTCTGAAAAGTGACCTGCTTCTGTATGTCACATTCCATTTGTGAGGCATTTAGCTGTCTCTGAGTGGCTTTTATGAAGTACTATGGACATAAATGAATAGGTAGCTCGTAAATACATTTTTTCATAGCTGCCCAATAACTGAGGCTTACTAACCAAATAGCTTCACTGACTTTTGTGAACCATTTATAAACCAAGATGTAGTTTTCCAGTAACACTTTAAAGGATTCTTTTTTATACTATAGTTCAGTAGTTTACAGTTCAAGTGTATGAGGGCATTAGATAAGAAAGATGTTGCCTTTATTATATGCCATGTTTTCCAGACCTTGCTGTTACCTTAGATTATTAGAATAAGTATTACTTAAGCCTGTAATTGCAGTCAAATAGAAAGGCTAAATCAAGAGTAAAGGATAGGGGTGAAATACAGGACCACACTATGCCATAAACCAGTTTGCAAACACAGAGAAATCTTTACTCTTTTTTTTTTTTTTTTAATTTTACATGATTCAAAGGCTCTTGTTCAAAACGCATGAACTTCCCTAAGACAGAGGTGGGTTGTGGAACATTAGTTTCATTCCTCACAGTTTTGGAATTGAACCCTTTGACTTTTGTTGTTCTTACTATAAAGAGAGCACAGTTTTTAGTTATTGTTTAGTTGTATGAATGCCTGGATGTGTATGTGTGGGGAGAAGTTTGACATTTAGAAAGCACAAACAGAGCAAATATGTCACCTGTGTATTTTATCTTTATTCCCTACATAACTTTTCCCTCTTCCTTTTTAAATTTATTAGGCTTTCTAACTAGGTAATGTAAAATTCAGCTGATAGTTGATATGGGCTGTGCAGCATTTCTAATATTATTTGCCTTTCGGCTGACTTGCCTACAAGAGGTTTCCACTGATTCATGGGGAACCTGCTGTTCTCAGTTTGTGATCTGAGGTTAATTTCTAAGATGAGGTCTTCTGGTTTGGAGAGTAGTGTGTAATGAAATTGCTGATCAGCAGCTGTACAGGTGGCAGTAGTTCAGAGCTCCTGTCACCTGACAGCAGCTGGACATTGTATTAAGTGTGTATTCTACATTGTAAAAGCAGCATACCAGATCTTTTTTCATAATGAGTTTTATGATTTCTACTACAAAAATATTTAAATAATTTTGGGGTCATTTTATTCTGCATGTTTTAAGCCCCTCTCCAAAACGTTTCTAGTCCATTTGCTGTAATCTGGGAGAGACCACTGGCATAGTTTGAATCACATGCATATGGAGGTCTAGAAGCACTGGCATGACTTCGTTCAGAAGTTTAGTTGCAAATAATGACTGAGTTCATGTCCAAGCACATCAAGAAACAGTCTGATACCAGCCTGGGACTTGCAGAGAACTGTTTTGGCACGTGCAGCACTCTCTTGCTGGTGGGCTGACTTGAACCCAAGCTAGCTCTGTAGATTTTTGCCTGAACTGTTCCTCAGCTCAAGCTGTTTTCATTGTGTGTGTGCTTGTGCCATACATGTACCCACCTAATTAATGCTCCTACTACAAGGCATAGCGCTCAAAAACGTGATGGAGACACCTGTGTAGTTCTGCAGGAGTAGGGTGAGCCTGGCTGTGCTTGCTGTCTGACTGTTTCAGAGCCTTCTGAAGGGTTGTGCTCGTCTTTGTTATGCGCCTGGTGCTGTCAGCCCAATTAGCTGGCAGTGCAGGCTTGGCACTAAGTCAGAGCTAACCTTCCTCATTCCTTGTTGACCCTGAGAAAGCTGTTTAAGTGAGGGAAACTGATGGTGGGCAGCTCCAGCTCTGTCTTAACAGAGCTGACTTTCATCCTGGGGACTTAACTGGAGTGCCAGGAGTGTCTGTAGTGCTCCAGTCCTATAGTAGTTCTGGAAGGACTGTGTCTGTGTTTGCACAGTGCTGTGGTTCAGCTGATACCTTGGTTGTCTGTAGATGCATCAATAGCACTTTCCTATCTGTGGGATAATTGAGGTAGAACCTAAAGTAGCTAAAATTTGATTCTTTTCTACTTAATAAAAGTGTTTATGATTTGAAAATTTAACTCATTCTAAAAGCAGGTGAACTTAACATTTAGCTTTGAACATGCAAACTAAGTTAGGAGTCACAAGTCAAATTCTTAAAGCTATTTTCATGTTTATTCAGTACTTTTATATGACCATTGCTTCTTTCCATAATGCCAATTTGCCTAACAGAAAAGCACAATCGGTTCCTGCCCTGTTTTCCAAACACATACCTGGAAAAAAAATAATACATTTTTCAAATTAACTTTTTAGCAAGTAGAAACAGTGTTTATATATATTTCTGTTTCAATTTTAATCTTTTTTGCCACTTAATACAGAAATTTCAGTACTTTTGATTAAGTTAGTTGGCATTCCCTTTATCCATTCAAAAACATAATTTACTGTATTTATAGTTTAACATCATTTTGTAGGCAAAGGAAAAATTATGATGTGCCAATGCTGTCTGAGAATGTAACTATTTATAAGTGGGGAACTTGCTTTTCCTCCAAATCCAAAAGTTACTCATGCAGTTCATACTACAAAATAGAACTACACGGTCTCCATAGGCAGTGTTTGGCATTGTATTCCATATTTTGTTTATGTTGGGATGTAATAAGAATAGTAAATATATCCTGGTAAAAATAAAATACCATTGACTCTGTTAAGTCTTTATCACTTTAACTACAATAATGACTCCAATGCCAAGGAAGTATTATCCCACTCTATTTAAGTTCATCTCTCACGAGTTCAACTTTACAATCTGTCTTTAGAAAAATGCATTATATTGGGGCTGAATACTGTGATATGTACTATATTTGACATCGTGTAACAGGCAATCATTAATGTCTGTATTTTTTATGAGAGAACATTATACTGATTTGTTTTTAGTCTACTTAATTGCAGTGTGTGACTAGGTTAGATGCTGTGGAAGTTCTGAGCTGGCAGTGTTTCCATGTTCTTTTTGTTCAGAATTTAATGTCTTTATCATGGCTTGTGTGCTGTAAAGCTTACATTTTTTCTTAATAAATGCCATAATATTAAAAAAGGTTGACTTTCTAAGAATAATCGCCTGTTCAATGTATTGAATAGTTCATCATGGCTTCTGCATATATGTATATTCACACCTACTGGTGCCCATGTCATTCGGTATCTGCATACTTAAAACACCTCTTAGACTTACTTCTTAATGACTGCCTTCATTTTTCATGCGGCACATGAAGTTTTCTTCAAGACTTTGTTTCATCTCTACATTATGATCTGATTACCTGTGCTGTGATATCTGGTTTTCTTTAACATATCTCCAACAGTTGACCAAAAGGGGGTGCTAATAGATCAAAGAGTCAGATGTGTTGCATAAAGAGGTTAAGGAGCCTTTTTTGTGCAATTAGTTAAATCTCAGCTACTGAATTAGATCAGGTAAATACAAGTTTTCGCATCTGGGTGTTGTGTAGCATGCCAGTCACAGCATTGCTTCATGGAAGGCAGATTCATGCCTTGTAAATATGGCTGCTTCTCATCTTCCATTAGGCTCATGGGGAATCCTTTGTGTCATTTCCAGAGGCTCGGTAGCAGGCAGTCTCTTCTCTAAGACTTAATTAGTCTTTCTGTTTATGCAGTTATAAAACAAAAGCATGTAGGGCTAAGCATAGGTTATTTAGCAGATATTTAAGAAATTCGAATTTGTCGAATTTTAGAGGTTGAATACAGATATCCAAAACTACCAATATAAATGTTCAACTCAGATGCCTTAATATCCTTCATCCTGATAATCACAAAAGACTTTTGCTGTCCATTTTTTTACTGTTTGGTTTCTCCAGTTTAAGAGAACTGGTTAATGGCATCAACAGAGCTGGGGCCTCTAATGTAAGAAGGGAAGAGGAGACATAAGTATGTCCCATGAAGCAAGGAACTCTGCTATGTCCTTATCCCACAGTGGGATAAGATGGTTGAGAGACCTGATATTGGTATGAATATTTTAGTGAAGACTGGAGAACTCCCACTGGCTTCTCAATGGACCAATTTATGTAGCAAAGATGTGGAACCCATTTGTGACTTTGCTGGAACAGCAGATGACAATGGCAGGGGAGTACGCGCTTCTTATGGAGGGCATGTGGTTAGATGAACTTAGCATTTGTTTTTCCAGGATACACAATACCTATAGAAATTTTTGAACTCTACATTTCACTAGTAGTCATCATTAATTCATTCCATGTTACTGAGCTAATGTAAGAGTATTTTTACAAGTATTTAATGAGAAGACCATGTAGTATACTCTTTGCAAAATTTCTGCTGTTTCTCCACGCAGTATAAAAAGCATGTAGATTTACCGTGAGACTCTGAAATAAAAGATTGTAGCCATAACCCAGTCTGGATGCAATATTCAAGTCTATGATGCCTCTCTAAAGAACTGTGCGCTGAGGAAGAAAAAATGACCTTAACCTATTTTAAATTCCTAAAGCTGAAACCCAGAAATATCACTGAAATGTGTTGTCTTCTAGCAGATACTGAAGCAGGGTTCATGCTGAAGCTGGACTATGATCAGATTGATGGTAAAGACAAAATTGTTATACAAAGTTAAGTTTTAAGTGAACTGTAGAAATCAGTATAATGAAATTATAATAAATTATAGAAATGATTACATTATAATAGTGTAAAATGATGGATCACATAGATCAAGTTTAAGGAATTTAAGTGTCCAACACAGTGGCATGGCGTGGGGAGAAAATACCACTTCCATGATTGCGAACCAAGTTACAGTTTGAGTGGTGGTCTCTGTAGGCAAAGGAGCGGCTATACATTCATGCCAAGTTATCCATGTTTGTGGAAACACACCTCCATATTTGCATGACAGGCTAACATGTAGAGAACAAAGAAGGAATCTTCCATTAAGAGAGTGACTAGGAAATTTGAGTGAGGAAATATATTTGGAGAGGAGGAGTGTGATGCCAGATGCATCTAAAGGAAGAGGCCCAGAAACACAAACTTCAGCAAGAGGAGAATTTTGCTGTCTGAGTCCCTGTGGACTAAGTGTGGCATCTTTACCAGCCATATATCCAGGAGTCCTTGATGAAAGAAAAACTTTTTATGGACTAGAAGACTTTGTGAAGGGTTGGTTATAATCCAAGAAGCTGCAGATTACATTAGCCACATACATTAATGTGGGACACTGTGGAAAGTATCTGCAACATCATGAAGGACATGGGTGACTTTTTTAATAAACTTTAATTTTACTTTTGTCTACATAATTTTGAAGGGTTTTAAAAGGCTAACTATTCTAATAAACCCAGGCTTCTAAATTTAAAAGCTTATTTGTTCGTCACTAGGAAGCTCACTGTAAGAAACATGTTTGGGCAGATCCACAATGAAGCTGTGGCCAGCTTGGAGTCTTGTCATACTTTGTTTATTAAATAGTAACTGTGAATGAAATTTTCTGATCTATGTTTTGAATGGGACATTAATGAGCCTAGAAGATAACAGGGTTTATTGTTGCTAGCTGTTCCATGTAAAACTTTCTGTATAGTATCCGAACTTTAGAGTTTTATTGCTCATCTATTTGTTATTATTTAAAGTATTCTGTGTATAGTAATTTTAAATCAGATTTTGATTAGTCTTGGTACAGGGTAAGAAATGAGACTTCCATCTCTTAAGGCTTCATACCAGGCTGTTTCAACAGGGAAAAAAATGCATAAGCAGTAAAAAAGAGACAAAACAGGAAAATGTGGACCCATATTGCTTATAAAGAGAAAGGAAGGAAGCAGATTACCTTTACAGCGGTCAGTAGTAGAAGAAAGGAGGAGAACCTTGTGAGAATGGAACTGTGAAAAGAGTGTTTTATACTTCTGCAAGTTTATCTGTCATAAAAGCAACCTAAGGTCATGGTGGATGTGGGCAGAGGCAAGTATTAATTGGGAATTTAGTGAGAATTACTTTACTGTTGAGACCAGAATAAAAGGTTTAAATGGAGTGGTCACTTAAGTTATTTAGATTGCACATTCATTTGATTTGAAGGTAAAATAAATGTTGTAAAGTTTATATAATTTCTAAGGGGAAATTTGAGTGATTAAATGATACTTGTTGTGGGAGTTTGAAAAGAGATGATTTTGTGAAAGAGGTCTGTTTCCTGGTTATCTCCTCAGTTAAGTGCCTGACATTAGGGACAAACTTGCAATGAAGCCTGTTGGAAATCAAACAGGCGCTCTGGGAATCAAGTAACACTTACTACTATTTAAAAGTTAATAGTATTTCAGGTGACATGATATTTCAGAGTTGCTGGTATTTCTAAGTTCCAGGTTACTTTCCTATGAGGGGTGCAACAAATAGAAATATCAACAGCCCGTCATCTTTAAAGCAAAACTGGTATTTTATGTATTTTTACACAGAGGCACCTCCATGGACTTACAGTTCACTTTCCTAGTCTAGTCCAAATGCCAGTTGTCAACCACTCTTCAAACAGGAAGTTTTTAAGGAAAGTATGTTCTTTCCAACTCATTGCAATCCAGGGATGGACAGAAGGCTGGACATTTAAGAAATGTGCAAGGCTGCAAATTCCAGTAACAGTTGGGCTTTTTCCAGAATGGTGTAGTCAAGAGAAATGGCTTTGAAAAATAATGAAGAGGAGCAGCAGTTGACTTAGGTTAGTAAACTGTCCATCTGCTTTTGCAGAAGAAGAGCTAAAACATCATGGAGAGCTGTAAGGTCTGATGCCTTGCAATTTATCCCAGTTGACAGAAACATTTTGTGCAAAAAAACCAGCTCCCTCTTGTGCAAAAAAAATCAGCTCCCTCTTTATGCAGTGTAGCGGCATCTCAGATAGAGATTCTGCCCACCTTTAATCAGGTGGGATTTCTACGCTGCTCTTGCCTATTAACTGTAATGGTATGACATCTCTTTAATTCTTTTTTCTGCAATTACAGAAATTTCAAAAATGAGCAATCGTCTGAGTAAAAATGATGCCAAATGACATAATGCTGAGTGGAAATAATTTTGCAAGGGCATGGCATTTATACTTTTCAAAGCTGATCAATGCATTTCCAAAACAAAAAAAACAAAAACCAAAACTGAATTGTCATAAATTTTATTCCGAATTCCATTTATATTACAAGAGAAAGTGTGATTCTGATCAGCCTTATTACTTAAATCCTCACATACTCAAATCTTTACCTATTCATCAGACCTCTCCACAGAGCAAGGTTCAGAGAACTTCTGATTTCATAGTTTAGATTATTTCTATCCAGAAAGGACCAATTTGATTTCATAATCCAATGTCCTTATGTGGCCATATATTATGTAGTGTGGTGAACACTGTATCACATAAAATTCTAGAATACCTGCAGAATATTACTTTGATACTAAAATTCCTGAGTGGGGGAGAAACTAATTTTCTTATTACAATGTTTTTGCCTTGCTTAAGGTTGGAAATTTTGTGGATTCAGCTATTTCACCACTGGAACTCAAGTGCAGTGCTGCTGTTCTGAAGTCCTTTAGGATAGCGATAGGACAAGAGGAACCTGCCTCAAGTTGCACCAGGAGAAGTTTAGATTGGATATTAGGAAAAATGTCTTCACCAAAAGGGTTGTCAAACATTGGAACGGGCTGCCCAGGGAAGTGGTTGAGTCCCCATCCCTGGAGGTGTTTAGAAGACGTGTAGATGTGGTGCTTAGGGACATGGTTTAGTGGTGGACTTGGCAGTGTTGACACCTGGACTCGATGATCTTAAAGGTCTTTTCCAACCTAAATGATGAGCCACTTCTTGTAGCATACTGCAGTATCTATCTATTCTGTTTTTATGATGTATTGTTTTACATGTACAAATTAAAAAAATGACAGCTGTGTTGAGCCAGAAGCTCTGTGGAACAGAGATTTTGAGCTAACAGAGTAGTTATCATTTTGATGTTTGTGAAATTCTTGTGCTCCCTTGCACTTGAAAACTTCACTTTTTTTCTTCAAAGTACCCTTCCCAACAGATTTTTTGATTTTTAAATAGGAATAGATGGGTCTGTCCATGTCACAGTTGGGTGATTCTATAAAACTTGTGCTTTCAGTTTGTTTTTCATGATGTGGAGATTTTTTGAAGTTGTTATTGGCAAATGGAAGGTAGTTTAGTAGAGAGTAATATGTATTAGATTTGTAGGAATCTGCATTTTAAATATTACTGAACTGAACTTTGTTCTGGTTGCTTAGTTTCAAAAGATTCTTGTGGCTTTCTGTATAGTCACGAATTTCAAATTCCTTTCTACTGTAAGTTTTACCTCCTAAAAACTTCATCATGCTAATATTGCCTGAAAATTGAATGATCATTTAGTTAATGTGTTAAATCCAGTGAAACTAGATTAATTAAATGATCAAGTTCATATCTTCACATGCATTCTCATCAGAATTGAGAAAAATTAGGGAGGGATTTGAGGTTAGAAGACATGGTAGATGCATGTGTTTTGGAGACTGTTTCACCAGTTAGGTCTTCTTTCCCTGGCTTAATAGAATGTGGTAGAAGATACACTTTTTTAATTCTACAGATTTTGAATGATTGTGTGCAAGTTATCTGGTCCTGAGACACCCTTCACGTTTATTGACTATTTAACGGTTATAGTTTATGTGGGGACGGGTTAGTTTGGATAGTATTGCAGATTTTCTGAAAGTCTTGGAATTTGGCTATAAAAGCTGTGGTGTTTGTAAAGTAAACACGGTAAACATTACCACAGTGTTAAATTACTAGAAGTGTGGTTGTAAGTATCTGAGAGACAAAAATCTCAAAGTTCATTTGCATCTGTAAGTGTGTCTGGCTTCCCAGATTAGGTAATCTTCTGAAGAACAGTTGAAACGAAAGTGGCTTTGTCCCTCCTACTGTTCAGTTGTCTATATTCTTGCACCTTTGTGCCTCATTTGTTTAAAATTACCTTCATTAAACGTGAAGCACACTTTCAGGTCAGAGGATTGGGCTTTTTGGCTTGTTTCACTTGCTGTTGTATTATTTTGCCAAAAGATGATTTGTACTTAAAGGGCCCAATCCCGACACCAGTGACATAATACGAATTAAGGGTAAATTTTACTTCTTAATTCAGTGCTGTGGAAGTGAGTCCTTTGTTTCCATCTGTACCTACAGGTTTAATAATTACTTAAGAAGAGTAATCATGTTTCTTGGAAACTAATAAGCTGCCCATCTTGATTTAGAAATGAAGCAAAATAGTTGTGAGCTTTGCCCACTCAAAATCAGAGAGTGTTGTTTGAAGTATCAGCTTAGGGTTTGTTTTGTTGTTTTTGTTTTTTGGGGTTTTTTTATTTTATTTTGTTAATATTCTGTTGTTGAAGTGTAGAACTGGAGCTTTACCATTACAAACAGATTTAGGATTTTTTTCCTGTGATGCCATCGTTTTAAGGATCAGAGCTCCAGAGTGCTTGCAGCAGCCTTATATTTTTCTGTCTGTTCGTGACAAACCAGCTACTGTACATTCATATAGAGCAGTACAGTCCTTGCCACTGGCAGTCTCTCTGTGACAGAGAGCCTGTAGGCTGACATAAAGTGCAGCCTGTTGTGAACTGCTAAGTGGGAGTCTGCCAAAAACTCAGCAGACAGAACTAATTGGGGAGAAAAAGGATTTTTGTGCCCTCATCTCTCCCTCTTCAATTTTTTTTACAAGACGGATATTGTTAAAGTAACTTGTTTATGTAAGATTTGTCTGCCTCTATTTTCTCATTGCATGAATCATTTTTTAACTTCAAGTCTTGCACCGCAGGTCACTGAGCACTTCCACATGGCGGCTGGCACAGGACCAAACTCGAGACACGCAACTCATCACAGTTGATGAAAAATTGGTAAGGGTTTTCTACTGCATACTGCTATGATACAGCCTTCAGGGTTATTTCTGCACAATAGGCATTCAGTATGGTATTCTGCGTTCTTCCAGGAAAGCCGTATAAATGTGAACTACAAAGCAACAAAGCTTCATACATTTTTAAAAGGGGAACATTAGTAAAACATAAGTATGTGAAGGAAATATGGCATTCAAAGTATGAAGCAATATAAAATGATGAGTACCTTGTTTACTATTACTACGTTATGGCCAAGGACAAGTATGAGCTGTAATTTATAACAAGTTTGTTCTTTTTGAAATCTGGGTATATTTTCTGTGTAGTGAAATTATACAGAATTTGCCAGCTTCCTGAAATTATCTTTGTTAGGACCCATATTACTAAAGAAACTGTAAGGAAGCATCATGCAAGATTATTGTTACTATGCACATATACTCTAGCTTTTGAATATGCATGAAGGTTAGATTACAACTAGGAACAAATGCATAACATTCTTCTACTAATCAGTAGCAGATCAGAAATTTGGCAATCTTTTCTTGTAAGTTCTTCCATAATGTGTGGTCTGTTACTCTAGATGCAACTTGACACTTATGTTTACATTATTCAATAGTATAATTTTTGTAAGACTTATGGGGGGAATGCGTCACAGCAAAAGCATGCTTTTCATTGGTTTGCATGTTGCCTTTGAATCTTCAGGAAAAAAAAAATTCCCATCATATGTTCCAGACAGTTCATATTGTATGGATTTTCATGTATCCCTGAAGCTATATTAACTACTTTATAAATATAAATTCCAAACATTTCTTAATTGAGCATTTGTAACAATAACTACAGGTTGAGACAGCTGAAGTTTAACAGGCTATTGGAAAAGAATGCACCTACTTTAAGAACTCTTTAGGGCTTTTTTTCTCATGCTTTGTAATGTAGATGTAGCAATAATGATCTACTCATGGGTAAAAAAAGTCGGTTCTTTTGTAAACTTCTGAATTTAAAAAGCAATAGTGTAATTTTAGATTTAAAAATTAGGGAAAAAAATAATACTGTATTCTAGCAAACATGATTGTCTTGCTAATCTAGTTGCATAACTGGGGATTCAGGAAATTTTGTTTAACGTACAAGAGTTCACGAGTCGCTATGTAAATAAGGTTCGCCAAGACAATAGACCTACATTTCCCTAAACAAATTATGAATTGTGTTTGATTATTTTAGCACTGTTCTTCAACATTAAAAAAAAAAGTCAAAGTAAGAGTTTTTATAATGCCTGAATTTACAGTATCAGATTTCTCTGTCATGAACTTGGGTGATGGATACGTAGATCTGAAAGACACTACAGTGTAAAGACAGAGCCAAAAATAAATACTCTATCTTCCATTTTGTATTTAAATGTACTTTATCCTGTCTAGCTGTGAGAGTTTATACTTCAGTTAAGTTAAAGTGATACTAATTTGAAATATAACTGTTCTGTTCTCTTAGTGTTGGTGTAAATGCATTGTAAGTTAAGTGGTTATTTCTAATGTCATTATATGTTCTTATCAAGTTGAAGATGCTGATACCATAGTTGCTGGGGTTTTTTTGAGATCTCATAGTAGCAGCCATTGAATAGTTTTGTTTAATTTTGATACATAAAATGTGTCTAAATGATTATTTTATCCTCAGATCTTTCAACTATTCAGTTAAATGTCAGACTGAATAGTATTTTCCTAAAATACTCTGCATCTAGGTGCACATTCTAGATGCACAATTTTTTTTTTTTAATTGTAGGGCCTGAAACAAAATGATAGAAAATTGGAATATTATTTTTAAATCTTCATTTGTAGATTTAGTTAGGTTTTGGAGAAGTTTCCATAATGCCACAAATTATCCAGTAATTGATGTTCTATTAATGGGCAGAAGTTTATATTACATTAGCAAGGCAAATCTTCACAAAGAGGTTTGATATGGTTTTCAAATCTTTCAGGATTCTCTGGACACCTGTTAAACGTCATGGAAAAGCTGAGTACTGTATTAACTTACTTTAGGTTGTTGCAGTATATTTCCTAATGTTAAGTAGAATTAATTACAACCTGTTAAAATTAATTTAACACATTAAATAAATTTTCTCATTTTTAAATAATGTTGCTAAGCAAAATAAAGCTATTATTTCCATGCAAGTTGTAATTAAACTGTATTCCAGAAATTGATGCTTAACTTTTAATTAAAAAAGACCCTTCCTCTTGAGTTACTGCCAGTTATATACATCCTATTGTTGGAAATTATTAAATCATATTTTGATGGATATGTTGATTTTGTCATACTTTATTTTTTTTTAAAAAAGCCTGACATCACTTTATGGGTGTTTTTATGTGCATATCAGAAAGAGGAAGCAAGAACAGACAGAAAATGGGATATTATTATCCTTGTTTACCTTACTCCTCTTGTAATGGATTTTGAAACTGAACTCTTCTGTGAGTTGATGTTTACAAGGCTAAGAGAGTAGCTGTGGTTACTGAAAACTTTTAACTGCATATTGTAGTTAAATTAATCTGTCTATTTCCAGTGCTTTTGTAGACCTTTTATTCCTATGTGTACATACATATGCTAGAACTTGATCAACAGGGATTCCTTTGAATTATCTAGAGTCCCATTTGGTTCTGTAAGTAATAAAATATTCCTTGTCTTGGGAAACGCAAATGAAATAGAAGGGGGAAGTCCATCCTGACATTGAATTATTAAGCAGTAGTCGGTCACCTTCTTACTGCAGCCCAGCATGTGTTGAACACAACAGAAAAATGAGTTCTAATAAAATAGTAGAAAATACAGTAGTTTAGACCACATTCATTTTTCATATGAGAAAAAAAGTGGGACTCTTAAATATACAAGGAGTTAAATGCTGAGCTTGTATAGAATACATGCAAGAACGGATATCTTTGTCTCAGTTACTGGCTGTTTTCAGTGAATATTGAATAAAATAACTTTTAATGAGCAGTTAAATCCGAATAACATACAAAATGAACAAAGCTAAACAGAAATACAGTTCTTGCATCACATTTTGAATCTCTGGCCGCCAATTAGGTCATATTCCAAGAGTCTGGACAAATAGCTGTGTGAAAAGTAGTCTCTCAAGACCCTGCTCGCATTAGGAAATTTGGGCTATAGAGGACAAAGGCTGTCGGCAGCAAATCTCCCTCAGGTAATGTTCCAAATGATTTAACTGTTTGTGTGTATGGAATAACATAGCTTCCATCATCATTATAAAAAGCTTCAGTGGTTTTACCTAAAATGTGGGTTTGAACGGTTTTAAATTACTGTGATTTATTTCGGTCATTGTAAGTAGGGTGCATCAATGCTGTTTGGTAGGTAAAAGTCGTCCCATTCAATCAGGCTTCCCAGTCAGTGCTGGTAAAACTGCATTGTGGGTGTCTAGCCTTGAATTTCTGCAGGGTAGGCACCTTTGTGAAAATTGCTGTCTGCAGTTGGAAGGTACCCCCAAATATTTGCCAATAAAAGGACTTTTGTAGTGGTTAAATGATACCAACATTGCAAGAATGTTTCAAAATTAGAACATCTGCCAGAAAATATCCTTTGCATCTCTAAAGCAGAATATTCCACTGATAATGTATACGGTGTAGCTCAAAAAAAAAATTATTGCAAGAGTAGTTGTAGGGTTTGGTCACTGGGGAGATGCTAGAAACATTGTGGAACTGTGGTTATTAGTTGCAGCTATCTCACAGATGTTTTTATCTGTATCAGGCCAAGATAAAATAGGATGAGTTGCTACACAGAGCTAAGCATTCAAGAGCAGTGCTATCAAGTGCAACTGAAATGGTACTTGAGTAGTTTTGCAGCATTGCAAAAACATGTAGGGACAGACTCTTATTACAAGCATGACAGACTAACTGCAATGATGCTATTGACATTTCAGCACCTGTCCTGAAATGGTTTTGTTTTGTCTATACTTTTTTTCAGTGATGGTTCAGAAGTCTCAGTACTGAATCTCAGCAGAGTGCCAGTTTTTTTCTGTTTGTAGACAAACTACATAACTCACTGAAGATAACTTGCATACACCAAATTGGGTGCAGAAAATCTGAACCCCTTTTTGAGGATGAGCAGTTCATACTTTGCAAATGATGTTCAAGAGGACCAGTAAATGCTGTATACTACAGCAGCCCAGACCAAAGCGGATTAGTAAGTGGACTTAGTGGATGGGTGAAAGGCTGTGGATTTTGTTTACCTGAACTTTAGGAAAGCCTTTGACACCCTTTCCCATAGCATTCTCCTGGAGAAACTGGCTGCTCATGTCTTGGATGGGCGTACTCTTCTCTTGGTAAAAAACTGTCTGGATGGCCAGGCCCAAAGAGTTGTGGTAAATGGAGTTAAATCCAGCTGGCAGCTGGTCACAAGTGGTGTTCTCCAGGGCTCAGTACTGGGGCCATTTCTGTTTAATATTTTTATCAGTGATCTGGACAAAGGGATCCAAGTGCACCCTGAGTAAGTTTGCAGATGACACCAGGTTGGGTGGGAGTGTTGATTTACTTGAGGGTAGGGAGGCTCTACAGAGGGAGCTGGACAGGCTGCATTGATGGGCTGCGGCCTGTTGTATGGGGTTCAACAAGGCCAAGTGCCGGGTCCGGCACTTGGGTCACAGCAACCCCATGCAATGCTACAGGCTTGGGGAAGAGTGGCTGGAAAGCTGCTTGGCAGAAAAGGACCTGGGGGTGTTGGTCGACAGCCGGCTGAATATGAGCCAGCAGTGTGCCCAGGTGGCCAAGAAGGCCAATGGCATCCTGGCTTATATCAGGAACAGTGTGGCCAGCAGGACCAGGAAAGCAACTGTCCCCCTGTACTTGCCACTGGTGAGGCTGCAGCTGTGTTCAGTTTTGGGCACCTCACTACAAGGAAAATGTTGCATTGCTGGAACATGTCCAGAGGAGAGCCACAAAACTGGTGAGCAGTCTGGAGCACAAGTCTTACAAGGAGTGGCTGAGGGAACTGGAATTGTTTAGCCTGGAGAAAAAGAGACTAAGGGGAGACCTTACAGTTGCCTGAAAGGAGGTTTTAGTGAGGTGAGTGTCGGTCTCTTCTCCCAGGTAGCAAGTGGTAGGACAAGAGGAAATGGGTTGGATATTAGGAAAAATTTCTTCATGGAAAGGGTTGTCAAGCATTGGAAGACGCTGCCCAGGGAAGTCATTGAGCCACCATGCCTGGAGGTATTTAGAGAGGTAGATGTGGTACTTAGGGACATGGTTTAGTGGTGGACCTAGCAGTGTTATGTTTACAGTTGGACTTGATGATCTTAAAGGTCTTTTCCAAACTAAATGATTCCATAATTTTAGTAACTATTGTGAAATCAGTATCAAGATTCTTAGGAGCTTTGTCCTGGCTGTCCAAAGGTAGCAGTTAGTGCCTGTTGTGTTTACTACTGGATAATCCAGGAGTAGTGGTGTATTAATAGGATTCTCAGAATTCAAACCTCTTCAGCAAAAAAGTTGCAGAAGCACTCCAGTCCATTTTTTCTGGAAGACTGCATTATTAGCAAACATCACACGGTGTTTTCAGGATTGAGTCATAGTTTGTTCACCTTCATCCAAATCCGAATTTTGGCTAGGCTTAGAAATTAGTGAAGTTGTATAATCTTTGTTTGATTAGAGAAGCACAGACTTTACTGTAATAAACAATGATAATACTGCAGCTCAAAATAAAATATACAAACAAGTGAAAAATGGCCTGGAATGATGAAACTTCTCAAATCTCAATCTGATAGTCTACAGTGCTGTGAAATGAAGGACATAGCAAATCAAACTTTAACATGCTTTTTAAAGTGTGATTGTTGCTAGCAGTCTTTCCCAAGAACCGAGAGTATATAATATACTTTACTCTGAAAACCAAAGCAGTAATGTGTTGTAAAATTACATGCGAGACAGTGTGACATTGCATTTGAAGACTGTGTATAGGAGCTGTTTTTGCAACTCGTTGAAGAGAAACATTTGGCAAAGCATGCATTTATTAAAGTCAGGCTTACTAGATTTCCTTTTCTTGAAACTATTATTCAGCCAAGAATTCTCCAAGCATTACCACTGTGTTAGATAATAAGGATATAGTGGATGTTCTATGTTTCGGGTTTTCATTATGCTGTTAACCCCTTGTAGGTTATTCCTTGAGGGTGAGTTCACAGTGTTCCTAGAGTAATTTAGTGGGATAAAAGAATTTAGAATAATCTTTTCTTCACTTAATCCACTCTAGCTGCAGTATTTATTCAACTGGTTACCATAAAGGATTCAGTGCAGGACAGCATTCCTCAAAAACTTGTGTGTGCCTTACGTGCATGGCTCTGTGATAGGGAATTGTCATAAGATGGCAGGATGGAAGTCTGTGCGGGGGTTCTGACAGGGTTACCCGTTCCCTTCTACTAGCTCCAAATTTCTCTCTTGTAGGTTGTATTCCCTCTATTTATTTTTTTCTCTCAGTTAGATCAGCAGCTTGCATTTTGCTTCAGAATAATAAAAAAGGACTAAAAATTAATAAACCTCCTATGTAAAATAAAGTTAGTAAAAGTGGGGTTTCCACCCTTTACTTTGCAGATATGTTTTGAGAAACAGTTTATACCTTTGGCCAAAATGGCCTTGTATATGAAGCGTGTGGTTTGGAGAATTACTTTCTTCCATCACAGTTATGTCAAGTAACAGGTGACCAGCTTATTTGAACTGGGTTGTACTTGGTATTCAAGATAAAAGTTGTTTGCTCATGGCTTGTGAAATATTTAATACAGTGTGTCTTGTTCTCTCATTTCACTTCATATGCAATATTCCGCATTCAGTCATCTGCAGCTGTGATGTTCAACACTTGAATGATACTAGTTTCCAGCGTAGAAGGTGTTTAAGATACAAAACCACAGTCTAGAATTATTTCAAAATGAAATGAGTTCTTTCAGTAAAAACGAAATATTCAAAAGAGAAGACTGTTTGCAAGGAAATATACATATACATCTACTTTAATAAAAGTGTCTAAGAGTAGACTTGCATAGAGTTAAATACTTAAAGGCCTTTACTTTTTATGGTCACTGACAGTTTATTTGTGAATTGAATTTTTGCTGCAAAACATAATCTTTTTTTAGATTTACATGATCTTCAGAAAAAGTTCTTTCTCTATTTTTTGTTTTTTTTCTTTTCTTTCCCCCGGTGCAGATTAAGAAATACAGTTCTGGGAAGTGAAGAACTGTCTTGGATAACTTTGTCAAGCAGCTAATGTGAAATCTAATAGTTGAAGGGATTAATGATTTTGGGGATTGTGATGATCCTTCTCACTTCATATACACCACACTGGTCTGCCAGACCATATATTTATTTCTAAACAGTGATATTTTGTTAATTGCATTTGGTCTTAAATACAGTACAAGCTCAGGTGTAGGTGTGTGTGTAGTTACCAGACTATCTAGCTACTTACACATTTTCAGTACTGCAAATACACTATATTTTGCTGTTTGGCAATTAAATCCCTCCTCAGTTGGAATATCGTAGCTCAGTTCAGCCTATACTGCTTGCTACAACTTGTTTCTATAAGCAATTGGAGTTTGATGAAGCTTGCAGTGGTTTAGAAAACCCGGTTCGCTGGATACTGATAAAGAGCTTTCTGTAAGAATGTCTGCAGGCAACAAGTTACTCCCCATGATAAAGAAGCTTTCTATAACTCTGACAGTCTAAGTAAAGAAATTGCCATCACCTTTAGCTGTCTTTTAAGAGCAATAAATATTGCTATGTTACTAAATTTCAGCTTGACATAATTTTGTTTTTCAGTTTAGAAAACAACACATTTTGCAAGTAGCCCAGAACCTCATATAAAATGATAGTTGTATCAACGAGAGCAATTGCACTTTCATCCCTGTGTAGGTTTGTTTTGGTTTTAAGATAGGGTAAAGGATTTGGATTTCTTTGTCTGAGAGCCTTTTGGTGCATGGTAGTGCTATCTCTGCTGGGTATTGGAAGGAGGAGTGTCTGAGACTGAGGTTACACAACCTTCTAACATCTCGAGTGTCTGTTTTGTCTGGGCTTCCTTCGTGCAGCATTCTTGTGCAAAAATTTCAAGGCTTTAGTCTGGAGCACTGGGTCAAAGAATATGTCTCTTTGAAAGGGTATGCAGGCGATTTTTTTTGTTTCACTATATAGCATTTCATTTTATATCAGATTGCTGGTTTTGAAGAGCTTGCTATGATGGCTGCTCTGAACAAATTAAATTAGTGTCATTGTGTCATGTTTAGTTTGTCTGGCTTCCAAAGGGCTATTCAACATGCAAATACTTGTTTGGTTTTGTTAGTCTAAATATACAAGCAACGTTTCTAATCTGCTAGAAAGAATAAAAGTAAGCCATTGATACTTCTTGCTCCTGTTGGTTACTAGACTGTAACTTCATTTTTGGAACTGCTTTGTTTAGTAGTTTTGCTTTCTAAAGACTAGATAGTATTTTCATGTTCTCATAAAACCATACCATTATCTGATCCTTTTCTAGAACACCTAAGTTAGTATTCCCTGTTATGAAATATTTTTGTAGATGTGGGTGACAACATGAGTACTTCTTGTCCTGTCAGGAATAGTGAATAAACAATTCCTGGTAGGGCGCTTGCTTTTCTGTTCAATCAAATGTGTCTTTCTGCATTTCTGTAGTATATCTAAGTTGTAGATTTAAGACACAAATCCTGGCCTAACTAACAAAGTTCTACGTACAGGCTTGAAAGCTGGTTTTAGTCATAAAGTTCTAGGTGAATCATTTTATCAAGTCAGACAGGAAAAAGCTTTCCTTGTCTGGAAAGCTCAGTAATCATGTGGGATTCCTTGAACATCTTGGTCATGCTGCAAGAGAGCTTGGTGCTTCTTCAGTACTACCTCTTGCTACTCCAAAGATCAACGGTGAAATGGAACCAGATACTCTTCCAGTTCTTGATGGCTTCTTATCAGGTATCTTTGAACTACTTTCATGGCTGCTTTCTCAAATTAGGAATGTTAACCTGTGTTAAGTGGAGACATGGACCATGGAGAGAGTACCTGACTTTCAGATCCAGAGTTTTAATATGCAGTTTAGTTCTTGGGTTGTGAAGCATGCTCAATCTCTTATGTACCTTTTAAGCATACTAAGTTCTATTCACTCCATAAAGCCCAGTGACTTATGTTTAGTGCAAAAGAAAATCTTTGCTTGATGGGGAAAGAACTTTCATCCTATTGCCTGTTAGCCTGAAAACTGGGTTAACAAGTGAGAAGAAGCTGAGCTATGAGGTATTTCTACAACATGCTGATAAGACATACCAAATACAGTATTTTTTCAAAGGTGTTATAATTGTGTTGCAAATGTTTTAAAAAAATTAAGGCTGTGGTGAGTAATTCTGAGTACAAACATCTGAAGAAGTGGATAATTTTTCCTTAGAGATTCATTTTATAGAAGTGCATATATTCATGTATAAAAATAAGTAATGGTATTTTTCTATATAGACCAACATCATCATCATCATAAATCATGTATTTTAAAGTTTTCACTTTCCAAGCAGAAGCTTTTTTTTAAGATTAAAATTGTAGTTTGCACTAGTATTTTATTCTTCTGCTTTGTGTTTTTTCTTAGGTGCATTTTCTTAGGATGGTATTTTTGTTGCCATGTCTGCTCCAGTTGAAAGCGTTCTTGGGTCAACTAATTCAAGTCAGAAGTTGAATATCTTCTTCTGTAATGTCTGTTTCCAATACAAATTCTTACTTTTTTTATCACTGTTTAGTAAACACAATTGTACATTGTACGCTCCTTTGATTTTTATTTTCCTCCCCACAGTAACAGAAAACTGAAAGATGTACTGTATTAAGTTGAATTACTGAGCTTAAATGGTGACAGATTTCTCTCTATTGTATCAGGAAGTATGAGACCATGATTTCTGTCCTATAAATAACCGCAAAGGCCAAGCATATAAAGGCCAAAGCATGAATTACAGGGACAGACTTCTAGATAGAACAAGCTAAAAACAGTTTGTGAAGTAACACTAATAGATTCTAATTATGATTCAGCTTTTTAGGGAGAGATTGTAGAAAACTTCCTTCCATTTTAACTAACCATGTAGAAAAATTTAAAGAAAGTTTTTGTTCAGTAGTACTAAGCTGCATATTTTATTGATGATGTTGAAACAGTTGAAGCCCCATCAGCCTTTCCCATCCCCACCAGGGAATAATGACTGTGTTAATGTTAGAAAAGAACCTTCTAAAACACATTTAAGGCTTTAAACTGTATGCACTAATTAACAAAATACAGTGAGCATTTAAGCTGTTAATAGCCGCAACATCCCTGATGCATAGACCTTCAGTATGCTAACACTGCATAACAGTTGTCTATTGTGCATCTCTTTAACAAGGGTAACTGTGTCAGTTCTTTTCTTCCCTCACTACCTGCTGTGTATGGAAATTATGTACACTATTTAGCACTCGCTTTCAACTTCTAAAGTCCATGCATACTACATAGAAGCATTACATCTTGCATTAGGGTAAGGGAAAGCTTTTAACAGGTCTAGCTTCCTTGTAAGTTCTTTAATGCAACTTTTCTTCTAAAAAGCATGCACCAGCAGGGATTTTGCTCTAAATTTGCATTTCTTGATTGGGGATTTGCTTCTGTTTTTTTCCCCTACATCTCACACCACTCGTTAATACCTGGCAAAGATCTGTTACAGAAATCACTTTCTTTATAAAAGAGATGTAAAGAGTAGAGAACATGCATCACAATGAAGGCAGGCATTGGTTTACATGAACTCAGCATTTCTCAATATTGTTCTTAGGAGCAGGCCATGCATTAATGTGACAGTATTGTCAAATTAAACTCTAAACCACTACTGTTTGCTTTTTTTTTTGCCCCCACCTTTGATGAATGTCTTTTTTTAATAAACAAAAGCCTAAATAGGTTGTTAAATGTTAAGCCTTAGAGTTAAATGGTGTTCCACAACTACCATTAAATAGGGAATTAATAGGTAGTTGAGAAGTGAGAGGAAAGGAACACCAGAATGCATGATAATGAAATTTTTAAAAAATATTTTAGTATTCTTTGCCCTAGCTGCCAGCCCAGGGAGTCTGTTGGCTAGTTAAAACTGAATACACAACGGATGCTTCATACACTAAAGTAATAATCTTCCTTACAACTTCATCATAGGAAATCTTACTGGAGTTACCAAGTCTTAAGATTTTGCTGTACATCCAAATCTGAACTCAGCAGCTCAGACCTTAGCATACTTGCCATCCCAGGCTAGAGTATGAATTGGTCAAGACGTTGCTGCTTCACAGGAACTGCGTAAGTGTAAGTAGTGTCCCAGTTCACTGCTAGACTCTGAACATCATGCTCCCTTGGGTCTTGGGAACTTATAAGGGAGCTTTCCACAAAACTCAGAAGAGGCACCCCAGCCACACATTTATCACAGATTAGACCCTTTCCCCTCCAAAGGCTGAAGATGATGAAACAAGTGATGCCCGTATTTGGGAACTGTACCTGGGCCTTATTTGGAAAATTTCTTAATGGGTACTTTAAAGGAAGCTATGTAAGGTTTTCAAATGGACATAAAGCAGACCAGAACTATTAATGTTCTTGTTGCTGGCAGAATTCCTGAAAAACAGTAACGTTATAAAGTACACTTAAGTCATATATTTATGATTTATTTTGTAAATACAGGTAACTTTTAATGAACGTTAAAAATAAGGGCTTTACTTAAATGGCACCAGAAACACACAAAAAATACAGAAATTATTCCTTATGTGCAAGATCATCCTGAATTTTGGCTCTCACTTAAGATACGAAAGACCCAACCCTGAGCTGCTGGGTTGGGGCTTTGGGTGTACATGATCAAAACTGCATTTTATAGACTGTAAGCTCAAGAGTCATCTTTAGTGAATAATTCACCAAGATACTCCTGAAATATTATGTTTAGCTTTGCAAGCCAGTCTGCTTATTGTGACTTATGCTAGGAGTATAGCGTAAATAATCAGAACTGCAAACTGGATAAATTTGGTTGGAAAGAATGTACCATCACTGAACTACAAGTGAACTACAGTATGCTATTTATTTAATAGTATATACAAAGTGGAACTAATCAGCGGCATCAGTGCAAAGCCATATGTTCTAGGTGGGCTCTAGCTGCTAGTACTTCTGTCTCCTTTCCTTTAAAGTTCCTTTCTGCCTGTTTTTTTTTGTTTTCCAGCTGAGAAGTAGTATCTGTAAGAACTGTTACTTATGGTAGTAAAACAGTAGAGTATTGCCATAACTATAAATTATTCTAAGAGGAATCAAATTATTTCAGTTGCTCAGTTATTGTCTGTCTTTTTTTCTAAATGCAGGTAAACTAAGGCTGCCTCTCCTTTTATTTGAAAGTTTATGGTCTAAAAACTTTGCTGTAGTCTTATTCTTAACTGATTGAAGTTTTTGCGCAATTTTAATCTGAGGATTCTGAAGTTCTTGTAGAATGCTGAAAAATTTGTGTGCTGTAGAAAACTATTTTAAAATACCTCACAGGTAATAAAAAAACCCCAGCCACTTGTGTGTGTGGTAGCAAAAGATTTGCTTACATATGCTTTGAATGAGTTCTAGAAAGTACATTCTCTCTAAATCTTGCTGTGTTACAAGGAAAAGTAGTTTATAAGATCTGCTGTTAAGTAATTCAGACTTTTTTTCCATCTTGTTTGTGATAAGCATGCTGTGTATCATTTCCTCATTCTGAAGAATGTCATGACCACACTGAAGTCTCTGGTGACTACTAGGAGCAACATTAATCTACTTTTATGAAATACATTCTGCTCCCCTGACCACCCCTACTTTCCTCCATTTAATAATGATTTTCTTAATTTCAGTTATATGGAGAAACTGCAAAGTGTAAACGCAGATATGTGATTCTGCTTCTCTTTCATTTCATGATATGTACCCAGACAACATTTACAAAGCTAAGAGATCCTGTTACAGGAAAAAAAATACATTATTAATAATTAAATAATAATTTGTCTTGCTCTTTGATTCTTTCTTGGCAGAAAAACTATACTGAGCATGAAATATCCGTCTGTGCTGAAAGTGGGACTTACGTGTTTTGAATGTTTCATTTTTAAATTTCTACATTGTTGTTTACCTGTCCATCAAGAATGCCAGTTGAATGATAGGTATTTTTTGCATGTTTGCCAAGAAAACTGCCTCTCTGTTTTGAGACTTGTCAGGGCACTGAGAGGTGCAAAATTTGATATTTTTGTTTTTATTTTTGGTATTATGGTTTAAACTAACAAAAGCACAACTTGGCAGCTTTTGACATAACTTTTACCATTAATCACTTTTACAAATACAATCTTTCTATGACTTTTGCAGGAAGCAAATGTGAATATGAAATTTGGGAATGTAATGTAGACTGTAAGTGTTTTAAGATGTGAAAGAAGTGTTGGTAAGGGGGAAGTTTTCTACTTACTACTGTGAAGTTATGTTCCAATTTGTAGAGAGAACCTGGGATTTTTAGAAGTCCAATCAATTATTCCTGTTTACTCTTTCATTGTGTTCTCTCTGAACAAATCCAAGGGATGTTGGTTTAATGGTGTGTGGGATGTGTTGTGCCATTATGTTTGTAGTATCTCACACAAGCAGCATGGAATAATACTGGGCTTGCAAAATATTGGGAAAGTGGAGTGAGCCGTTGTGGAGTTGGGACTACGGGGAAGTTCTCAAGGAGGTTTTGCAGGAACAGCGAATGCTGAGCCTTTCTGGCTGGTAAGAGTATTATCTCCTCAGCTGTGACACACAAACTGACGAACAGGTTTGCTGAAGCTAACAGCACTTGCAAATGTTGGACTGTTTTGGATGCTGACACTTCTTTTGCATAATGGCAGTCAGTAGTCTAAAATGTATTCTAATGGACTTATGTTGATTCCAGTAATGTGACAATTTCTGCTTCTGTTAGACCCACTTTTCAACATATCCTTTTCTCCCCATCCAGTTTCTCTGTTGTTGTTTTCTGCAAAACGGCCTATGGAAAGATATTTTCATTAAATAGAAGCTTTCATGCAATCATTATTATTATTGAATCCTGTATCCTGTTTATAGTGTTTGGGTTTTCTTTTTAAAAATATGTTTCTTCCACTGCTTTTCTCAACTTCTCTATTAATCGTTCTGCAGGATGGCTAGATGGGAGAGCACGTTATGGGTAACACCATGTTGTTCACAGATTACTGTGATAATGCAAAAGATTGTGAAGCCTGAAAGAAAGCTGTATTCTGTGTGATACAGACTTTCCTAAGGGCAAATACGCTTTTTTCCCCTTGTTATGTCTGTAGCTGTTAGATAAATGTTGTCTGACCACGCTTAGTTCATTCTGCTCCATTTTTCCACTTACAATTTGCATAGTAGATTCTGTTCTCTTAACATTTGTTTCAAAAATACCGTATTGAAGTGTAGAAACGTAAATGTTCTCATCCTGACTTACAGCCTAAGCAGCTGAGCACACTAAATAAAAAGCTTCTTTCACAGCAGCTATTTTGTGGGTATTATGCAAGATGTTCTGTGCTTTGATATAACAGCTCCTAAAGAAAGTGTATTGCAACATGAATTTATAGCAAAACTTTATGCACTTAAGTCTGGTAAAACATGTTGGGGGTGGGGAAGAGATCAAGCTGTTGTAGGCTCCTATAAAGTACAGAAAACTTCTCCTTTCCCTCCTTTCTAACAAGTGTAAACTATTGAGGCTAAGTAGGTGGGGCAACCGGAAGTAATTACTAAGGCCAGTGGCATTTTTGCGGTGTAATAAAGGCAGAAGCTAATTATTCAGTTTTTATTTAAGTGAAATGATGCCAAAAAGGAGGTTCCTGCAGAGCAGCTGCACTCCTTCAGTGTTACCCTAATTTACCACAGACACAACTGTCACAAACAGAACTTTTAAACTTGATATATAGCCACGAAAGTAAGGAGCCCTTTGTCTGGAGTGCATGCAGAAGAACTCCTTTATACAAATCAACCGGCAGATGACGGACAATGATGAAAATTTGATTCTTTGAAGTCATAATGTTCATTGAAATGTGTGAAATTCTGGTATTGAAAAGAGAGCGGCTAGCAAGACTCTAAATCCTGGGTGGTTGCTGGAAGCTTGCTGGGAGGTTTTTCTGTGTTTTGACATCAACTTCCCATTGCTTGTTGCCTGTTTCCTTTATTAAAAAAAAGGGGGGGAGTGTGCTAAACAGTAGAGAGTTGATAGTGGTTATGTACAGTTTTTGTCTATGTGTGGAATGAAATGTCATAGGAGAAACACGACACCTTTATGCACACCTAACACATCTACTCAAAACCACTTGTTTTCAGAGATGGAATTTGTGCTATTAGTGGAGTTTTTAGAAGGAAATTTGTTTCCTTTAAAAGTCATCTTCATGCCAAATACTACTTTCATTGACACTGCTTCTGTGAACCAGTTTTTCTCCCTGCTGTATAGCACATTTATCATTTATTATTACTCTTTCCAGAACAGCTTTACCAGGCTTTCCACTATAGCAAGTGTTCTTAAATAGTTTAGGTTGTAATAAAGATTTGTATTTCCCCCCTCTTCATTTGTAAGCACTTTGATGTGATTGCTGCTGTTTAAAAGAAGTGTTTTGTCCCTCCCAGCTTATTCCAAGAAGAGCCCAAATGCCTCAAAATGAGTATTTTAATTTTTTTGAATTACAAAAAAATTCACAAGTTCCTATTAAAAAAAAAAAAAACCCTCTCTATATATTAAGAAAACCAGAATGTCAGAATGCATCTTTTAGATGATAGCCTGTGTTAAAAATGTGAAGCAGGGTTGTTAATTTTTAGTAAAGCAAGTCTATACAGTTCAAATCTCAAGTCTTTTATATTGTCACCTTATTATTTAGAATTTTGAGTGCTGAACACCTCACTAATATTTTAATATGCTAATATAGCAAAATTCAGTAAGGAACACTTAAAAAAAAAAAGGGGATAGTAATGTGAAACCAGCTGTCAAAAACATCTTTGTTTTGGAAAGTTGGTTCACAGGTAGTTTCAATGAGAACTTGAACTCAGAACAAAGCACTGAAGACACAGTAAAGAGTTCAACCCAGTGCAGCATAGTTCTTTTCAAGTATTATATTGTTTTAATGGCATCTTGGAGCGGGAGCTTTAGCCCATTGAAATGTCGCTTAAAGGACAGGTTCTTCTGTCACTAGCTGGAGCTGTGTGGATGAAACGATCACAATAGAGTGTTGTAATGCATTTTAAAAGTGTGAGAAATCAGTTTGTCTAGACTAAGAGTGCGCCTACAGGGAATAGGAATTTTAGAGCTTCTGTGCTCTTTAGGTGTCAAGTATGTGATAGATGCCAAGCCTTTTTATTCCATATCTTTGGCAACAGCTCAGCTATGCTACAGTACCTTACATGTCTACAGCAAGCAAAAACAGTGATTTTATGTCAGGACAACTTGGGCTTCAGAAACCAGAAACTCATTGTCCTAACAACTGTCTGTTCAATTGCCAGTTTTAAAATGGGGAAGATATCAATAAACAATTGCTAGATTCCCAGAAGGCATGGAAACTTTAGCTATAATGAATCAAAGTATGAAGAGCTAGCAAAACCATGTAGATATTTTAGTTTCAGAAAGGTTTTAAAGGCAGGTTTTAGTTTTCACCTTGAAAAGATTTTTATGGGTGAATCCTATATTATTAGTGAAATAACTTTGATTTGGAGCCAACTGAGTGCCCGAAAAAACATAGCTTGAAGGGACTTATGTTTTGTCTGGGATTTTGGGTTTATTTTCATCCAGATGAACAAGTCTAGGCATTTTGTTACTACAGTTGCCTCATAAATACAGCATTTTCTGGGTTTTAATACTCTTTTTAGATTGCATTCTGTATGCACTAATATGTAGTATTTTTATGGTTCTCTCGTGTGGAGGCTTCAAAAGAGGAAATTGCATATGTCCATAATGTTATTTAACGTAGTATCTTATTTTAATATTTCCAGATAATTCTGGAACAATTCAAAAGCTTCTAAATCTGAAGCATAAAATTCATAACGGGTATATGAGCTGCTGAGAATAATAATAGTAAAAAAATTAATAATTTTAAACGATTTTGAAGCTTGAATATTTGAAGGTATTTGATGATAACAAACCTGGAATTTTTGCATGTAGCAGATTATTTCAGAGGGGAAAAAGAAGTTTTTTGTGAATATTCTTACATTTTCTCAGTAGACATGCTTGTTAAATACAGAAATAAAGGCTAATATATAGCCTATTCTGATAAACAGGCAAGCTGAAACATTGAAGCCCCACCAAACTTTACTGCAGGTAAAATAACCTTTTTGTTAAACAAAGCACTTTGCCAATTCAAATAAAAAACTTGAAGCTATTTCCTTCTAAAACTGTGGTTTAAGCTTTAGCAGTCAGAAATGCCAGTCTGTCAGGAGGTGTTTTACATTCGTGTTGCAACATTCCAGTGACTGGTAGTGTTTCTTTTTCATATCACTGCTAGACTCATATTAAAAATAAACATTACTTGGTCCTAATGAAAGCATTTATAATGGAATTGTTAAGATACTTTGACAGTTTCTTTTGGTAGTCTGGGTAGAAATGTCAGAAGTTGGAAAATCAGTGTACATGGCTTGTTTGTTTCCCCTGCTGTTCTAATTGCAAATACAAGTCAAATGCTTTAAACTTGTTCCCTTGTATAGTTTTGAGGGACTGATGTCCCAAATTTATTTTCTGAAGTAAAACAAAAAATGAGACTTGCCTCATTTCAAAGGATGATCTGGTGACAGCACCAGTTTGCCACAAAACAAAACCCCATAAAGTTAGTAGCTAGAGACATGTAAAGCCACAGTGTTTTATTTAAACTTGTTTGCCTTTTAATTCAAGTCATGGCAGTACTGATGAGATGAGTTCAATATGCCCAAGGTTTTGCTGCACTTTTTTGGACTTTTATCATTTTTCTATTTGTTCCTGGAGAGAGCAGAGGAGGGGAGGGCAGGGAGGGAGACCAAGGAGCTCCCACTGGCCTTTTAAGTATGTAAGGAACAGGAGTAGTTTAGCATCCTTAGAGATGGATTTGATGTTGGATTTCACTCTTTACTAGGGTGAACTGACAGGTTAATTTTATGTAATTACTGTTTAGTTTTTAGCAAGAAAGTTCACTTTGATTATATCAGATGCTGCTGAGGGTAATTTTTCACAGCAATTCTTGTGAGGTTTTTCCCTATTTTATTCTTTGTTAAAGTCAGTTAATATTTTTAGGCTGGTTTTGTGATCTTTCAGTTCTTATCTTTTTGTTAGGTTTATTTGTTGAGGGCTCACAAGCCAAGCCTTAGTAGAGTAGGGCATCCTACTACTGACTACATACAATGTTACAAGCCTTTTTTTTTTTCTTTGAAGGTTGGAATCTCCTGAATTTGTCCTTCACAAAAATACCGAAGAATGTTACCAGTAGCAAATGTTCATCTCTTGATCTTGAACATTAACAGAAGAATTGACTCTCAAAAGCTGATATTCATAGCTTGAAACACAGTGAGGGGGTCAATTTTATGTAATAACTAATGGTGACAGAAATAAGACAGCTGAATTTTGGTACCTGCTCTGCAGTCTCAAACTATCAATAGATGGCTGTGCGAAAGATAACCTCCTGCCTCTTCCTTCACGCTAAGCATAGCTTCTTGAGTCAGTGTGGATGTCATTGCCTCTTAATTATATACAGACTTAAGCCCAAGTGAAAACACTTACACTGCCACACATAGTTGGCTGGCTAGGATTTTGGTGAATAGTGCTTTTCATATGAAATTTGGGCTCCTAATGGTAATTGTGGGATTTGTTGATGCTTAAGTCTGTGCCTCTAGTATTTTCTTTAAGGGAGAAAGATTTTATACATTTCCGCATTTGCTTTAGCTGGTGCAAGACGGAGCAGTCCTGACTTTGCAGCTGTGGTCAGAGGATGGGATGGAGTGTCCTGTCCCTCCTCTGGCACCAGCAGTTGTGTAGCTGGGAGGTGAGCAGTTTCAGGTAACTGATCCATGAAAAATCTAATTCAGCATGAGGAAGCAGGATGATAGCAGCCCCAACATGTATCAGCTTAACTTTTGTACAGCTGGACTCATAAGATACTTTTTCTTTTTTGGGATTGTAAAATACAAAAATAAAGCATGAAATTATGTAAAAAGCATAAGCCATATTATTTTACAAGCCTTTTATGTGTTTTTAACAAGTTCCATTGTGTTTTTCATAGGATATCACTGCTTTAACTGGTGTTCCAGATGAGCACATCAAAACCAGAAAAGTTCACATTTTTGTTCCAGCACGTAACGCAATGCAGGCCGGAGTTAACAATACAAAGAAATGGAAGATGGAATTTGATAACAGGGAGCGCTGGGAGAACCCTTTAATGGGCTGGGCATCTACGTGAGTAGTTACTGAATTTGTAAATACTTTTCTTTCTATATTTGGCTCTTACTAGTCATGTAAATTTTAAGTTTGAAATGTCCTTTCTACCTGTAAATCTACTTGTGTTTTAACAGTACTTACAGTAAGTGGTCGGGTTTGTTACTCATATGATTAATGATCTGTTATGTTTAAAAGCAGATTCTAGCTCACAACATCATCTGGAAAAGTTTGTATTAACAACCAGAAATTTCAACGATTGCATTTGTGGAGATGTCACTGTATGGCAGCATCAGGGAAAGAAGGTTGTTAGTTACCTGAAGCAGTAAATCTTTTTCAGCTCTCAGTGGCATCTTTCAAATTTGGTTCTTCATAAAGTAACAGTACTTAACTTCTGGATTTTTTTTTTCCCAAAGTTTTATAAATATCCTGAAGATCTGACATGAGGAGCCATAACTAATTTAAAGAAAAAACCAAACCTATTTAAAATACTTTGTTTCAATCCTGCTAATATTAGTAGTAAAAACTTGTAAATACACCAAAATCCAGAAAAGTACTAATATTAGCTAAATATGCTATAATACGGAGATGTATGTATAACTTGGATGCAGCTAACTTTTAATTCTTTTTTCCCTATATAAATATATTATCTATATTTTACAGTGTGGCTAGAATTCCTGTAAACTGTGAGGACTATGCCAGCAATTCTCCTGACAATATTGTAATTTTGATTTGAAGCTGTCTTGTTTGAGGCATATTCAGAAAAGTTCATTATTCTACATAAATAAAAATCAACTGCTAGAGATTATTTTTCAAACTTCAGAAAGGATACAATGTGTATTGAAAATGTCTGGCTGCAATCATATTAGCACTTACAATCAAAGAACACAAAATTATATCAAAAAAACTTAAAACCTTAAATATGAAATAATTTGAGGACACATTTTTGAGATGTGTTAATGTTTTAAATTCAGTCATAGGATGATTTTTTTCTTATTTTATTTCTTTTTAAAATAAATGTAACCAGAAATATTACTTCAAAATAACACTGAAATCAAGTCTTCTGTTATTATGGTTTCCCATAAAAAAATTGAGGAGGCTCACAACCTGTAACATCTTGGTATTGCAAAGCATTAGGGGAGCCAAGCGCAACTATTGTTAGACAAAAAAAAATATTGAATATGACTTAAAATATTAACTGTATTAAAATAGTCTGTTACAATACCTGTTTTAAAACTTTAAGCCTGTATATAACAATGACCTCATCTTAAGCACGTCCTGGGTCTTTTCACCGTTTCCTCTTAAGCATATTTAAATTGCTGTTTCAGAGGATAAGATTTCAGTGACTTAATACATGTATGCCTTGGATGACTCAACTGCTGCGGGTAGCTACCACATTTAGCAAGTAATGACCAGGTTGTTTCATGGGGCTTAAATTAATTGATAGACCGTTGACCAGCAATACACCTTTCCCTCCCGTTTTGCATGCCCCCCAAGTGTCTAGGCTCTAAAGTATGGTCTATTTATACCACTGCACAGATTATAATGCTGTAGCAGGTGCCAGCAACACCTGCTTTATTAACTTTTCTTCCAATCCCCCTTTGCTATTCAGCTGACTTTGACCTCCCCAGACAAATTATTTTCTGTGGGGGATTTTGCATGACCTCAGCCAAAACAATGGCTTTTAACCTTTCTGAAAGTTATAACCATTTGTGCTAAATAAACCACCTAGAAAAATGAGCCATGGTGTTAAGGGTTTACCTGTATGTTCAGTTGTCCTGGAGTGAGTTTATTGTGGGAATTTAAAAAGGAATGGCTGTTTTGAATGAATCTATCTCTGCATGAGTTTTTATCTTGGGGTAGGGAAATGAATATTTCTCCTGTAAGCAAGCTCCAGGTAGGCCAAAAGCAAGTGCTGTGTTGGGAATTGACACTGCTAGGTTAAGGGTTTTGTAAACTAGTTCATATCTGTTGGTTTATTTTTTTTTTTTTAAGGAATTTTCACCAAAACTATTAGTAGACATTCAACACCCAGAAATACCTAAGAAGAGTTTCTTCTCTTCAGATTTAATTTCTGCAAAGAAACATTTTCAGAAGTTTTCTCATTTACTTTTGAATAATGTAATGGGATTAGTGGATTAGAACCACTTAGAGATTAAGGATTAGAGCCCTTTTCCTCAACATGCTTATTTACCTGTAGGTCTTTGCTATATTTCTGTCATTTTTACAGCCTCATTTGCTTTTTTTTTTTGTTGTTGCATTTGTTGTTTCTTTGGATATAGGGTTTTTTTCAGTGAAAATTACCTAGTGCAGATCTAAATAAAATGGATCCATGGTATTTTGTTTTGGTTTGTTTTAATCGGGAAGTTTCATTACACAAACACCTATGGATAGTTCTCACTCACATCTCCTAACATAAAGCTGTAAACAAAGAAACATGGGAAATGCGTGGTTTCCATTGTGCAAGATCTCAGAACAAAATATGGAATCCCAGTTTGTAGTGACTGGTAAGGCAGTTGAGGGCAGGCGTAGGAAATCCTGCTGCGCTGCTCTTGCCGACACTGTCAGGACATCATGCTGGCCATCCTGAACTCCAGTTTGCTCACAGATTATCACAAATTTAAAACATATGGGCAGCTCATCAAGCTATGGAAAGAAAATTAAAAAGCTGTATTTAGATTGGATGAAAGGTGATCCCACATGAAAACAGAGCGAATTGTTTCTGCACAATCCTCATTTTAAACTGCCTCTGCCCTGGAAGGTTTCGCCAAACTTGCAGTACTTAACAGGCACCGGTCCCTCACTAGCACTTCAAACTTAAACTTCTTTTTTCCCACTTAGTAGTGTTGAGAAGATTTTTCCAACCCCAGTCATGGAAGAGAAGAACGATAAGCAAAAGTTGTCACAGTAATTCTCCTTACTGCCTTTAGAAGAGAAATCCTTAAATGTCTTTAAGAGAGCCCATCTTAGTGGTTTGTGAAGAGTGATTTCTGCCTTTATCCTGTTGTTTGGTTTTTTTTTTTTTTTATTGGGGAATATATTCGATATATAGTGAACTCCATTTTTCCATGTCTACATCAGATAAAATTACATTGTTGTCTTTGCTGGAAGCTAGATTCCCCCTCTTCCCCTCCCCCTCTGCCAGTCACAGGCTTTGTCCTTTATTGTGGAGAGTTCAATGTATCTTTGGTTGCTTTCTCTCTTCATTTCCCCTTCTAGCTTCAAAGAGAGAACAGTGGAGAGGCAGCTCCTTCAATAGGTTGTTGCAATTTGGTCTTGTCTTTCTGGTTGTCTCCCAGGCTCATGTGCAGTGTTGTCTCAGGGAAGTAGTAGTAATCATTGTGCTGCTACAACTGCTATCTTATTTCTCTAAAAGTTTTGTAGATTAATTTTTAGAACGCTTTTTAGAACGCTTTGTCATTTTTCTTAAATTGAGCTTTTATAGCAACAAATAAGGCAGTTTGGTTTTTTAACCAATATTTTAATTTGTTTCAAAACGCTTTTTGCTTTTCCCTTTGATGATTCCTTTCAGAATCAGGAATAGCTGATCATCTAAAACTAACCACTGTGTATTTAGTTAGCTAGCAGTTTGCATCTTTGAGCTTCGTTTTCAGTGGTGGCCTGCAATCTGCTTGCTGTACTGCAATAATTTGTGGAGGTCATGTGACCTCAGCCAAAGCTGAACTGAGTTTTTCTTACGTACTTTTCAGTCTCTGATTAATTCCTGCTTTGCTCACTTTGATATTCTGCTCTTTTCTGTATGAGATTATTCTTCCGCTAGCTGCTCTACAGACTCCTGGTCTCCTTCAAATGTTCAAAATTACCTTAAGCCTCCTGATCTTCCAAAAAGAGAGGGACTGCACAGCTTTAAAAATTGAAAAGATCATTCCAGAACACTTATTATAATCTCAGCAGGTGGTTAGACATGTTTGTCTAATAAAAAACTTAAAACATTAATTTCTTCAAGGAGTTGGGAGAGAATTTTAACAGACTGAAAGAGTGAAACAATACTCTGCAGAAAGTAAGTGTTAATCCTGGAAATTATTGAAAATAAAGGGATTTTGAGTGGCTCGTGAGGTGGTGTACTACAAAAAGTTGTATAATATAGCATTTGATTAGCATTTGAGGTACAGATATAATTAGTTTATACTTCAGTTGTGCTTAAAATTTGTCATTGGTTTCTTACAGAGCTGATCCTTTATCCAACATGGTTCTTACTTTCTCTACTAAAGAAGATGCCATTGCCTTTGCTGAAAAAAATGGTATGTATTCTATGTATTGGGTATGAGGGGTTCAGCTTTCTCTAGGAAATCTTGATTTCAAAGTATTAACAGAAAAGTGCAGGATAAAGAACCTTCCCTCTATTCCACAAAATTGGTAGACCATTAGTGCGCTACTTGAGTAGGACGAAGAGGGGGGAAATATTTCAGAGTGCTGAAGGAATTGAATCTAGGCCTTCCACTTTCTGGGAAAGTGTTCCAGCTTCTTAGCGTTACTGTTGTAATGCTTTTGCAAGTATCCGTTTTGAATGAGAACTGAGTCTTGCTCAGGTCTTGGAGGAAAATTAATACTTAAAGAGTATCCCAGGATGAGGGTACCAGCTACATGGCAGTGGCATTTTTGCCTGAAGGCTTGACATGAGCATCTGAATTCTAGTTAAGGAAAGGCTGTCAGAACCTTTGTGAATGTTTGATAACCAGAAATACTAAAATTAAGTGACTACCAGGTAAGCATGTTGGGACTTCAGTTCTGGCCATGTTGCAGGATGGATTTATCATAGAATATCTCAGGTTGGAAGGGGCCCATAAGGATCATCAAGTCCAAATCCCTGCTCCTCGCAGGGCTACCTAAAACTAAACCGTATGGCTAAGAGCATCATCCAGATGCTCCTTGAACTCGGACGGGCTTGGTGCTGTGACCACTTCCTAGGGGAGCCTGCCCCAGTGACCGACCACCCTCTTGGATGAGGGTGAACAACCTTTTCCTAATGTCCAAACTGAACTTCCCCTGACGCAGCTTCATTCCATTCCCTCATGTCCTGTCGCTGGTCACCCGAGGGGAGATCAGCACCACCCCCACCCCCCACCCCACTGCACTCCATGAGGAAGGTGTAAATTGAAGAAGTTAAGCCTAATTCTTCCCAAGTACAATACTAAACACTTACACAGTGTGATTACCATATTTGAGAAAAAGATAGTAGAAAAGCCACTATCATTACTTAATATTTTTAATGCTAATGATGTATCAGAAGGACTGTATCTGTAAACTTATTTGGTTATTTAGGCTTGTATTTTCTCCCAGAATTATGGTACCACATAAGCAGTATCCATAATCTCAGCCTTTTGAGTATTCAGATGTCCTTTTATGTGTTGGTATGAATTTTTTGCTTTTTTTTTTTTTAAATCAATTTATTTTCCTTAAAAGAGCTAGGCTTGATGCATAGTGCTTATGGGTGTGAGGAAGATTAATTGCACTGAGTTAAAGCCAGAAATAATGCACATGCAGAGTAAGCCTCTCCAGAAGTCTTCCCTATGGTGTACAGCTTTCAACTATATTTAGGCTGGGGTAAATAGATTTTAAAGTTTCTTGGTCAGACCAAGTTGTGCAAAGTTGTTAGATGGCTTATGTTGTACACCCAAAAAACAGGACAAGTCCATTAACTTATACAATTAAGAAGCCAAACCATTAAATGTGCAATTTATTTGCAATTTTAATGGTAAAGGTTAGTATTTAATTCCTCTATTCATCTTTGAATGGATTTTTTTTAATTTAATAGTCTTAATTTTATTGAAAAATAAATTTAATTCACTAAGAAATTAGTAGGATCATCATATTTGCATTGGATATACCAATTACTTTGCAATTTTAATAGTATTTTCTAACGTTTTATGAACAAATACGAAATTTGGGAGACTCTGCTATTGCTTTACTTATGCTTCGTACTGTTCATGCTATTTCTATTTCTTGGGAAATTCAGCCTATAAGAGAAAAAAATGGAATCCTGGCCTATATATTGCTATATTAATGAGCTACTTATGTCACCTCTTTGGACATGTTATATTTTGTCCTTTTGAAATGCAGATTCATGTAAAATACTTGATTTGTTCAGTGGAGGAAGTTTACTTCACTGAATTAGCAATGAATCTCCATTCTGTGGGAAAAATACAAAGAAATTCTACCAGCTAAACTGAGGCTGTGACTTAGTATTAATATTATTAGTTCAATATTCACTTATCTTACACCCTTAATTTTACCATAATTGAGATGTACCAAACTTTCTGCGGACACTGGCTTGCCTAATTATTATTCCATTTTTATTTAAAGGTGGCTTAGTATTCTGCATATGATATGAGCATAATATTTTCTGTAGTAATAGCTTCAGTATCAAGTGCAGCTGGAAATACAAATTTTACAATATTTAGTTCTGCTTTTAGAAAGAAATGAGAAACTTAGGCACAAGTTTACAATGGAAGTTAGCTTCCAAATGGAGGTGTTACTGAAATGTGTCTTAACTCTAGGACCACAAATACTTACCTCTCTGCCTTTCCCGAATGAACCACACAAGTTTTCCATTACAAAATTCCTTAAGAACCTCAAATTTAATTTCTGGAAATCCTAGATATTGCAGGTATTTTGGTACAATTGGGAAACCTAAGAGTTCTTTCTCACCCAAGAACTTCAAGAACCTGAGGCAAGCTACCTTTCTGCATGCCGCATCTGATGTATTTTCTAATGCAGGAATAACAGCACTGAATAGAGTAACAGGAGAGATCTCTGTCCAAAATACGACAGCTGAGGATGGTCTGAAGTTGGGCAAGGAGGAGACACTTGTAACTGAATGAAATTAAAAGCTTAGCCTGTTTTGTCCTGTCCGACATCACCGAGGCAGTTGTTTAAAAACATACAACTTTAGTCACAAGGGTGGAGAGTTTTTCTACTCCACAGTAACCTTTAGTCAGGTGATGAGGATGTTCTTCCAGAGATGATGAAATCTGCTTTCTATCCACTTGGCTTGTATGGCAGGGTTCTGGGCACGAATAACCTTCCCCACCATTGTGGTATTTTTATAAAAGCCATGGAGAACTGGAAGTGCCTAACTCAATGAGACTGTTCAAGAGTGTGAAGCCGTATCCCATACAGTGGCCTCTTGGAATACAAAGTTAGATGTAACCAAGTTTGTGGGCTTTGGATAGCTATGTCAGCCCAAGTCGTTGCGCTGGCAGTTGCAAATCTCTTTTGGAGGAAGTCAGCTCCTCTCTATCTAATGTATATGAAGATGGAGCAATAACTTGGGGCTGTAGATTCCATTCTGGCAGCCAAGTGCCTCAAAGTTAGGTGTTATTATGCTGGATGTTGCAATACCAAAGTCTGTCTCTGGATCTAGTTCTGGCTGTTTACTCAAGCTTATATTTTTAATCAGAACAGGAGGCAAAAGCCAGTGCTCTCACAGATGGAAAGAATATGTTTTTAAAACCCCTATTCTGGTATTTCTTACAGAGAATAGTTCACTTGGAGATTAACATTGGTTCAGCCTAATAAACCTGAAGAAAATGCTTCTGTGACATTTGTGAATACACCAAAATGAGGCACAGTGATGTGAAAACTTGTTTATCTTATGTAACATGTTTTGATGTGCAGATGTATCTTGGGTGTTTTCTGTGAACATCTTAAATGTAACAATTCAGATATATGTTAGACCTCTTAGGATTTACCAATTTTTTTGTTTTAAAACTAAGGAAGAAAAGTATCATCTTACTAGTATCTGTTAAAACTGCATGCTTAACCACTTCTAGCTTCAACTCAAGTATCTCAACTTTGAGTGAAATGTTGCAGCTAAAGAGACCAAACTTTGGAATACTGAGTGCTGCCCTGGCAACTTTCCAGGCACCTGGAGGCTGCAACCAATTTGCATTTTGATTTACATAAACACTAATGTCTCCACCTCCTCTTTTCTGACATTTTTTAGCATTTCTCTTAACTATCACATAATTTACTTGTCTTCTATCACTTTATTCCCTTTTCTTTTGCTCCTAATTTTTTATGTTCTTAGAAAAATGTTAAGTATTAAACTCTTTTCTAATGCTGAAGTTTTTTCTTTGCTCTTCCTTTCTTTTGTCCTCCCACCCTTCTTTTTTCTCTAGCTTTCCAAGGTCTCCATTCTCTCCCAACCTTTGGGGTTGATCTTCTTTATGCTGTTTTTTTCCATGTTTCCTTATCTTTATTTTCATTTCCTGTCCCATCATATACAGAGCCTTAGTGCTTCTGTGATGGTATGGAGTTGTAGAGCCATGAACTTGCAGAATAGCAAGGGTTCCCTGATGAGCTTTTCATTGATGACTGTCAAGTTTTTTGCAGGAGTAAAGAAAATGGAGGCATATAATATGGTAAAGTCTTATCAGCTGAGAGAGTGGGCATATCTGTGGTATTTCAGTATTCTCTGCTGCCAGCTACAAAGGAGTAAACTAGTGGGTGCCTACGTGGAGAAAAAGACTTTAAAGTTTAAAGGTTTAAGTTGCACTTGCTGTGTATTGTATGCTGACAATATTCTCTTTGTTTCTTGTCTCCCACACCATTTCCCCTGTAACCTCCAGGCTGGAGCTATGACGTTGAAGAGAAGAAGATTCCAAAACCTAAATCCAAGTCTTATGGTGCAAACTTTTCTTGGAACAAAAGAACAAGGGTGTCTACAAAATAGGTTGGCATTGGCTGTCTGACTGTGAATAAAGTCAGCTGTGCTATATTTATAGTCCATGTATAATACATCTCTTAATCTCCTAATAAATTTGACCTTTAAACTACAGTTGCATCTTGTCATGTCTATTTAAAATGTTTTTGATGTCTCCAATTGAACCTGTTACAAACTTCCCTATAAATAGAGGAGATTTGGAGTGTTCATACTTCTAAAAAAATGCTGTACTAGGAATCTATCAAAAGGAATGTTTGAAATCAGCTGCAACTTTAAAGATTATGGTTTATCTTTGATGGTAGTTTTATATTCACAATCCTGCTTAACCTTATCAGCCTTGCATACACAAATTCTCTCAATAGAAGCTGTGGTTTTTTCTTTCTATAAAAGAGAAGTTTGTCAGTTGTGGATGAGCAAAGTATGATATATAAAACTTAACATTTGAGTATAACTCCAATTATTCTGTATAAATGTATATTATATAACCTGCTTTCTGCCCAAATGAATATTGCCATTATTCCAGAAGTATTCATGACTGCAATAGAAAGTGCTGCTTTTTGTGTTGGATTTAGGGAAGGTTTAGTCCAAAAGATTGAGACTGCAATTGTTTCTCTGTGATGTTCTTCAAAATTGAAACTAAGCCAGTTAAATATTCATAAATTAAGTCAGAAGAGTGTCGGATGCTTCACACAGCATCAGCATACACTAATTATATAATTATAGTTCTGTTTTTTTTTTATTGCTAGTTAAATGTTTTATCTTCATTGAGGTTTCCTGCTGCCTAACAAGAGATGTGGTGATAGCATCTCAGCCTTGACATCGAATATATAGCCTAAACTCAGTTTGCCCTACATGATGTTAAATCATTAATTTTAATAATGAACAATATTATGTTTTGAATCCTTGTTTACATAGCTATGGCTTTTGATTTATTCACTTTAACTTAACAAATTGAGATATCAACACATGATTGGTGAAACCTATTACACATTGGGGGAGGGTACACCTTTTTCATATGCAACTGGGAGTTTTATCCCAACTGTCACAAGAGAAACAATTGAGACAGCTTTCTCCACACAGAGCCGAAGAATGGTGTAAGTGCCCCACACTGAATTCTAGCAGTTTATCTTCCTGTTGAATTTTGAATGCGGCGTTGCGCAGTGATCCTAAAGTCCTCCAGGAACACCAAAGTGCACCAAGCCAGAACCTTAACAGTCCAGAATCTACTGCACCTGTATGTACTCTGGCTGAGCTCAATTCGCGGATCTTACTAAGGAGACAGTAATAAGAAAAGCTGTCTGTTGTTCTTTTTTGTTTTCTTGTTTTACAAGTGAAGAGCAACAAGATCTTAATTTAATGGTCTTCAAGCTTTGTAAGATTGTCAACATGAAAATTGAAAAGCACTTGGATACTTAATGCAGCAGATGCACAGCTTGGTGGTTGAAATTACATAGTCCAGCGAATTGACTGTTAAATGTTAGACACCTAACATTGTCTTTGGACACCTAATATATGAAATTGCTGGATGTTAATGTGTACTTCTTGTAACTAGAATCATTCACATAAAGCACAGGGGTTTCTTTGTTGCTTCTGCTAAGATAGTGGAAATATTCAAAGGAGAATTCATTAAGTCCCCTTCCTGAGGAAGAAAGCTTTTTCTTTTTTTTTTTAAATGCATATGTTCATTATCATTCTGTAGTGTGCACCCCTCCCTGAAGTCTTTACAGCATGTTTGAGCCCAGACCTTCTTTTCCTCCAAGTGCTTTCCTAGAACTGATTTTTTTTTTCTCCTGTTGGATGTCTTCATAAGAATGAGCATGCTGACAGCAGGAGAGTTGATTGTTGTTGCTATAGTCTTCAAACCCTAGAAGTGAAATTGAGTGCAAGAGCTTGCAGAGGACCAGTGCCAACAGGAATGCATTTTAGAGGTCAAAAAAACCTACTAGATACTAAACTTCATTACCCTTTCATTAATTTACCAGAATGCTACAGCACTAGGCTGGAACTGAAATCGTGCAAGATGATCGGAACATCTTTAGTTAAGTACCTTCAGAAATGAATGTTTCATTGGTGAACTCCAGCTTATATCTACTGTGCAGTGTGTAATGACAGGTAAAATTGCTCCCAAATCTAGAATTTGTCAAAACAAAAGGCACAACAGGTAAACTACCATAATTAGGTTTTTTAGTATCCTCAACCATTGACCGGAAAATGGAAATGTAAAGAAATTTTGAGGACTCAAGGCTAAGACAAATGCTGAATGAGATTAGAGATTCATCTTGGTGGTGGATATAGCTGTGCTGCATCCAACTAGTCCAAGCTTTTCGTGGCAGTAATATTTCAAACCTCTGGAAGTATGAAAATCCATGGGGAAAGAAAAAGTTGAAAGCTCACAAACAAATAGAACATGTTCTGTACCCAGTGGGATTTGCATGCATCTGAGGTATCTTACATCTTACATAGCAATAACAACCAAAAGAGTATTAAAGAACGACAAAACAGTTCCATGCCAGCATTGCAGAGGTGCCTTACGCAGATGTTGTGTTTACACTCTTCCATTGAGCTGTGCAGACTTGAAAGGTTTGCTTTACAGCTTTGGAGCTTCCCTTATTGTGGAAGGTCTTAAATGGGCTGATCTGAAGTTTGCACTTGTGTAGATATATTGTGTGAAGTTCTGGAGGCAGGATTCTGCTACTGGACGCAGTCCTTTCCCAGTACTAGCAAATCAGCCCATGGTATTACCGTTTTTCTGAAAAAGGCTTATTTTCTGTCACTGCTGTCTCAGCCAGCTATGCGTCACAATGAGACCTGGGTTATTCTTGTCAAGCCTGGGTGAAAGGTCCTTTTAAGAAAGAAGCAACACCATCATCTTTTTCATCCCATTTGTGACTGCTTTTACTCCCATGAGCTCTGCAAGGAATGTGGCATATACCTCTTTTTTGGTTGGGTTTTTTTTTTTATGCCTCTTGGCAACATGAAAATTTTCACATATGAGTTTTGAAAATACTCCCGTACTGTGTTCTGTTTAAAACCAGCAATGTTTTGGTCAAATTTTAACTTTACTAATAACGTGTCGTCCCCCTCCCTTTTTTTTTCATTTTACCCCCAAATTGCATTTCCCTCCTCCTGCTGCTTTTTTCTCCCAAGTTCCTTGCAATGTATTCTGCTCTGTTAAACGTATGCCTGTTTACATCAATTCAGTGATAAGCCACAGAAAACCAAAACCCAAACCAACCCTGTTTAGCTGTCTTCTGAATGCTCAGAATGGTCCTAATCTTTACATTTTATGGCATTTCTTTTACCTAAGCCAAACAAATGCTGGAAGTGAATGCTCCCTGTTCTGTTGCTGACTACAGACAACAGTATCTACTTTGCAATATAGGACTCCCTAAAAATGTGGGTGCATACCTGCAAATGCTTTGATACATTTTGCATAGTTCTGTTGCAATAAAATTACATTTGCAGGATACCAAGTTATTCTGAAGATTGGCAGCATTCATAATCCAAATGAAAAAATTTTTTGTTATAACAAAGGCTGTGCAACTCAAAATCGTGATGTAATGGAACCTAAAGACTGTCAGGAAACTAAGAGCAAATTTCTAGCAGTGTATTAAATGTGCAGTTTGATGGATAATTTAAAACAAATCAAGACTATTAAGTGATACTCCGAAATGGAAAATTTAATTACCCTTATCTGTAAAGTTTTGTCATGCGGTAGAAAAGGAGAAGCTAATTTGGACTAATTTTATCTTTTGCCTGTAATTTCACACCAGGAGCTTGTGTAGTTTGGTTTTGCCAGAGATACAGTTATCTGACCTTATGTTTGGTTAACTGGGCATGCCAAAATATTTTGTTACTCCAAAAAGAAAAAAAGTGCAAATAAGGAAACCTGAAATATCCCCCCAAAATTAATTTCAGACAGTTATAAGGCAGCTTGCTTTGATAAGTCCTTGTTCTTACTCCTACATTATGAGAGGGGTTTATTTTTGATTGGTACTTGATTGATGCTGGAGTATGTCACCAACATCACAAGAAGCGTGCCTACAACTTAATAGACAAAAAAAAAGGCAAATTATTTTTAATGGTATTAAAATGTGGGTTTCAGTTGGATTTAAAATATTGATTCTTCACATCCATGTTCATCATGAGGGAAGGTCAAAGGTCCCTATCTCGAACCCTTCACACACAGAAAATGTGAATGAAAACCTTTTTGGGCAAATTGATTAGAAGAAATACGTTTTTGTGAGACTCCTGAAGGAATTCAGATTGTAACTGTGTAACCATTATCTGTGGCTTGAAATTGAGTTGCTTAAAACTCTCTCTACCTGAATAGCAGATGACAGGTTTGGGTTTTTTGATTATTGGGTTTTGGGGGGGGGGGGGCCCCCAAAAAAGTATATAGTGCTGTGAACAGATATGATATAAAAATGATGTGTTGATTTGGCTATTTTCGACTTAATTCACTTTCATGTTCTTCAGAGGAGTTGGTGAACATGGGAACAAGGTGATTCAGTCCCTTTGGGTTTACAGAGGGCTTTCAAAAAGGTCTCTTACCGAGTTACAGAGAGAGGCAACAGCGCACTTAAAGACATTAGTATCTTCTGTTTGAGGGGCAGGTCTGGAGGGTGGAGTTAGCTCATCAGTCTACAGGAGAGAGTGGCTTCTAAAATCACAACTGGTGGCGGGAATAGTACATGATTATTCGTTGTTTTTCGTACAGAGGCAGATGAACAAACTCATGAGGATGCAGCTTAGAAATAGACAAGTACATTTTCACAGAACAGATTTTGAAATGCATTGGCAACTTTCTGACTCCTAAAACTAACTTTACACTAGCTCAAATGCAACACAAGAAATGCATGCAATAAAAATTTGCATTAAACATAAAATAGTATCCTGTTTAGGAAGATCCCTGAGCTAAAGGTTGCTGACAGCTGGGAAAGGGTATCCTTGGAGTAGCCCTGGTTTTACATCCTTTCTTTGGCAGTCACTGTTAGCGCCTGCCAGGGCTGGGTTTGCTCAGGTGAGTGACCTGATCTGGCACAGGACGGCTGTTCTGAGTGCTGTCTGCCAGCACGGCGTTCAAACATTTCATGCTGTTGTGTTTGTCAACGTTTTGTGATTAATTAAATACATTCTCCAGAGTGAAGAAATGACCGCAATTTCCCGAAGGAGATTTACTACTGACCCTTGTGATCTTCAGTGATGATCAGAATTTTTTTTAAAACGGGTTATGATACTCAGCTACCTATGTTCAATTCCACAGATTCAAACTTACTGTCTTAAGATTGCAGAAATATGTAAAATTAATTAAATCTTTTCATATTAAGTACACAAAATATTTTCATATTATGTGTACAGTTTACCCTCCTAAAACATCCCAGTAAAACAATAGCTTGTCTCGGTAAATAAGTACAATTATTCTTAAAGAGGTGTCGCCAAGAAGAAGTTTAGAAAACTGTTTATTCTGGTGTTGTGCCTAGAAACACTGGATGATATTTTAATTTCTCTATTAGGAAGAGGAGATGAGAAAATTCTTAGCATGTCTATCAAGTAAAGCAGTTGTCTGTTAGCACGCTTTGGTTGTCTGTTACAGGAATATGTATGCAAAGTTGCAGTCAGTCTGCTGAGATGATTTTTCTAATCGAATGCAAGCTTGTCACTGCTGCCTTCTTTAACCAGCTAAAGGAAGTAAAACATCAAACTGAGAGATGCTGTAAATTTAAAACCAGAACGTACCACTTACTGCAAGCAGGGCCTAATAAATTATCTGCTTATTAACAGCACCTTTTCTTATCAGTTCTTGGATGTTTCACTGTTTTAGTTTACATATGATCTGATGTTGTTGCCAAATAGGTGTTTTGTCAGAATTACAAAGCTGCTCAGAAACTAAATTTATGTTTGCTTTCTTCCCCTTTCGCCCACCTGACCACTGCTGTTTCTTTGTTTGGAATGTCTGCACAGTGCTTCAGAAAATACTTGCGAGTGATTAACATGGCTGGGGAAATGCTGCAGTTACAGTGCCCCTTTACATTGCCCTGTGTTAATAATTGATCTATTGCATGGGTCATTCAAGTTTAGGCTTTCTCATGGTGCGTTTCTTCTCTCCCTCTGGCAAGACAGATTTCCAGTCCATTATTGGGGTGCTGATAGCAAAGTTCCTCTACCAGTCAACATCCTAAAGTATAGCCTTCAAATATATAAAATACCCAATAACTAGAACATGCATAAAGTCTCATTTCTAACAAATGAAGAAGCTTCACAGAGACACTGTAGAAACAACTACTAAATCTTTTACCACGTCAACTAAGTAAGTTTTCTTTAATTTCCACTTTCACGATCCCTAGTTTGTAACTGCTCTTTGCAGCTATACAAAAAACAGAAGTTGGGAGCAAAAGGTGCATTTGCCTGGACAGGGAGTGCTGAGCCACAGCACCGAGAATGTGCAGTAACTAGGTTCCACAAGCTGCACTTGCACGAGGGTAATAACTATGCAAGTAAAATTATTTAAACAAAATCAATATAAATAACTAGGCTATAAAAAGCCAAAACCTGCCACTGTGATCCAAAAATTTTAAAAATCCAAATTTTTAAAATAACAGTAAACTGGAAACACCTTTGCTGCAGCCCATCACTGTAACATGGTGTGAAACTGCAAATGCCAACATCTTACAGTATCTGCTTTAAAGTGAGGTGATGTGAGAGCTACCCACACTTACACTAGATTCCTTTAATAGCTGGTGGATTTTGATTCATTTAGCTAGGGTAGAAATCTGAAGAGGTGCGATGCACCGAGCTTTAGAAGCACCTATTTGTCTATTGCCACGGGTGTGGTGTGGATGCTAGATGTTCATGTCTCAAAACAGAGACAAAAGCTAGAACCACCTCCAGCATAGAAGTCCCTGAAGCACGGATGGCTGGAGGCTGTGAGAATACTAAAAGGCACGCAGCTCAGGAGGCACCCTACAGAGCTAGATGGCTGTCTGCATTCGCTCCCCATCACAAGCAGGACCTGGGCTAGATGGAGCCACCACAACCACCTTTATGTTCTTATAACCACCTATATGACTATAAATAGGGACTAGATAAGCTACTGCCATCTCCACTGTAAACACCTGAAGTTCAATGATCAGTACCATTCTTAATGTCTGAGAGATGATTCTGAACAGTAAAATACCATCTACCCAGGGGAAGTTGAAACTGTTGTATCTCTGTATCTGAATCTCCTTGCTTTGCACAGCTTGAATTACATACATATTTTCTGTCATATTATCTCATGTTCCTTCAGGGTTTTTTTCTGCCTCCTTTAAAAATGATGGCCAAAGCATCCACCCCTGCTACAAGGAATGGCTACGAAATACCTTTTTTACCCTTTTTTTTTTTTTTTTTTTGCTCAGACTTATAGTTCTGTTCAGTATCAAACTCCTGCCTCTGTCTCAAGCTTCCATATGCTTTCTGGAGGAGGCATAGATGCTACCAGTGAGTGCAATAGAGGAGTGGAGAGAGTTAGGTATACTCACTTCTCTTAATGAGACCTCAAAAATAGCATCCTCATTTCCCATCAGTGCCTACCTTTGGGTTTCAGACTGATTAAGAAGCACAGGAGAGAGAAACTGCAGAGCCCATGTTTGAACTTAAGCCTTTATCTTCCTGAGAAGAGCCAGGAGAAGACCATGGAAGACAATACAGGAATCCCGTTTCAGGAAGGGCAGATGACTTACTACCCGAAATATTTTGAAAGAAGGAGCTGAGATCATTTTCACTTCCTTCCCTGCCTGCTTTTCATCCACTGGAAGGCAGGTTATGAGGAAAAGCAGGTAACAAATACAATTAGCACTTCTGCTGCTGACTTTTACATGTTAGAACAGGGTAGAAAATAATCAGCACCTGGCTCCCCCACTCACCAATCGCAGAATGCATCTTAGGAAATTGTCTCAATACCAGGTTTCACTTCTTGCCTCCTTTCCCACACTACATGATGGCTTATCTTCAAAGCATTCCCATTTCACTATCTTCAGACAATTCTGTTTTGCAGGTGGAAGGCAGCTTTTTGTTTTTCCTCAACTTTGATCATTACCATATGGTCTTTCATACGTGCTCAGGGTCTCTTTCCAGGATCACGATTCATTTTTCTCTTCCCGGACAATTTTTCTGACCAGGTCTCTATAAAAAAAAAAAACCCCAACTTACACACATAGTGATGTGGTTCTTGGGTGTATTTTGGATTCCAGACAGAAATAGTTGTATGGTGCCAGGGACGTAGATCCGTGGCCTGGCGTGGGGATGAATGTTATCAGGTATGAGGTCTTATCTCAGAGGAATGCTAGCCTAAGATGCAAATATCCATAACAGAAAACAAATGGTGTCACAGAAACAAAAATCCAGTTCTTACTGGCGCCTGTTGGGCCTTTTATTCTTTTCCATAGGCATTGCCTTAAAGATTCACAGTCAGTCTTTGAGTGATGTGGTTATGTGTGCTCCATCCTGGTGCTACGTTCTCTGGAGTTTGGAATGTCTTTCTTGGCCAGTAGGCTCAGCATCCCACATCTGTGCACTTAAATGACCTTCACCATCTGCTGAGGGCATAAAATGGCAGAGTATAGCCAGCTGTCTCATCTGTGATTAGGATTGCTGGTCGTGTCTGGGTGCTTAACTCTTTTTATCTGTGGCATATCATTAATCTAGTACTAGGCTAGCTCAAAAAGGTTTTATTTTTAGGCTTCACTTTGAGTTTTTTAACCTATTAAAGTCCTGCTGTTTGAGTTGTCAGCAACACAAAAAGTTCTCTGAATCTTGGCAGCTTGGGAATACTCTAAAAAATTACATAATACTGGGAAATGTTGAGTTGTTGAAATCATTGTGATTTGTGGGAAAGTTCTGGCTTAAGTAAACATTAGTTTTGAAATATTTTGCAGCCAGGCCAGATCAAAACCACTGAACTTGCATGAGAGTAGCCAACCGCAGGGAGGTGCGGTGCCTGGGAAGGCACAGCCGGGGGACTGGCACCTGCTGCCGCTGCGCCCCAAGTGAAGTCCCTGACTCTTAGACTGAGGAATTCCGCTCCTTTTTGCTGATCCAACCGATACCCAGTAATCGGCACAAAATGGGACTCCTCCAAACAAGTGACCGAAGCAAGAACTCGATATTGTTAGGGTACTCGTCTCCTGTGCAAATGACCCAGGCCCCCGTGTCTGATTTGGAGCCAGAAGTTCAGTCTGCGTCTACTGTCTCCTAGGTAGCTGCTGTGACTGTTACTTGCTCTAGTTTATTTCTCTGTTGCTCTTTTCTATTTTTCTTTGCAAGGAACTTCAAAAGCTCCGTGTTTTATTTCCAGGCAAGATCCTCAGGGATAATATTTCCCCACCCACTTCTAGTTAATTTAGAGTGTCATCTCGTTTGCCAGATCACAGACAGAATATGCTGCTTCTCAAATCTCTGCCAAATTTTGGCTTAGAATGAAAAAGAAATATAATTTCTAATGCCATCTTGCAGAATAGAATTTGCAAACTTTGGATTTCAGAGCACCAACAGGAATGAGTAAAACTCGTTTCAATTTTAGAGAAATCCCTGGGCAGTAATAAGCCTGAATCTTTGTTATGTGCAAGAATTTCTGGCCTGGCATCCTGGTTCAGAGACTAAAACATTCTAGTATGTCTGGTGGAAGGATCTTGTTACAGAATATATGTTCTCACAACCTTCACCTGCAGTGATGCTGATAAAAAAATTTGCAATCTTATGTTCATCCAAATAAGCTCTCCTCCTGTTTCCCTGAGACCTGGGGAGTCTGATCAAGTATCAAGGTTTCTTTGTACTTAGCAGCAATCCATCCAGCTTCTTAAAGTCACAAAAAAATCACTGTGTGTACACTCTGCAGTTATTGAGCCCTTCCTTTCTAGTGTCATTGGTTAAATGAACGGGGACTGGTTTTTGACTCATTTGTTTCTTAAACTATATTTGTGTGAATACAGGACCTTTTATGTGCATTTTAATTCTGCTTCTTGAGAACTCACAGAAGTCACCCTTACCTTAATCCCCAAGTAAAACTTCTTAAAATAGTCATGGCTTTCCATGTCAATCACTTAATTGCTATAAAATAAGTCTTCATATACTGTATATGTTAGAACACTTTTCCATGACTCGCATCTTAACAAAACATTCACAACCTGATTGAGGTGACTGGCTTTGTTGAAAGAGTAAAAGAAGAAACCATTTTGCAAGCAGTGCTGCAGATTTTCTCCCAAAATGAATCCATATGGATTGCTAACTCAAATACTCTACGTTAACAGATAGCTGTATGAGAACCTTCTCCCCAGTCAGATAAAGATTTACTCCATAAAAGCTTCTGCAACTTTTTTTGGAAATATTCCCATCTTTGGAGTATGTGCTGTGCCACCTGTTTATGCATTTATGAAACACTGCTCCCTGTGGGACAAGTCTGGGTTGTATGCTTATTTTGATAAAGGGGTACTTTAATCTTCAGTCAGACACTAAACAATTACCTCCTGCCACTGAAGTCATGTCCAAGAGTAAAATACATACCTTTTCTCTCTCCTTTGAATTATTTCCACAAATTAACTGTTCATTGTATTGTGCACATGTATTCAGTACTCTGCTATTATAAAGCTTTTAACAGATTTCTAAGTGAAGGAAATATCTGGGACTCCACTGAAGACCGTCTAATAGCTCAGGATTAAGTATTCTGACTGTGCATGTATGGCATATGTACAACAGGTGAAGATTTATTGCACAAATAGTTTTTATAAAACAGCAACCGTAGGAGAAGCAACAGTTTGGTCTCCTTTGAGAGAGTGTTTATGTATTTCACTGTTGGTCCCTTGCAAATGCTAATCCAATGATAGGATAGCTTACCATTTAGCTAAATAAAGATTGAAATGATGCTTAATCAAAGAAGCTTATGTTAAAATGCTTCCCTAAGGGCATCCAACTGGTTTGATGTCTGCATACTGTTAACCAGTGCTGGTTATTCTCTCTACATCCCATCCCATTTTATCCACAGCTGAGCTGCGATTCCAGATAGATGCTACTCACTCAATACAGAGATGTTTTTACTTTTAAGGCATCTTCACGATTCTGCTCCGTGAATGGATATTGTATTAGCTCCAGCAGGGTGGTTCATGGTGGTTTTCCAGACTGATCCTTTCTTGAATAACAGATCTTCTCTGGTCAGTCAGTACGTTTAACAGAGAATTCATAATACATTGGAAAAGACTTTTAGCCCCATTTGGAATTTCTTACATTCTAGGAAGGACAGGGTTTCCTGTTGCTGTGTGCACAGCAGCACCATCAAGGTGCAGATGAACACGTAGAATGAACTGGGTTAATAGAAGTTACTGTTCCTCCTCCAAAAAGTAGCTGACTCATCATAAATCTACTTGTAGAACTAGAGGTTGACTTTTTACATCTGGAAGCAATAAGAGAAGTGGCCTATTGTCTCCAGGTGTCAAGACTGAGGATAGGAGGTGGCAAGTGACATCTTCCAAAGCCAAGCAAGGTCCCTACTGTAGGTTGTCCAGTCTTTTATGCTGCTTTCAGAATGGTACCAAAAAATAATGATAGGCAAGTTGTGGAGATGTTCTTTATGCCATCTGGCATAGAAGGCTGTGACTCTAACATCAGAACTTCAGCATTACTATTCAAAGACCAAATCCTGCTGTCTTGCCAACTTGCCTACACGATGGAGTTAGAAAGGAAACCTGGAGGAAGTGACTATTATATTCCTGCATCCCCAGAAGCTAGAACTTACTCTTCCAGCTGACAAACCGGTGATACAGAGCCTAGAAGGTTTTACTGCAAGGGCAAAGGAGTGCCTACATTAAAAAAAAAATATGTCTCCACTGTAAACTGCATGTTCTAAGCATGTTCAGATAAAGGACATATGGTGCAGCTCCCTGTGTTTGATGTTCTTTAGTCTAGTCACAGTTGCACAGATTCAACAACTATTTGGTGCACTTAAATACTAAGAAACATAGGTCTTTGTAGGAACCTGGAATCAATCACAGCCAACCATGAATAGATACTCCATAGCTGTCTGCAGAAATATCTGCTCTGACTGCCCTAAGTATGCAACCATGCACTTACCTGTGAAACCTCAAAACCTTGTATAGAAGTTTCTGTCACTCTATAACTAACCCAAAGCATTCAGTATAAAGATGAAAAAGCATTATGCGGGGTAATATGCAAGAGTAAAATGCGAAAAATTAAACATCTCAGCAATGTCCCAACTAAAGCCTTAGAAATAACAGGGCATTTGTGAAGAGAAAACAGAAAAGACTGTTAACAGACTCCATCAACACACTGAATTTGGGAAGAGGAGTCCCTGTGACTCCAAACCTGACATCAGGCTCTTCCTAAACAACTGAGCAGAGGCAGGAAAGGTTTTTTTTTCCAGTAGCAAGAAAATACCTTAAATTATGCCCCAATATCCCAACACTTTTTGTGGCCATTGTCTGGTGCTTCAAAAGAAAATAACTCTGCCTACCTTCATTCCCTAAAAGCCAAATTAGGCACTGAGGGCAAATGTAAATCTCTCTGGCCCCTGCAGGTAAACAGCTGGCAGGATTAAAGTATTTAAAATATGGTGCAAAAAAGATATATGGAAATGCAGACTCCTTTCAAGCCTCTGTTACAGATACAAGAAGTTAACCACCCGAAGATAGAAATCACAAGTTTAATTTTCAACAGCAGGATCATTTCTATCCTGCTGTCAAACCCCATTTACACATTTGTCAGTTGCTAGCATGGACCATTGTATTCCTTGTGGTCCTTACTGCAATTCTCAGACCAGTCCAGAATTGCTCATCTCTGAAACACTGATTTTTCTATTCTTATTTCCAGACTAGTTTTATTTATAACCAGTTCATACACCTTTCCACTTATTTAACCAATACTCCCTCTCTGGTAAGTGCTTCCTCAATTAAAATACCTAATCAGATTCATTTTTAGTCTTTGATTACTAAACTAAACACATCAGACTCTTTCTTTAATCTCCTCTCATGCCAATGACTTGCCATTTCCCAAACCATTTTAGTAACCATTGCTTTGTTAAATTATTCTTTTTGTAAAATAAGTGGTACACGAGCTTTGGGTGTTGTTCACTTTCAGAACACTAATAATCTCATAGCAGAGTGTAGCTGTGTTCAATATTATTAAGACCAGCTGGTCTATCAGACAGCATGACAAGCACCGCCAAGTTGAGCATACACAATTTTAGCCACTGGCACTTTTTCTGTTGACAAGAGTTTTCTCCATAGCTTTGTCTCCAGGCAATGTTAGAAGATAAATGTATCTATAAAACATTTTTTGTTTTGCAGGGCCATACATAAAGAATGAGCTTCTTCCTATACTGAAAGTACGTTTCAGCATGAAGACAAAAGGGAAGCCTTACCTGAAGGTTTCTATTCAGCCAGTTTCCTTTCATCTGTAAATCATGCCCAATGCAAAGCCAAAATATTATTCAGGAGATGAATAGAAATTGGTTTGTTGTCATTAGAGCTGATGATGGTCTGGAAATGGAAGAAACACGTTTTTACCACAAAGTGCAGTTAACCCAAACCAGGATTTGCTAATGTAAGTATGGAACATCACAGCGCAAGAATTTTCTTAGAAGTAGAAAATGCCTGAAAGCTAGCAGTCCCTTACAAATCCCATTCTGAACTTGAGTCCAGAATAACAGTCTGGTCAATTTATCAAATTGAGACACTGAAAATTTTCAGATAAGCACTGGGAAAAAGAAATTACTGCTCTAATTTTTGTTGTTGTTTTCAAGGAAATAACTTCTAACTCATTATCAAGTTGCAATCAAACATGGAATTGATTAAGCCAATAGTTTTTAACTGCCATCTGATGGCATTGAAATACTTTGGCGCTAGCAATTTTATTTCAATATGGGAGACATTTTCATGGACCTAGATCAGACTAAATACAAAAATGAGACATTGATCTTAAAATAGAAAGAAATTTAGAGCATTAAAAGTACTGAGGATAGATCTCCATTTTCACTTTCTTTGTTGATTTGGTAGTTTTTTCTGAGAAAATTCTATTGTCAGTTGGCCTAAAAATGTTATCACCTCTCTCTACAAACTTTGTCTCATAAACTTCAAAACAACAAAGAAAAAGGCAGCTGAATATAGTCAACAAATAACAAATGGGGGTTGTTTTCTTACTAGAATGACAGTGCCCATGATGGTGATTGGACTACTAGTATTTACCTTCCATTTGCAACACAGCTTGCTAATCTGATGATTATTTGTGTGTAGTCACAAATAAGATGGATGAAGGAGAAAGGGAAGTTATTCATCAGGACTGCAGACTGCAACGTGACAGTGGTCAATGTATATCAGGATTGCAACTGTTGAAACAAATGCTGATTTGCTAAGCCCAAATTGTTTAGGAAAGGCAATGTGTTAAGATATTCCTTTGATAGGTTTACTATACTGTTCCTTATTTAAAGGCTGAAGAAAGAAGTGTTTATTATAAAAAGTGTAAACTTTCATTGAAAGCATAGTCCCTTAATCATGCAGCTAAATGAACTATAACTTAACCTTAGAGCTAAGAACACCACCATATCTAAATCCGTAGGTTTGGATTAAATTAGTATTAACAACTCAGTTAAATCATCAAACTGCCTGTTTCCAGCAGATCAAGACTTCAGCTTCTTCCACAACAGTAACAACAACGGTTTATTCTAAAAGAAGCAAAGAATGTAAGCAAAGTGATTTTTCATCTAATTTTCATCCAAACCCAAGCAAAGTTCACTTTTGTCAGCCTGCCAAACAGAATATGATCTTTAACTTGAAATTCCAAAGTTCTGTGGCAAAATTTATCCTTTGAACTTGCTGGTTCTCTAAAACTAACAGTGAGATACTGAATGGGTTACTATGTAGCACGTAGCTATTTTAATTAGACAGTTGCTTTACTAAAACATCTTTCAGGAATAAGTCCTTTAAATACATTGCAGTGTAATGATTAGAGGTAATTTTTTGCAGAGGGAGATGCCAGATGATATATGCGCATACATATTCCAGCTTGGATAACGGAAGGGGAGAGGGAAGGGTATAAGGAGCTGAAACTTGGCTACGGCCACAAGAAGTTGCATTCTGTTCTGGCACTAAAGTGATCTTGGAAACAGCTGATCAATCAGATGGTATTAGCAACACTTTTGTTTGTGTGTCCATGTTTTCAAAAATTGTGTCAAGAAATTAAGTGGTTGCTTATACAGATATAAGGTAGTAAACTTTGTTTTATTATACTGACACTGAAGGGTTTGAAAACCAATGAAAAATGCATTTTGAAGTACACATGCACACAAATCTGATACTTTTTTTAACTGAAATGTAGTGGCTATTTTTTGCCACAATATGCTGTTTCTTAGGGTGTTCCAGTGAAGAGGAAACTACTGGTCCTTGCACAGGAAGAGCTGTTGGAAAGAGATTAATATTCTGAGTTGTCAGAAGTAACAACCCTCAGCTGTCATATAGAATAGTAGCATGCAAACAATGGAAATAAAAAGGTAAGAATAAAATAAACTGCGTAAGAAACAACCCTCAAGGCTCTGCCAAAGTCACCATTGTCATTAAGAGCAAGCTGAAGGATTCCAGAAGTGAGACAAAGTTTGTACAGATGAAATCATCAAAACAGGCTGTGACTGGCTGTTCTTTGTTGAATGATGAAGTTACTGCTGTGTTTTTGAACATGGCATCTTGATGAGCACCCAGAATTGGTGGACAAGGAGGAGCAAGTGTATTCATCACAGTATATCCTGTTGGTCTTACATCACCTGCCCAGGAAGTACCTGGCGTAAGCCACCAAGACAGCATTGCCTTTCAAAACCGTGCACCAGCAAGCATTCCTTCTCTATGCATTTCATGTGTAGTTAAAAATGTAGCTGTTGGTACTGTGAGCCATGATAGCTTCTCAGGGAGCACCAAACCAGAAAAAATAGAACAATGCTGTAATGAGAAACACACCCTCTGAGTGCCTTCTCCATGTCAGGGAGCAGGGCACATCCTTTTGATCCAGCACAGTAAGCCAGTAAGGATCTCACTCCATACCTTCCCTGCCTGAATTCTCTTATCGCAGTGGATGTTGTGTTTCAAATAAGATCTAGCATTAAAAGCTTTATGGCTAATTTAGAAAATTAAACCAATAGTGAAACACCACCTTTTAATAAAAAAAAGGGATGCTAACTCAGCTGAGCACTGCCTGTCCCTTGTGTTCTTTTCCACTTGGCGTCTTTTATCGCCAGGTATATTTGATGCCATTCATAGAACCATAGAATCATTTAGGCTGGAAAAGACCCTTAAGATCATGAAGTCCAACTGTTAACCTAACACTGGCATCCCACCACTAAACCATGTCCCTAAGCACCTCATCTACCTGTCTTTTAAATACTTCCAGGGATGGGGACTCGACTGCTTCCCTGGGCAGCCCATTCCAGTGCCTGACAACCCTTTCTGTGAAGAAATTTTTCCTACTATCTAACCTAAACCTGCCCTGGCACAACTTCAGAGCATTTCCCCTCATCCTATTGCCCATTACCAGGGAGAAGAGACCAACACCCACCTTGCTACAGCCTCCTATCAGGCAGTTGTAGAGGGCGATCAGGTCTCCCCTCAGCCGCCTCTTCTCCAGGCTGAACAACCCTAGCTCCTTCAGCCGCTCCTCCTAAGACTTGTGCTCCAGATCCATCACCAGCGTTGTTGCTCTCCTCAGGACATGTTCCAGCAATGCAACATCTTTCTTGTAGGGAGGGGCCCAAAACTGAACACAGCATTTGAGATGTGGCCTCACCAGTGCCAAGTACAAGGGTATGATCACTTCCCTACTCCTGCTGGCCACACTATTCCTGATACAAGCCAGGATGCCATTGGCCTTCTTGGCCACCTGGGCACACTGCTGGCTCATATTCAGCCGGCTGTCAACCAGTACCCCCAGGTCTTTTTCCACCAGGCAGCTCTCCAGCCACTCTTCGCCAAGCCTGTAGCGCTGCATGGGGTTGTTGTGACCAAAGTGCCGGACCTGGCACGTGGCCTTGTTGAACCCCACACAGTTGGCCTCAGCCCATCGACCCAACCTGTCCAGATCCCTCTGCAGAGCCCTCCTCCCCTCAAGCAGATTGACACTCCCACTCAGTTTGGTGTTGTCTGCAAACTTTCTGAGGATGCACTCAATCCCCTTGTCCAGGTCATTGATAAACATATTAAACAAGACTGGACCTAGAACTGAGCCCTGGGGGACACTGCTTGTGACCAGCCACCAACTGGATTTAACTCTGTTGACCACAACTTTCTGGGCTACAAGCTAATGGACACTTTTCCTAGATTCCAGTGTATAGCAACAACTTATTCTCATCCTGATAATGATATCTGTATAATGAATAATCTATACTATTCTTGTTTTGTAGAATATTGTTCTTTAAAACCTCCATTGCCTCTCATACATACACACAATCTCTCTTGCAAGTCTACTACAAAAAAATTTTCTGATGAACGCCCTTCCACTGCACAGCACAGTTACAAGGAAGATCTTGTCACAGGTTCTGATATTAAAATCCACTTTCTCAGAAATTAATCAACCTGCTGCTAAAAAATTGTCCACAAATGCTCTTATTCTTTGGACTGACTATATGTGAGTAACAATTAAAGCAGTCACGTGTACTGATGAGGAAGAAGGACAATGGCCAGAACACAAAATACCTTTGGGAGGGAATAGGTGTATTTCCTTGACATACTATGAAAAAAAAGTGACATATAATTCAGGTCTGTCATTTTAGCTACTATACTACTGTGTTACTGCTGTACTGTAGGTAAGTTAGGATTTCTAAGTCAGTCAGTCATTGCAACTTTTGCTACGTTTGTAGAATGTGAATCCTGTGTGGATTCTTGAACACATCACATCTTGAACATCACCACTACAGAGTGACATGGAGAATTCCACTTTACCAAGAGAATAATGTCAATATATTCTTCTATTAGAAAATATGTCCAACATGAAAACTGAGCTTTTGTCGTAGCTCCTGGCTCCTGTAATGCAATATATAGCAGTTGCTCTGAAACCCTAGAGGCTTTGAGTTGTCTTTCTTTTATTACTTTGCACAAGCTCTCTTTTAGAACTGGGAGAGGAGGAGGGGTTAGAAATGTAAACATAAACCAAAGTGGTCAATGATACCTATATGGAAACATCCATTTTCAAACCCAGACTTCAGTTTTGTCTCCCAGTGTTAGAGTGCTGCCAGAGTCTGCTGGGTTTTGTACATCCCATGGTCCACAGCTCTTGTTTACATTACTGTTAGAGGGCAATAACAGAAAAGGTGACCATTTTTACATTGGCTGAGAAAGACTATTTTAAAACCTCTCAAAGATAATTTAAAAAAATATAAAATGTCAGCAATAAGTAGACCGGGACTAAGAATTCCAAACAGCCCATAGAATAAAAGAGTTTATGAAAAATCACAAATATTTTTAAAATCTGATAATAAAAGTATGTTAAAGTCTGGCTGAGTATACAGTTGGAGAGATTTAGAGGTCTATTAGACATTCTACTACACTTTCTTAACTCTTTTGGCTGCTTGTCTTCCTGGCCTTGAAATAACAGTCTTAATTGACTTTATAAGCATCTATGTGAATCACAGGAAGGCCATAAGGTTAATAAAGATAAAATTAACCAACCCAGCCTATTCCCCCCACCCCAAAATGCCTCGCTGCAGAAACTGCCTAATATTAATACTTCAAAATGTTGAATCTGTTTGTAAGGTGATCTAGATTTTTCCAGCAAAATTATACTCACTTCCCCAGAGTTCTTTTCTGACTTAACACCCAAGCAGAGGTAAAAGCTCCTCTTGGGGTAGTTATTTAGTATGTCACTTTATGCCACACAGACAAAAATATCCTAATTTTAAAAGGTGAGCCTTTCTGAGAAAAACACAGCATGTGAATAATTTTATTACTTGCTTAGACAGACTCATGGCTTTCATTTTTCTGTTTGACTTTGAGGTTGTAAAGTACATTCAGATCCCCTTTCTTTATATCGTATGTGTGTGAAAGTCAGGAATCAAACTTCCTTTGAGCATTTCAACAAGAAATTAAATGTTCTTGGAACATGCTGCCCTAATAATCATTGTAAGAACATGATGATCCCCAATAGAAATAAATATTAATGGTGTTGTAGTGTTCCTAAATATTTTCTTCTGCCAAAAGTTTACTTATGTTTTTCTGATAATGACAAGAGAAACATTGTTGAATTTAATAAATAGCTATATTAGATGTTAAACTCACCATCATTTTCACTTATGTTTATCTCTGAATTGGTCTGGTCCAAGGACTGATTGCTGGCAATTATTTAGAACACCAGTTATTTTAGTCACACACATTAGATAATAACTTTACTTTATCAGGGAAACACATTTCTGAAACTGCTGATCCAGTGAAGGCTTTTAGGAAACACTAGAACAAGACAGAGAGTAAAGCAGTAATCTAGTTTTTTCCAGACCGTTTTTGTGCTTCTGGAAAAAATAGTGCAGGTTTAAAAAAAAAAAAAATTTGGTAAAAGCAACATCTTTTTCTTCACAGGTTGTAGCTTCAGGTTAAATTTTTTTTTTTTAACCTATGTGTGTCTGAATTGTGCTGTAAATAGACTAAAGAAGAAGGACGTGAAAGAGGGGAGGAAGAAAGTAAAACAGAGGCAGGAATGTAATGAATTTTTTTTCATGACCTTTGGAATTTCTAGTTGGTTTTCATTATGCATCACTGAGCCCTATCCAGGAAGATAAACTGGTGGAAAATGGAACATATTACACTTGAGTGAAAGACTATTTCAGAATAAGCAACCATATCTGAGCACTAACACTTATGTGAAAATGATGTCAAAGGCTCCTCCCTCAGCCTTTTTTTTTTAAGGGGGGATTTTACGTGGAAATTTGGAGAGAAAATTGGTTCCAAAATTAATTATATACTGCTATCCCATCGGATTACCCAGAAGTACCACTGAGGTTGTGAGTCAGGAAGGTCTTGTGGCCTTAACTAACATGGCCTAGCAGGCACAAAAAAAAAAGTCCCAAACCCTGTGTTTAACTTACTTATGCCTATAAAAAAATATTAAGATGTGGAGAAATACAACTCAAATGACTGAGAGGAAAGACAGTGGAGCTTAAGCCTCCCAGCATATGATGAAAGGTCTGAATGGAAATGTAAATGAGAGAAGACTAGACCAATTAGCAGTATGAAAGTAGTTACCACTATAGAAAGGTGTGGCATAATGTGAGTATAGCTGCCATAAGGGCTGTAGAACAGACCAGTTATCCTTAACTGGGAACACAGAACCAAGCAGGCAAAACAAGAAATAAATAGATACAGCAAGAGGAGGAAAAAAAGAGTGAGAAAAGGACATGGATGATAGGGGTAGAAAATGGAGAGAAAGGTGAGAGCATGATTTTGTTTTAGAAGCAGGAAATTGATACCAGTTTATTTTTCAGTCAGGGGTGGGGAGGCAGTTTGAAAGGGGGGAGTATGGTGGAGGCTGTGCATGGGAAAAGAAACTGCAGAGAGATATTTAGGGAGACATTTTAAGGTCATTCATTTCTGTATATTGGCAGTAATCCATTGTGGAGAACAGACAGCTACTGTAGTTGTTAGTAAAGATAAATGTCATTGAATTATAGATGAACATAATGGAAAAACTTCATGTCTAGCCATTGTGTAAAATTAGGAGTGGGACATACTGGCTGTGTGGGCTTGGTGAATGCCAGGTGCGTGGGTGAGGAGTGAGCATTGGGAAAGGGTGTCCTATTCAAGTGGTCTATTCAGCTCTTACACCAGCACTCTCATGTCATTTTTTTTTTCCCCCTGCTCTGGCTTCTAAGTACAAACCAAAGAATAGTAAACACTAAGTACATTGGTGACTGTCTCAGCACGTCCATATGTTTCTGCTTGCATGTTCAATGCGATGGCATGGGGAAAGGACTCATCTTTAATGTGGTGATAGATCATAAAGGCCTGTTAGATCACACCTGCTAACCACACACCACCAGTTCACAATGCACAACAGGCTACCCAGCCCCACCCTGTCAGTCAGAGGTTCAACCTGGTTAGATACTAAAGACTTCATCTCTTCTGACATACAAAATTTTCATTACCTAAAATTTGTTGTTTTAATGGGTGAAAGTTTACTTGCCAGGTCATCACTCTGGAAGACTTCCACTTTCCCATAGGAAGTCTGAAGCCTCTAAGCCTGTCAGTGCTCTGAGCTGTACAGAGCTCTCCATGTCTGCTTCTTTCCCTTAGAAGGACAGGTCTCACTTTTGCTGTCATACGGAACATTTGGCTCTTGCAGCCAGCACAGGGGTGTTTTATTTTTTTTTGTGAAGCATGTTTTTCCTTTACTCAGTGTACTCCGAACAAAGTCATAGTGATGGTGTCTCTCCCACTATTCCTGTGCTATACAGCTATTACCTTCTAAGTATCCATTTTCTGCCTTTTCTCACCTTTGGCTGTTTTTCCCCCCACTATTCTGTACATCACACGCTATTTGTCCTTCTGCATGCACATTTGATAATGACACAACTGCTTTTCCAATAAGCTGCTGCTTCTGTTACAACCATTAAATGTGTTAATAGCCCATTTGCTGGAGGTTGCACTGTCTGAATACAAAATTAACTGAGTTTACACAGACTATCATGCAGGCAGTGTCATACTGTATTGGAACAATGACCAATTACAACCCCTGGCCTGCTCAGACAGGAGACTGATAAAAGAGCAGGAGCAGAATGAACTACACATGGCTAGCCATTAAAGGCAGCATTCTAGAAAAATTATGACAGCCTGGTATCTACAAATATAGCCTAAGAAACTGTATATATTGAAACAGATTAACTAGTAGCATACTTAAGTAGAAACTGAAGAATGTATTTTATAATGCAGCTTCTGCATGTTTAAATAAAATATATCTGGTATAACAGTAGCTAGCAGGGAGAAACTAGGAGTGACCTAGATTGCTTTAGTAAAAAACTTCTCTTAAATTCCTTTTAAAAAAAAAACCCACCCTGCAAACTAAAGCATATCCCTTTCCTTTCCTTTTTCCTGGAGCAGAACAGCAAAAGAATAACAAAAGGTATGTGGGAGGTGGACAGCTTACAGGTGAATCACTAAGAACAGTGTTCCTTCTCTGACCCTCAAGGTGAGATCTGGTGGACACTCTCAGAGCACATCTACCAGGTTAGGATACAAGGAAACTTTTCTGGAGATTGACCATTGCCACTCAGATACCCTGGAGCTAGAACAGTCACCTCAGCTGCTGGACACTGGAGATCATTTTATTTTGCAGCCTCTGACCATTTCTGCTTGGCTTTGATTCTGCTTGAAAATGAGGAAGGGAGTACTGATCGGCGGTGCAGAGCCCAGTTGGAGGCCGGTAGCTAGTGGAGTTCCCCAGGGCTCGGTACTCGGCCCAGTCTTGTTCAACTTGTTCCTCAATGACCTGGACGAGGGGACAGAGTGTACCCTCAGCAAGTTCGCTGATGACACAAAGCTGGGGGCTGACCTGCTGGAAAGCAGCTCTGCTGAGAGGGACCTGGGAGTCCTGGTGGTCGACAAGCTGACCATGAGCCAGCAGTGTGCCCTTGTTGACAAGAAGGCCAACGGCATCCTGGGGTGCATTAAGAGGAGTGTGGCCAGCAGGGCGAGGGAGGTTCTCCTCCCCCTCTACTCTGCCCTGGTGAGACCTCACCTGGAGTACTGTGTCCAGTTCTGGGCTCCCTGTTTCAGGAAAGATGAAGAATTCCTCGAGAGAGTTCAGAGGAGGGCAACAAAGATGATGAGGGGACCAGAGTGTCTCCCTTACGAGGAAAGGCTGAGAGAGCTGGGCTTGTTTAACCTGAAGAAGAGACAACTGAGAGGGGATCTCATCAACACATACAAATATCTTAAGGGTGGGTGTCACGAGGACGGAGCCAGACTTCTCAGTGGTGCCCAGCGACAGGACAAGGGGCAATGGGCACAAACTGAAGCATAAGAGGTTTCAGTTGAATCTGAGGAAGAACTTTTTTACTTTGAGGGTGACAGAGCACTGGAACAGGCTGCGCAGGGGGGCTGTGGAGTCTCCTTCTATGGAGATATTCAAAACCTGCCTGGACGATGTCCTGTGCAACCTGCTCTGGGTGACCCTGCTTTAGCAGGGGGGGTGGACTGGATGATCTCCCGAGGTCCCTTCCAACCCTTGCCACGCTGTGATTCTGTGTGATTCTGTGAATTGTGTCAGGGCACACTTTCTTCATAATTCTCACTCCCTGGTGTATGGTAGAAACAAATCCACTGTCCCTATGTCTGTGATTTTCAGAAATTCAAGTATCACTTGTAGAAAGAGGAACATAAGAGATTTCTTGAGTGAGAAGGATAGAGAAAAATACACAACTACATTATTACAGGAAAAAGAGGAGGTGGAGGGAGAGAGCTGCCACCTCAGTACAGGGAACAGACAAATTACTGCAAACTAGAAAGCTGTCCAAGGAGCTATCACTATATGATGCCTACATGCTTCATAAAACCTTCTCAAGACATTTGCTGTCAGAGACAGTCTAGATGGATCATTGGCTTCACCTGCTGCAGCCATTCTTATGCTCATATATTTAGTGTATCAGAGCTGGATTTTGCCTCCACCATAATTTCCTCCCTCTCAAAACCACACCCTGCCCAATATCATCCTCAGGATGCAATCCCTAGGAATTGAAGGAAGGAGGCCTCTTTCCCTTCAGTCAGACCCATCCCCTCATATCAGAGGAACACAGTCACTTGGCTCCAGTTCCAACATGCATTATCACTTAACCCTGCCATGTGCACTTCATAATCTGTGCCACTTTCCGGCCACTCAGCCACCCTCTGCTTCTATGATTCAACTTCTGAAGGTTGCCGCCAGCCTGAACACCCCCTCTGTGACAGCTACACGATGTGTCCTACACGCTATTGGAACCACCCAGGGCAAGGATGAGATGTATTGCATTTTTAAAGACTACATGTGTGCCGTGGTCAAATCCTGATGCGTGCCATGGATCTGGCCTGATGCAGACAACACAACTATACCTGGTAAAAATTTACCTCTAAAAGAAGGAAAGGGTAAATGCCTTTGCCTTCTAGTCTAGGTTATGGAAAACACAGCTCACCCCCAAACCAGACCAACCTGGGAGAAAGTACCGCATGATATGGTCTGTCTATGGAAGACAAACACACCTGCTGTTTCCTTCCTTCTTGTACAAGCATTCAAAACAGTTCCATCTTGTAAGAAAACCCTGCCACCGTCTTCTCCAACCACCTGAATGTTGACCTACTGCTAAGACAAGGTCCACACTGGGCTCCATCCAGCCCTACATGCTGCCCCACCTACGGGGGATAACACAAGAGCTGCTCCCAGACCAGAACCTGGCATGGCAGGGGTTAATGGGGGTGATGGGGAGGGGAGGGTGAGAGGAAAGAAAATAGCCCGACACTCTTCCCAGCTTGTTTGATGGAGATGCGACCTGGCAGCATTGAAAAGCTTCAAGATTAATGGAGAAAAGGCGGAATCTGACAGCTTTTCCGCTGGTTTCACTCCTCCTGGGTGGGCCGATTGCTCTTGAATGTCACTTGCTACTTAATCTTGTGTATCTGAAACAGACTGACGTGTTTGGGGAGCCCCACTTGCTCTGTATAGACATCAATTGGCAAGGCAGATAAAAGGAAACTGCATTGAATTACTCTCTTATGCCTTTTATAGAGCACTTTCTGACTACAAAATAATTAGTAGCCCCATCCAATGAAACCCGTCGTGGTTAGGGTACTCTCTAAACACCAAAAGTGAGGAGGAGCAAGTATCCCTTACTCTCTTCCAGCTGCTTCCCAGAGCTACCATGAAACCAAGACACATTTATACTCAGATGGAAACATCTCTAGGTAATATTGCCATTTAATATCACCTCACTGTCTGTGAGACGCTTGCATTGATTTTTTTTTCCGAATGATTGATTTCTGTTTGCAAGTTGAAGATGTGCTGCAGTTAACAATTTATGTGTTATATACTTCCCCTGCTGAGCAGAAAAAAACCCTATGTAGTCTTTAAAAATGCAATACATCTCCCACTCAGCGAACATGATGCATTCTCCCTTGTAGTAGGGAGGGCAAGGGAGACTAAAACTTAAGGGTTTTTTTCCTCCATCTGCAGTGAAATCAGACGCTGACTGTCTTGCAAATGACATCTGATTCTTTTTTTAATCCCAGAATTTCAAGGTGAGTCCTTCCTTATCTTTCACCCGTGTCATACCATTTACAGCAACCCAGAAATAGTAGCAAATAAAAACAGCAGTCCCCAATAGTTTTCATATCCCAAGCTGATTCTAGTGCTATAAATCTCAGTTTCCCCCTTTTTGTTAATAAAAATTAATTTGGAGCCATATTAGTGAAATAGCACAAAGCTGACATAGCTGCTCAGTCTACAATCAGCAACACAAGCAAAACTCTGATAGTGTGTGAACTGGAAGCTAACAGCCGAACTCCTGAAGCATCTGAAAATTTAGGTGTGCTTTGCTGCCGCACGAACTAGCTTCTGACCTGTGTTAGACAATTGTCTAAAATAGATTGCACTCAGCCAATTTGACACAGGATGTATCTATTATAATTATAATATCTCCTATTATAAATAATATAAATCCTATATATATAAATATCTCCTATTTTTTTCTTTTGCAAAGAATCAAATTCTTTTGCAAAGAATGTGTTTTGCAAAACAAAATCACAGTTAAGTTTGAAAAGTTTAAACTGTGTTTCAGACCAGCTTCTAAGTGAGGAAAAGTATCCCAGATTAAACACCAACACCACCATTGTATTTCAACTGGCACCTAAAAACGAGTTAGTAGGAGATGACTGTGTCTTCACCAGTTATGTAGGGCAATTCAGTTGGGGGAAAAAAATTGCTCTGTTCTTTGCAGTTTTTTACGGCATTTTTCCTCAGATCTAAGTGGCACTTTATAGGAAGAAAATGTGATTTTACACAAAGACTTGTAACAAGCTAGGGGAATGGCAGCCACTTCACTAGGTTTTTTTTTTCAGCCGACTAATTTCTATGCCCTTTGGAGGAAGACAGAAGATATAAACTGCATGATGAATCACTTCAATGAAAGCGTCACAAAGCTCTGCTATTTTATTTATTTATTACTATTTTTAATAAGGAAATTCTCAGATGCCTTACTGTTTTTACATGAGCAGCTGTTATTTTCTGATTGGTTTTGTTTCAGCAAAGCTGTGGGGAAGCGCTAACATCTTAATCCCACCATGAGTGTAAAATGACTGCCAATTTTTAAAAAAAAATAAGGAATTTTTTTAAATTTAAAAAGTTTTTTAAAAAACATAAAGTAGTAAAAACTTCAAAAAGTCCAACTGTTTAAATTTTTTTTTTTTTGGTGTTAGGCTAATGATTGTATTTTAATAAATGAAGTGTAATTACATTTGTAGATATAAAAACATATCAATATGAATTTTTTTAAAGTTCAGATTAATACCCCACTTCATCCTTAAGATTGTTTCATATATTTCTCAGCATTAATCCTTTAACAAACTGCGGGGAAAGTTAAAGAGAGAAACCAAGCCTGGTTATGATGATTTATAGGAAATGGATTCCTTTTTCAAGTATATGTTCAGTTTATATGGATTCAGGAATGAACAAAGAAACACTAATGAAAAAAAGGCTATTAGGACATTTTTGCAGTATTATGCATTATGAAAAACAAGCAGCATGACATCCTAGAAACTAAAGGATCTTCACAATCTCTCCCTTTCCCCTCCCCCAGAAGAATGACATTTGCATTGTTAAAAAATACATAGGGCTTTATGGACATTTACTAGATTTTGTCGAAGGCTCTTAAAATTCTTTCTGTTGATGCAAACCAGCCAAATTTATGTCGCACTTGTCAGAATAAATCTTAATCTTTCTATATTTGGCTTTGTTTGATAAACTTGCTTGAGGTTTTTAAGAGCAGTGGTCAAATTCTACACACACATTTAACTTCATCCATTAAGTTCCTGAGACTTGGCAGAAATGAAGGTGAGCATGTGCACAAGTCCTTACAGGACCCAGATCTTACAAGTAAAACATCCTGGACTGTGCTAGAGCTTCTATTCTTTCTAAAGATTAAGACTAGGCAATCTCTGTTAATTAAGTGCATATCCTTTCCCTGGAAAATTTATCATTTGTTAACATCATACCAGTGTTTTATCAAAGTAAGAATGAGAGATACAGCCAAACCTTAGGTAATTTATACAAAACAGCTCTACAGTTTTTTTGTCACATTCAGCCACAAAAGAGAATTTCTTAAAAGGGGATTCTTAGTGCAACATAGTGCAACAACCCTTTGATTTGCAGCCTAGTTCAAAGTACTTGAAATCATGGGTCACTAACACAAAACACTGCTATGTTCCCTGTGAGTCCTCTTTCCTGCTATTTAGGTGCAGTGTTTGTGCCTACTTCCTAGCATGATCCATGCTCAGTGTCTTGTAAGGAGGAGAGTCAATATCCAGCTAATAGCCATTGATGCGTGCACACATAGACACAAACACAGGTGCATAAAATAACAAACAACCCAGAGGGAGTTTTGTTTTCCTTCTACGAGCGGGAAAGCTGCTATTCTGTATGAAGATGCAATCACAAACCAAGAATGCTCAGATGAACAACACTGGTGGTAAGTTTTAAGGGCAGACAAAACAAAGTCTGATCTGTTTAGACTTTTGTACTACTACAGAAAAGCAAGAGACTTTCAAGGTTGAGTTGGACTTCACAGCTACACAGCCAAAGGCAACAGAGTTGTTGGCTGGAATTGTATTGCCAAAGGGGAAGGAGCCTCTGTGTGCACCTCACAGCCCCTGTGCAGCCTCAGCCCGCTGCCCAGCAGAGACATGACATCCTGACAATAGGGGTTTGTTTACTTACTGTTAAAAAGAAAAAAAATCTAGTTCAGCCCTAGCATTCTATTTCAAAACCCATCTGTTCAAAGCCGATTCCTAAAGGTTGATAAGTCTAAAGGTAAAATTTGTACTGTTGCAAACACCTTCTGTTATTATCCTGAGCTTGAAGCAGTGGAACGGAGATGACCCTCAAAATCCTGTCCTGTCCCTTCAATTCCAGTTTCATTATGTCATGGAGAAATGAGAAGGAGAGAAAGTGAGTATGGTGCAAGAACTTCTTTTTTTTTTTTTTTTTTTTTTTTTGATATGAATGTGCAGTTATGAGGATAAAGGCCCTATTCATAGCATGGTGTTTCACAAAGCTAAGATAATGTAGTAGTCAATAATAATTTTTTTTCTCAGAATTGGTTCATTGCAAGAATTCTACAAGAAAAAGGCTTCCCTTGGCAAAATGGGACTAAATTCTGCTTTACCAATCTCTAGACTTTTTTCATGACCCTGAAATATACTCACTAATATTGATTTCAGCTAAATAGTTTAAAAAGTGTGAGATGTTTTCAGGATTTCCAAAGCAAAGTGCTGTTCCCTAATCTAAAAACAGAAGCTAAGATTACAAGGCTAGGAGGCATGATGAAGCCATGGCTGAGGATGCATGTTGGAGCCAAGACATAGCATCACATAGACCAGGGTGGGCAGCAGGGTCTCTGATAGGAGCTGAAGATGAGGAACCCCCCAGCAGTGTCCTCTAGGTCTCCTCAGGTTCCCTGCATGAGAGAAGGCAGGACATTGCAAAGGCTGGAAGGGAAGCAGTGGCTGTGGGAAAGTTTTTGGCACATTTGACCCCCATTCAGCAAAAAAAAAAGGCAGCATCTCATGTCTCCCGGGCAGGGGACTGGCAGCCCTAGCAGGAGATCCAGCTTGCAGGAGTGGGGCAGTTACACTGGAGGTGCTGGGGTGAGGGGGGAAGAGTTGCTGTGGCCCATCTGTGTAATTGTGAAGATGGAGGATGGACGAGTGTGGGCCTGCCAGACAAAAGAGTAGAAACTTTTTCTGGGGACAGGGGGCTCAGGCAGAACTGGGAGATGTGCATTACCAGGCAGCCCTTAAGTTTTTTGCAACACAAGCCAAAATATCACTTGGCTCCATACATATGGGAGAACTCTGAGACAATTAACAGGCTGACACACACACACAAACATCTATGTAGATAATAAAAAAATAAAGAAACCCAGTGTAATTATCCTAAAATACAATATTTTGTGTCAAAATCTGGGAGAAGGGGCAAGATGACCGGTGCTTGTTTTAGGACCTTGCAACACTTGGTATTTTTTACAAAACCGCCCTCCTGCCCCTGTTAGTCCCAAGGGTGGGATTTTTTTCTACTGTGCTTTCAGAGGGCCCTAGTCTATACTCCAGGTCTCAGCTCCCATGACATTGTCTTGAAAACCTAACTTAAACCTCATTTCTCTTGTGCGCCAGGGAGCCAGGGCTCTTGCAGCCAGTTTCAGGAGCCCTTGCCCAGCTCCCTCCCCACGGCTGCTCTGCTCCCTGCGAGGCCCAGCGGGCCATCTGAGATGGTTGGCTCCCTGCTCCCGGCCCGCGGGCTGGACTCCAATGGTCGCTTTTCAACCCCCTGCTGCCCGGCTTCATGGAGGAGCGGAGGGAGCATTCGTTGCAATCCAATTACCTCCTCCCCATGGGGAAAGGAGAGGAGGCAAGAGGCAAGTCAGAAGACAGAAAACAAAAGGTTGAGCAACTGCCTGCAGCAAAATAGGGAATTCCACGAGGGAATGCTGAATTTGGTGGCACCCTGACGAAATACCGGATTACGTAGCCATTGCCTCGCTCAGCATAGGGGCCCTGAGCCTGGGGGATCAGAATTAAGATTAATTGGATCAATTCACACAAGTTAGAGGCACTGTTTCAGATTCTCATTGGAGTCAAGCACATGACAGCGTAATGAATTACATCATGTATTTTTTAAGTCATTCTTCAAAACTAAAAGGGTTGTTTGTTTGTTTTCCCCTCTGAACAAAATTGTAAATTCCATTGCTATGAAATACATGGAGCTCTTTTAGCGAATTGTTGCTGCACATAAACTATTGCCACTCTTCTAATGGATTATTGATGATACAGTATAACACACTTAATTAGGCTGGCCACTTCACTGAGGCCATCTGCCAGTGAATCATACATTGTCTAATTTTAAAATCCTTAACTCATTAACCTCTTTCTCCTCCCCACTCTCTCTCTCTGCATATATATATATATATACTTTATATATTTTTTTTTCTTCTTTTTTTTTTTTTTTTACTGTGCCTATGTATTTCTTTCACATTAGATGAAATTTAGTGATAGATCAGACCATGGTCCAGCTGGAGCCAGCTGCAATGCTTCTCATACTGGACCAGAAAACCCACACACCACAAAGCTGTGATGCAGTGGAAACTAACACTGCTGGGTCCAGTTTGTCTAAGGAGTGTTACTGTGTTAATGCTGTAACCACAGGCTTTGTGCCCCATGAGGGCACGCAGTCCCTTCTGTAGCTAGTGTGAAGCCAGCATGGATTTCATATTGTGTGGCATGACTAATACGACAGAAATGTTCTGATCCACATCGAATTAGGTGGATGAGCCAGGGATGACCCTGTTCTTACTTCAATGGCTGCTAAGACAAACTGCTGCAACTGCTGTGGGTTCTCAGATGCTCTGTGAGAAGTTGTCACTTGCCTGTCTTATCCAATGGAAAAAAAAAAAGCTTCCCACTGCTCAAGAGTATCTTCCCCAAAGTAGGAGGCAGTGTCATTTCACAGGCTGGACTTCAGCATCAGCTTGCAACTGTTTTGTAATGAGGCTCTTCTCAATACTATGAAAGCGTGTGAACTGAAGCCCTACCTGAGGGGAGACGTAGGGCAGAATGAAGTGTATGAGTTTTATGGTTAATATCTGCTATTAAACGTGTCTGGCAGGATCAGTTCCCTGGTTTTGCTTACAAACCTTGGTTGAAGAATCCTTAAACTGAGGCAGGGAGAAGCCCATTGCTTAAGCCTTTGCTATAGCAGTTTTGTAGTGCAATAAAAGGTATTGATTAGTCTTTTCTCAACCCCT
>NW_009258629.1:162442-178925 GCF_000687185.1 Egretta garzetta
TTTTTCTTCATGGTTCATGGTGTTTTATCTTCCAGGAGCAGAAGCAAGGCAGTTCTGGGATCCCCACTGATGAGATTGGTTCTTCTGGTAATCTGCCAAAGCCTGTGGTTATCAGGTTTCAGAAGACAGTGAAAATCTTGGTTGTTTATACGAGCCTTTAATTAAATGTTACAGCAACCTCTAGAGTTTAAATAATTTAAGGTAGTTGCCTAAGTTTGAGCCCTACTTTTATCTCTGTTCTAATTACTATTCAATATCTTAAAGGTGTTGTGAGAAGATGCTACTCCTCCTCCCATACTTTCCCATCTTGCCCAGCTGATGCTCATTTTGTCCAGCTTCCATTGTTTCAACAGCCCCACAATGACTTTTTATTTTATAACTAGAGAAAATTTGTTACTCCCAGAACACTTGATTACAGCCCAGTTCTAAGTGCCTGAAAAGGTGGTCTGTAATGGCTTTGCTGGCAAAGGCATGACTTTAATTAGTGTTGACGAGATATTAAATCCATATTACATTTACCTATTTTCTGTCTCAAGCACTTGGAACAACATCAGGTCTTGCAGAACACAATTTCTTTGCTTTCGCCTTTTCCCGAGTTTCCACCACAGCCTGGAAGGGCAGCTGCCACTGCCTTGCTGTATTACAAGCACAGTGCGTGCTCGGCTGGCTGTTCGGCAGGATTTGCTGGGCGAAGGCACACAGGAGCAGCAGCATGTCACAGAATGCAAGGATGAGCACTGTGATGAAAAGCTAGAGACACAGAGAGCATCTCATATGCCTGAAGTATGGTTTTGATATAAAGTATTCCTCCCTTTGTCCACTTTTGTCCCGTTTCCTTGCTGATATGCTTCCTCTGCTCTTACCGCCCTCACATCCTTCCTCCGCTCTTTCCTTCTCTTCTCACCATTCCCTTTTCCTCTCTTTTCCACACACCCTGTCCCCCTGCCCTGCATCTCAGAGGATGTCTCAGACTCCACGTCCCTTTTCCACATCTCCTAGAGTTACCATGTGTGGGGAGCAGCAACTACTTGGGTTTCATGTCGCAGTCCCTCACCCCAAGTATCTGGTGCCAAGGCAAATGTCTGGCTAAAGAGCTGGTCTGGCTTTGGAGTGGTGAGTGCTTACAGACTACTCCATGGGTTAATTGCTGCTGGGTGTTTGACTGGGGCTTGCCAGCAGCACCTAGGGCACCTCTGTCCTCCCCAGTCCACCATGCCTTCCCCCTTCATTACTTAAGTCACACGGAGAGGGCAGGTTCTTACCTTCCAGCCTGGAGACAGGGAGAGGTGCCAGCTTCTCTTCCTGTGGTCTGGGCTTTTACAGGGCACTTTTGATTAGTCATTTGATAAAAAGTTATTTTGTCCAGATATTGTTGCCAATGTTTTTTTGGGTTGGCTTTTTTTTGGTCAGAAGGGAAAATAAATAAGAACATTTTACATACATCCTTCACTCCTTTTGTCAGACATACTGAGTTTTTCAGACCACTTTTATTATCAAGATTATTACTGAAAGCAGATGTATTATCTAATAATCACAGCGGGGATTCTAGGATTTTTAACTATACAAAACATCTCTCAATTTCCCCCTGTAGGACTATTTCACAGGCTGATCAGAAAGCAGGGTCTGCTCTTCAGACTGTTTTTTCTTAATTAGCCTGAGTTCAGACAAATAAAATCAATGAGCTGAAGTCTGACACACTGATTTATTTTCAGGAGCAAGGTCTCACTTTGTAATATTGCTTGAGGAGACTGTGTATTCCTCCTCAGTTTTATTTGTTGAGTTCCAGACAGAGGTCATATAAAAATAGTCACGTATATAAAGAGATGTTTTCCCTTCAACCTATTATTCTTAATTACACACATCCTTGAACCATCTTTTTTATCCCTAATATTTACACCAGTCTAATGTTTGTGCATTGTTATCATCTCTCCTGACAGTCTCGTAGCCCAGCTCCACATGACTAACTCCCCTAATCTTTGTGGCAGGGAGGAGCGGTGGAGATTGCAATTGTTGTGTGTCCACTGGCAGCCTGACAGAGGAAACAATCCCCACGCAAGGCTCCGCTATCAGCCGGCTCCTCACATTACCTGGCAGCAGACTGTCCAGCTCTGAGAGGTTGCTCAGTGTATGAGAAACTCTGCTGTGGCAGCCCCAAGTGGTCTCAGGCTGGACTCATCTGCCTCCACCTTCCTTCCTGCTCCCAGTTCAGCAGTGTAACAACTAATTTTGCAACTCTTTTTTTCACCAATTGCACGCATGCAATTGCATACTCAGATGGGTTAGGGATCTCATCTGGATGAAAACTAATGTGGAAAAAGCTGGGGGAGAAAGGCAAAGTGTCCAGCAGCGTAAGCTGGGGAGGAAGGTGTGCTGGCCAGATGGGCTCGGCCTCTGCTCAAAGCCACCTGATGGCAGGCTGTCCTCCTCCTTCTGCAAGAAATGTTCCCCAGTATCAGCCCGTCGGGATGGGCCAGATTTCCCCATCCATTTACTGACTTTTAAAGTGGAAGGAGAAAGGCACTTCCACAGTAGGATATGTAATTGCTCTTCAATTACATGGCAGATGTAGCTCAGGTAAACACTGACTGCTCACACTACAGGAACAGTTCTTTGAGATGAGGTCCATGCAGAGGCCACACAGCTTTTTTTCCATGGAGCAACTGTTCTGCATGGATCTTGGTCTATGGAAAGTAGCTATCTACCTGTTCAGAGAGGGGATATTTAGGAGTTTCCATTCACTTACAGCGGGACAGCCCTAGCAATAGTGCATCTGACTTGGACATTCCTATCAAAAAAATTGGCTCGGACAAAACACTGCACCACTGCTCGCCACACCTCAGTAGGAGGGGGGCTTTCCTCAAACAGTGAATGAGAGCTGTCTCAGTTTTGCCAGAATGGGTCTGTTGTGGCTAAGGAAAGAGGTCAGGTCAACAAAAGTCCCCATTTCTCCAGCTTATATAACAACTACTAAAACCACTAGTTTAATTTCTAATGGCTCAAAGCAAGCACATGTCGAGCCCATTAATAATACAAGGATGTCCAAGAAAAACTGGGAGAAAAGCATTAGGAAAAAACCCCCTACAACCTCCCAAGGAATCTAATCATGATAGGGTGAGAAAAGAATGTGGCCGTGGATTGATGGATGATGTGCAGATATTTTTTGTTAGAGACTTATGAAACAAGTAGAAAGTCCAGATGTTTCAGAGACACTAAATAGTTCAATATTTCTGAAATGGGTGTTGTCAAGGGAGATAGTTAACACTGAGATGCCCAAATAGGATACGTCTTCCCCTTGGCTTTATTAGTTGGTCTAGCTGAGGTTTTCTTCTATAAAGAAAAGCATTTTGCGCTTCAGCAGAACAGCTCTCCAGTTTATTTCAACTAACCACATCAGGTTGCCAGTTGTAACAAAACTGAATCTCCGTGTTGGACCTGATTGCTGTTCCACATGACTGGGGCAGTGGTGCAAACAGGGTGATTGTGGACTGGCGTAATTTTTGGTCAAGCTTTATCTGTACTGCAGAAACCTGGAGACCGGACTTTTCGCTCAAAGGCATTGAAATTGCACCTCACTCACACATTTCTAACTTAAAAGATCCCTTTTATTTTTTCCGCAGCTCTTTAGAGATTTGCACCTAGTCAATTCAGCTTAGAAACTACAGATGTTGTTCTGCACTTTTACCTTTCCCATCTTCTGTTTCCCATTGTCAATAGCTCTGTTGGCTCTTTCTGTTGTTATACATCTTCAGCCTAGAAGAAGCTCTAGAAAATCACTCACCCAGTGTCTACTTTAAGTACATTAGCAAGCTGCTTGAAAGACAAGCTTAAAAAAAAAAATCCTTTAATTTGTATTTGCTCTGCTAATACTTAAATCAGTAACAGTTCCTCAACACTGTGATAACACCTAACTCAGCCACAGCTTTGCAATAGATTTGCCTTGATATTTATTTTGGTGAATTTTCAAAGGAAGTGCAAATCTTGCTTCCAGGCTTTGCTCCAGTCAACTCAGTGGCTTCCCTAGTAGCAGCACACCTGGCAGAATCTTCTGTAGTCTGCAAAAAGTTTTCTCCATCACCGCTGGGACTTGGCTGCTGGATGCTGTTCCTCTCGGCAGGTTCTCCTTGAGCCACGGTCTTACTGCTTGGTGCCAGGATTTTCATCTGCAGTCTCTGGGCTGTCCTTTCACCTGCAGGGATGGAGGAACAACTCTGCCTTCCATAAAGTACTCTGTGTCCTTCACAGGTGTTCATAAGCATCTTTTAAAAACTTTCTACCATGGAATCCCTGATAACTCCTTTTATTCTTCACCTGGTAGGCATTGGGTATTTTCACCTTTTGTCCTTTCTAGAAGAAAGGGGTTTGGACCAAAAAGTTACCTCAAACTTTCATAACCTTCCTTCATAATTGCGTTAGTGAAAGCTCTCCCAATGGCTTGGAAGATGCATATATATTCCTTCCCTTAAAAAAAAAAAAAAAAAAAAAGGAGTTATTCTCATTCCTTCTTTCATCACTCTGCAGGCTTTGTGCTCTCATGGCTGGTGCTTTACCAGCACCCGCCCATAGCGGCAGTTCCCCCAGTTTACTACGGCATTTTCCCTACCCACCTTCACATACCAAGGAATCAAAACTGCTTAAGGTAAAGACTTTGTACACTGCAAGTCTGATGAGATAATACTTTCCCCCTAGTAACTGTCTTTCTCCAAAGAATCTCAAGTCATTTATGAACACAAAGCAACCCATTTTCACACCAACTGAGGTAGACTGGCAGGTTTTGTTGCTTCTTGTCCTCTCTACAGGGAAAATATGTTCAGAAATAGAATTTAATTTAAATTTTAGGATTTCTACCTATTTTACAAAATCTTATAGTATTTCCTGATGGCAATTCTGGAAAATTTTCTACCATATATAATATTTTTTTGGACCCAAAGGGTGGTGTATTCATATGTATAGGTGTGTGTACATAAAGACAGACACATGCCTCTTCCTTTGTATACAGAAAATGTAATTCCTCAGCACCTGAGAGCACCCAGAGCATTAGTAATATAGAGAGTAGAACAAAGAAAAATACATAGTTTCTAAGTGTGACCAGTGTATGCAAGATGTAATCATTGTTGGGACCACTAAAAATTGCATGACCAGCAATGATTTATTAGTACTGCAGAATCCAGGGAAATACTCCCATCTAAATTATTGTTTCTCTGGCTCTAAGCATTCAATAAATTCCCAGCTTAAGCCAGAGAATTTATTTTCTCTTCTTCTCTGTATTTGTCTGTGGTTTGCATTACCATTCACTAAATATATTTGGACATAGCATTACTTTTCTTGATCTACAGATTTGAATGCTTTTGTGACTCCCCCTTTGACCTTCCTCCCTTTCAGGAATTTCACAAATAAATCAGTAACTAGCACTCACATAACGAATCAAGCTCTTTTTTGGTGTTATGTAACAGTTATATACTTTTTAAATAAGAAGGACAGAGAAACACAAATGATCTAACAAGTCACTAGGTTGAAAAGTTTGAAATGTGTCATTTTTGTGTTTACACTGCACAATTTCTCACTTTCTTTTAGAAAATATGCAGAGGTATAATGGATAATTTACCATTGTGGTAGCTTAATGGTAGATCAGAAAAAAGATCTTTAAAAAGAACTCTCTATTATTTTCTCCGAAAAACCACCACAGTCCTGCCACTGATGACTTAAATGCTTTATGGAAGTTGTCCTTTTGTACTAATTTCTGGAAATCTTCAGGAATTTTCAGGAAAAGGGAGGAAGAAGTATTTGACATCAAGTGCCAAAAAGAACAAGTTTCTTGGGTTTGAAATGAGCCAGACCAAAAAGCACCTCATGTTGCCTAAGCAATAACTACATACTCAAGTTGGTAAGCCATTGGTGCCAGAGTTTGTCAAAATCAGGTTTGTCTTGGCTGTGAATTTGCTGAGGATGTTACCAAATACAGTGAGGGTTGGGGAGTTTGCTGATTGCCACTGTAAGAAGAAAAGGGAGCAGATTCAGCTTTCAGAGACTCAATCCACACAGGTAACCACGGGTGTTTCAAGGTGACCTTTGTGGAGGTCCTGCTAATCAAGAGAGAGAGAGATGTGGCCCACTATTGCTGTAACACCAATTAAGGAAAAGAAACAACACATAGAGTGAAATTTCCAAAACTCAGTAAATTTGTGTTTCACTGCAAAAGACCTCTGTCTTTTGTCATTGTATGCTGGGTCTGGAGATGGGTAGGTTTTGCTACCGAGGAGGAGGAAGAAGCAGAAAAGATCTGCCAGACCATGGGTGGGATGGGCTATCTAAAAGAACAGACAAAGATATATCATTTGAGCCAAGAAATCATTAATTGCACCTTTTGGTTTTGTTTTTAATTTTCAGCCACACTGGTCTGGGCATTCTTGGCTTTGTAGCCATGACAAGGCTGGTGCTTGACTCTTACTCTTTTTTTTGCTAAGATGCTAGACAAGTTCATCTTTTGGAAATTAGCACATGTGACTAAATACACATGATAAAAGCACTTATATTATTTCCATAAATTCCCCTGGCAGCCATTTGAATGCAAATTGAGCAGAAAGAAACCCTGTTTAAATGAATTAACAAGGAAAGGCAGCAGGGGGATGTGGGGGGAGAAACGGGCCTGAATACAGAGTCGATACTACCTCTTAAAAATAGAGTTGGTTTGTATTGAATATAATTGAAGAAGGCATTTTTAACACCATTATTTAGGGTCAGAGGCCTCTTCAGTTCGTTTATCCAGCTTGAGTGCACTGATACAGTTAAGACAGTGAAACATGCTTCATCTATTTCAATACTGCAAACCAGGGACTGCCTGTTATGTGTTGGCTTTCTTTCCTTTTGTCTCCGTGAACAAAAGAAACAGCAATCTCTTAATTGAAATTATAACAGCAGGAAATTGAAATAATACAGCACAAAAATTGTGTCATGTGTTTAGAATCTGCAGCAAACATACCTCCTTTCGGTGGGGCTCTGTGATTGTGCTTGCTGGCCTGGTGTGTGCAGGCTGTAGAAGATAGATGACTGTTAGGAGATTTACAATAAAGCTACAATTAATCAGTTTATTTTAGCTAGAAAACTGTGAGGTAAGACAGAAGTTTATAAAATTTCAGAGTGTGGTAGATTATTTAGATTGGTTTCTCTGAGAAAGACATACTCTGCTCAGTGCAAACACTGTTTCCCAGTACTGTTCCTCTACATTGCCATAATGGAAACTGAGGCTATGGCACTGGTACTAACTCCAGGGTCTGAAGATGAAGAGCAAGGAAGGAGGGTAGGCAGAAATACACTTCTTCCCATAAACTCACTACCAAAGAAACCAGATGGAGCCTGCAGGTTCACCTAGGTATTAGTCATTCCAAAGCATCTTACTGGAAAGGACTAGGACAGGGAAAATAAGATAGATGGAAATAAATCTAGTATGAAGTAGTATGGAGAAAACAACTCCAGAAGGAAACCAGGAAGACACTCCAACCATATGTTCCTAAATCAAGCATCTGCTGCAATACATCTGTATGCAGTCCTTTCAGATCATGAAGACCAGTAGGTAGACACAGATAATGAAAAACCAAGTATGGGTTGCAAGAAGTGGCACTGGTGATTCACTGTGTGGTATTACCACTGCTCAATTGCTATTCAGCTCTAGTGAGTCAGGGATAACTGTACAGATGGATATATCATGTTCAGAAGAGGTATGAAATTATGGAACATCTTATTTGCCAGTATGTTTTCATTTAAAAATAAGTTACTTAATCTTAAATAACATACTTAAAAAAAAATAAATTTAATCCGTGCCACTATTTTTCCACTAAAACCGTAAATAAATTTAACATAGTCCAAAATATTTGAGGCTGAAATAGCCACATGAAGCCATTTGATTTAAATAGAATCAGTTCGAACTTTGAGACCCACAGTATGCTGTTCCATAACTCAGCTTATATGCAAATCTGAACTTCATATTGCCTGAAAATTAGAAACTAATTGATTTGAATTATAGTAAAGAAATGAATAATACATTCAAATAACAACATGAACAGTCCATAAATCTGAGATAGTTGGTAGTATAATTTAATCCAATAGCAAGGGTTTGAAATATGTAATAGAACAGATTCTAAATTGTGAACAGATATCCTTTCTTTGTGGCTGACTGGGTGCGAGTTCACATCACTCAAAAGATAACATGTGAATGTTTAGCTACAGCTGAACAAAATGAACTACATCCAATAGATCCTTTCTTGTATAGAACACATCAAAAAGACAAAGCCAAAATCTATTAACTGCTTAGACAAAAGACTCTTTAAAATTAGTCTTTCATGAAAGCCATCATTCAACCATCTTATGAGCCAAGATGTAAGTATACAATTCCTGTGTGAGGTGAAATTAGACTATTGTACACATATTGCCTCCATAAAACCATAGTACTGCAATGCAAAACTTAGCTTTTATCCCAAAGGACTGTCTGACAAAACTAAAATCCAAGGCATGCTGGGACACCACCTTGTTTCCTCTGAAACAGCTGCAGAAGAGAGTCTTAACTGTTCTCAAGGTACAAAAGGACCACATGCTAGTTGTGATTAATGAAATCAAGTCCCAAAGTGAAAGTGCCTTGGGAAGCTTAATGTGAAAGGATTGCAACCTTGCTTTGCTGGTCTCATCTTTGGAAGGCCTTAGCTGCATAGGGAAAGCACTACAATGAGAGCCTATGTTCAAACAGCAGTATTGCTTCAGAGTCCAGATGGCCTTCAAGTCAAGACATTCTGCATTTGATCTTCCTTTCTCCAAAAGGGAAGGTCCTCACTTTTGTGGAAGATGTTGTGAGGCTTAATTCTGTGGGCTTGTAAAGCTATTTGGTTAACAAAGGAGAAAGAGCCACAGGAGAATTATGATGGCAAGTCATGATGTTCCAACCGCACAAAACTATGGCATTGATTAGATATTGATGTGAGGATGAGAAGTGGCAGAAACAGATTAACTACCATTATATCACAATACCACAAAACATCTTCCCCAGAGAGCTAACTGCTAGCACTGCCCAGACACACATTCAAGGGCACTCCATAAAACCTAGATAAAGACAGGGGAATATTGACGCAGCTTCATGTGTTTTAACTGTTGTTCTGTCTGGATGGCAAGATAGTACTGGTACAGGTCATGCAGCAGTCATTGTCTAAAAACATGCATACTTCAAACTGTTAACATACACCTGTAAACAATTGTTCATGTGATGATGGCCTGAATGTCAGCAGCAAGACTGGTCTCAGGTCCTATCAAACAGGCAATGGACATTCTGTGGAGGGCTCCAGACATAACTGGCAGCCTTGAAAGACAACACTACTTCCAACACTACTTAACAACCCCAGCACTAAGTTGTATGCCAGACTCTAAAAGCTGCCCTTTTCCCCAGCAAGATTTCAATTGCTGGAAAGCTGGAGAGGGAATCTGAGATAAACAGCCAATTAAGAAAATATTTCCCAGAATGATTTTAAGGTGTTGTCTGGCAATGGTCTGATCAGAGCTACTGGCATTGTGCCATGTTGTTAAAGAAGCTAAGATGAGATGTTAGTCAGCCTTTGTGCTGAACTGTGCCACACTGTACCACCTTTCATGGAGAAGGTGTTGCCTGTAGCCACCCAGATGCCACTGCTCAAGCCATTTCCAGGCCTCATAGCTACTAGGGCTATACAAAAAGGAGGTATGGTCCTTTGGATGTTAGGACCTTGTTTAGGGCCTTGAAGACCAAGAAGTGAAGCAGGAAATCAATGAAATTTTACTGGGGTTTTATGTTCTTAGCTGAATAGGTAAGATGAGGATCACTGTTCTGAACCAGTCAAGGTTTCTGGGTAGGCACTTGACCTACCTACTTAGAGAACTGTACGATGGCCTTGAAATGAAAAAAAAAAAAAAAAAGGAAACCTGCCTGCCCTGGGGAAAAGAGGCAAGCAGAGTGATCTGGCCAGCCAGAGAGAAGAAATTCACCTCTTCTACCTGAGTTGAAGACCCAAGCCTGGGATACCATGACCAAGGATTAAGGGGTTTTTTTGCAAGTGCTGGAACAAGAAACTAATTCTCTGTTTCTGAAGTACATTCGTCCTAAGCAAGGGAAGGTGATACCATCATGCCCTCCACTCAGTTTGTACAGATTTGCCAAGTTCACCCTGCACTCAGTCACTGCTGTGGAAATGCTCCCTTCCTCCAAATATTTATGCTCTGTCTTTTCATCCATTGAAGAATTTCCTTCCACTGGATACTCATCCCATGCTGTGTAAATGCTGCAGGCATGAAGGGAATTCACAGATGAAGGGGAAAAGGTATAATCCCAATGTTTTGTGAGACCATCAGCACCACAGTCCCCATAGCTCTGAAAAACAAGAGATGCAAGTCCCTGCAAGAGGGTTGATCAACAGCTTTAGCATGAAGATGGGCCAGTTATGCCCTAAATTTGACATTGGGGATGACTGCAGGAGGACAGGGAATTTTACTGAGAATGAAATCCAGACCATGTGCTGTTTGGAAAGATGCATTAGAAAGGCAGATAGAGAAATGAGAATAGGTGACAAAGTTTCAAAATAAAGTCAACTATAGGTAAGTATATCTGACACTAAAGTTAATTCTGATAACAGAATCCTCTGAAACATCAATGCAATATTGTTTATTGTTTTTCAACACACCATTTTCTCCAAGTGCCATTTTGAGCATGCACATCGATCTTCCCAACAGCACTCTTCAATCAAGGCACTTTGGTAATATTTTTCTCTCTGAATTTCCTATACTTTTTAGTTCCAAATCTGATATACTGTGGCATTAAAGTAACCACAGAATACAGACACGCAGGTCAGACACTGCTTGGTAAGAGCAAGTCATTTCCACAGATGAGGAAACCCCCCAGCAATTCTGAAGGAGAAATAAATATTGTACCTTTTTATGTATTCCAGCTATAACATCCCATAAATGATTAAATGAAAGAGCTATTTCATAAAATGCATATAGATAAGACTTTTCCTTTGTTCTGTAACTACAGATAGGGCTAAGCTTTCATCATAGGAAACTAAAATGGGGAAAATTATGGCATTTACCTTACCATATGGAGGCCTACATGTCTCAGTACAGTGGTGGTATCCAACACGCTTATCTGCACTCCCACTTGACTCTACATCTGCTCAGGAGAATGATGCATCTGGAAAGGTTGAATAGGCCAAGGGACTTTACATGTATTTTGCAATGTTCTTGAGAAGACTTACTGGAGAGGGGTCAACATGTTTTGTTTTTTTCTTGCCATCTCTTTGCATATTAAATAAAAAAATATTGTTATTTGAACATTCTGAGATCTGTTTTTTTCATTAAGAACTCAGCAATGTATTTGATAGTGTTTGCTTTTGAGAACCTCTTATGCAAGGGGAATGCTTGAGAGGGCATAATATGAGGGTTAGTACTGAGCAAGAGATGTAGAAGAAAAGAAAAAATGTGTTTCTGATGGAACACCTTACAGCTTACAGATTACTTTCTGAACAAGCCCATACAGTTGCAATCCAAAAATTAACATCTTTGCTATTTATGGGAGTGATCCATGGTATCCTGTGGGATCCTGTATCCTATACCAGAATGTGTGGGAACGGTTCAAAGCTGTGAGGGAAGGTTCAGGCTGGATATGAGGAAACATTTCTTCACTGAGAGGGTAATCAAACACTGGAACAGGCTTCCTATCCTAGAGAGGTGGTTAATGCCCCAAGCCTGTCAGTGTTTAGGAGGCATTTGGACAATGCCCTTACTGGTACTCTTTAACTTTTGGTCATCCCTGATGTGGTCAGGCAGTTGGACTGGATGATCGTCATAGGTCCCTTCCAACTGAACTATATTATTCTATTCTATCTATGAAAAAATCCTCATCAGAGCAAAACTAGCAATGAATAAAGCAAGTAAAAAATTTAAAATATTGATTTAAAAAAAGATAAAAATAATTCTGTATTCTTTGAAGATTATATAGTATAAGGAAAAATATACTCACATACATCACTGAATTTCAGAAGTCTGAGCTATTTTCTTTATTATTAGGTTACTAACCCATGGACTAGTCAGAGGTAAAGGTTTGATTTTTTTTTAAAAGCCAGCAAAAAATATGACACTAGAGAAATTTGATTGCTTGCACTATGACTAAGACCAGTTGGTGATGTCCTCCAAATCTCAATACCTCTAGTTTAATAACTGTGAGGACTGAATAGATCTTTGTAATTCATTAAGTCCACCAGGATTTAGTGTTTAGGAGGCATTTGGACAATGCCCTTACTGGTACTCTTTAACTTTTGGTCATCCCTGATGTGGTCAGGCAGTTGGACTGGATGATCGTCATAGGTCCCTTCCAACTGAACTATATTATTCTATTCTATCTATGAAAAAATCCTCATCAGAGCAAAACTAGCAATGAATAAAGCAAGTAAAAAATTTAAAATATTGATTTAAAAAAAGATAAAAATAATTCTGTATTCTTTGAAGATTATATAGTATAAGGAAAAATATACTCACATACATCACTGAATTTCAGAAGTCTGAGCTATTTTCTTTATTATTAGGTTACTAACCCATGGACTAGTCAGAGGTAAAGGTTTGATTTTTTTTTAAAAGCCAGCAAAAAATATGACACTAGAGAAATTTGATTGCTTGCACTATGACTAAGACCAGTTGGTGATGTCCTCCAAATCTCAATACCTCTAGTTTAATAACTGTGAGGACTGAATAGATCTTTGTAATTCATTAAGTCCACCAGGATTTCTAGAGCAGGATGTTCTACCTGCCAAGTGGTTTCTCTTCATTGCCTGGAAGAGAAGAGTTAGCTTTCCTGCCTCATTACCCTTTCAATTGTTTTCTCAAATTTAAATAGCATAGCTCAAAAAAGGAAATTATTTCTTCTGCAGCTATGGAGGAAGATACCCAAGTAAAAAGCTGGTAATCCTGTATTTGAATGCCCAGACAGTACCTTCTATATGGTTGGGTTAACTTTAAATATGGAAATAAATGAATATTTCTGGATCAGTCTTGAATCACAACTGAAAGGCAGGACAGTTGTCATGGTTAAGCAGTAGATACTCAGCAACAGCCACAACTCTGGTAGCTCATACTGTAACCAGTCACTCTTTCGCAGTTGAAACAGGTCTGACATTGAAACACAGAGAACTCTTCAAAATAGTTAAGGACATGATATGACATTACCTGCATGTTATAATTTAGGATGTCTGCTACACTTGTTACTGTTAAAGACTTTTAAAAACTAATATGTACCCCCAAGCAGACGGGCTTTTGCCTGTTCAATTTTAATGAACAATGCAACATACCTTTATCAGTTTTGATATCCTGGAGTTGTAGATGTTAAGTCAGGAAAGCAACTTACTTCTCACCCTCTAATACAGCTGAAAATGCTGACCCATGAAGACACACCATTTCAGAATGTTCTTCCACTTATAAAAACAACTGTAAACCATGGTTTTTTCCTAAAAGGAGAACCAGACCGCATTTCTTTACATCTGTATGAATTCAAAGCATCTCATTTAGCATCAAATGGCATTACTTTGAATAAAGTACAACAGTACCCTTCTGTATTTAAACAGTGTGTTCCAGGGCCATGTCAGTGAGGACAATCTTGCGATCCAAAGGTTCATTTGCAAGTAATGTATTTTGCAGATACACTATTAAGCTAGTAGTGATATCAGAAAATTAATTTACACATCAGTTACTCACTACCAGGCTTACTGTGCTGAAACTTGTCCAAACCTAACAAAGGGGTCAATTTTCAACATTTAAACCAGATCATAACTTTCCCAAATTTGATTGCTTGAAGCAGCAAAACTTCTAGTTTCCATATTACCCAGCAGTTTCTCTTCTAAAGAGGCAGCTGTGGAATACTCAAAGTACTTAGAAACTTCTCTCTACATCTCTGGGTGGAAGGCAGCCAGCACAAAGGCTATAGGCTGTATCTTTTCAAAGGCATGAGCCCCACAGCCACCAGAAAATCCCACATTCTGGCGCACTTGAGCACTTCACAGAAGTTAGTGCACCCCCAAAGCCCCGTATCTATCCAAAGCAGCAGCAAAACCATCTCATCTATGGAGAGGCTCAGAGTCAAGGAAGCAAGGTCTAGCGATAGGACTAAAATTAAAGAATACCTTGTTCCCATCTATGTTTCCCCCCTTTACCAATGCTTGCTTTTGGAGTCAAAAGGCTGGATTGCTTCAGGATGCTGGTGAGCAGGGACATTCCAGCAATCATAATGCTGTGGGTGACAATGCGTGAGCTCCTAGCTCATCGAGTCCCTGGAGAGGGCCACAGGCCCACGTTTCCTTCAAGCCACTGATCTTCATGGGGGCACAGTTTAGACTTGGGGCATAAATCTCAGTCCCAGGGAAAAAAAATCAATATATTTCTGAAGTATTCAATAGCATTTTTGTGAGCGAGCAATGCCTTCCCCCTGTCCCTAGAAACACAAGGAGAACCTTGACTAAAGAAACACAACCACGGTGGGAAACTGGGGCATTGCAAATGGCTTCCCATGCCCAAAAACCAACCCTGTTGCCACTTAAACCAGTTTTGAAACCTACTGTCCGCCTTGCCTTGCTCTTCTGAACCACAAACACCCACAGTGGTGACCCAACGCCCTTCCCAGGACACGGCATACGGTGCAGCCCCGCTGCTGCCCCAGGGGAGCCCGTCTTGCCGGCTCCAAGGGGAACGCCACCATGCTGGGCTGCAGGTGCTCCTGCTACCGAGGCAAGGCGGTGTGCCCAAAAGCAGAGGGGGGGGCCAGCTGCGGTTGGGCAGGGGTAACTTCTCTGAGGGAAGCAGTAGGGAGGTCTGAGTGGCGCCGGGGGAGGGGAGGCCTTCCACATGTCTCCTCCGGCCGGCCGAGGCGCGGGCTTTGATCTGCCCGGGATGACAGTGCGCCAAACTGTCTCTCATTCAAATGAATCTGCCAGACAGTTGGGAGACATTCCTCAAAGGGTCACCAGCAAAGGGCTGCAAAGGAGGGTGGCTCCGGCCCATGCTCCTTTGTAATGTCTCCTCACCGCCTCAGCTGTCTGCCGAGCAGGCCTGCTGTGATTTCCCCCCACATCCAGGCTCAATTTGTATGCAAATCCTCCCTCATTTGTTCTTGCTCCCTTCAGAAAGGACAAATTTAGTATAATAACTGTAATTGCTTTAATAACATGAAAAAACCGACACCTTTATGGGACCAACAATCAAAGACTGAAATTGTAACACAGCATGACAGGTGTGGAGGCATGCCACCATTACCGATTTTCCCATTTCAGTATTTCTTTCATCGTCTTGAAAAGTGCTTATCTCAGTCAGCCAGGCATGGGTGGCTTGTGGCTGCCGAGCTCCATGCAGCCCGTAACAAGTCAGGCAGGGCTCCCACGGTAGGGGCATGTTGCTGGTGCGCAGCAGGCTCTGCCGGGACAGTGGCTGCTGGGCATTTGAACCCCTCCCTGGAGGAAGATGTGGGTTGGCACGACCTGGCGAGGTAAAGCCGCTATCAAGATCTCCTCAAACTAGCATCTCTCCTCAGCTCTGCAGTGGATGTATTAAATACCTTATGGTCTACAGGTCATAGGTTCAGGCAGATGGCTATCCCTGCTTCCCATCAGAGATGGAGATCTCAGTGCCATTCGCAATGGTGGCCTGTATTTCCAGTTACACCGGTCTAACCATCTGCATCCCCCTTGCTGAAGTAGACAGCATCTATTCTTGGCAACTTTTTCTGGTTTAATTCTGAGATTAGCAAATGAGAATCCATTTTCAGCATCAGTCAGCTGGACCAGGACATGCTTGATCTTGGCTTTTAGTGATACTCAAACCTGTTGACTAACAGTTACATTTTCTAATCACTATTTGCATTGCAACCTGTAATTTTAATCATAAAACAGAACCTCAGAGCTATTCCTCCTGCAACAGCCCCTGCTTTACTAAAAGATAAACCCATCATCAAAGATCAGTTATTGCATGAACCAGTGTTCCCATCCAAAATGTGCAAATATGGAAATGCAAAAGATGGTGAGATATGGGTCTTCATGCACGCTCCAGTGGAGAGAGGCCACAATACTGTGTTTCATCTGGAGACAATGGGGAACGAACTGATCCTTTTGAGTGCTAGGGGAACTCCAGGCCTGCCTTGACAACCACCCCAAGGGCACACATGCATGATGCAGGAGAGAGATGAGCAAGCAGGTGTGAACACCAAGGGTTTTTTTAACCTTACATGCAGGTAAGAATTAAAAGGATCAAATCAGTAACTGGAAAGGTGGATTAGTAGTGACCACCTCCTTTGGGCCTTAATCAGGTTAGGTGTGAAGCAGTTCTCACAGATGAAGTGCTTGAGAACATGCTAATCAACAGTGTTCAGGTAGTATAAAGTGCCAGACTTAAAAGCAGAAATAGTTTCTCTTCCATTTCATTTCAGCCAAACCTAAAGGCAAAACTT
>NW_009258629.1:178947-186567 GCF_000687185.1 Egretta garzetta
TGCTGAATCTCTCACGAGCAACCAGAACAAGATTCACCATTCCAAAGATGTTTCATGGAAGATTTCTTCTCAGCATTGAGGATAGAAAAAACAACTAAGAGATTTCTTCTCCACAAATGCTATGCATTGTGTTTAATCTCTAGGTCACCACCACACAAAATTTGTCCTTGTATTAAAATTCTTCAGAGATCAAAAGCAAGCACTAAAAGTAGGCAAGATATTTATATAGCCCACAATAGTAGACTCCTATACTACTGGCACCTCTCAGTGGAGAAAGGCCTGAACCTAAACCTCAGGTCTGCACATTGTACCAAGAAAGGAAAACAAATAAACAAAAAGCTAAACTTCTGTCTCAGATCTCAGAGGGTTACCAGGAATGCTCCTGGTTCTGCTAAAGACTTTGGTGCTTGAGTGTTTGGTAGTCTTCATGGTTCAGAAAAAAAGAAAAGAAAAAAGCTCTCTTAGTCTGGATGTGAGCACTAAAATCGGCTCGCCATGTGAATGAAATAAGAGAAGCCCGAGGAACAAAATCTCAGCAACATGCTGCTATCTTTGGGTAAACATTTGTTTGCAATATCTTTTTAAAATAATACTGTCGACTTCAGTGATTGACGATTTCACCCCATTTATCACTGACAACTAGAATTATTTTTTCAGCTGTGGATCATGTTAATTGTGGAAGCTAATAGGGAGGAATGTGAGGTAAATGGTCTCAATACCTTTAGTATATGTGATGACTTTACCAGACTTGCAGTACTGTATTTACTGTAACCAAAAGGTCATGCTCTATATTTTAAAGGTAAACAGTGAACTTTTCTGCATCAGTCACACTCCTGCAAATCATGTACAAAAATATTTTTAGAAAAGGCAATTAGCATTTATTTTTTTTAAATTAACCTTAATTTCAGATACTTAAAGGAAGGCTTTCAACTTTAACTGACACGTATGTGTGAACCAGAGAGGATTGCAACTATCTCATTGGCAAACAGAGCAATTTAGTAAAGATGGACTAAGGCTGTTAGAATTTACATTACTGGCAATGAGTGCTCATTTCTTCTCTGTAGTAAGACAAATACTGAGGCAATGATGAGATTGCATTGTTCATTCCACTGTTAAATAAAAAAAGTGATTTCCCAGGTACTGCAGTTTAATTGGTGTTAATTTTAAATGGTACAATGCCATCCACACCTTGAATCTCTAGGTCTTACAAAGACACTATACATGGGAACGCTATAACGAAACAATTCTGATGTAGTTTTGCAAACAGACGTTTGTTGTTACAAGCATTAAGAATACACCATTTTGATACTGGCAGAAATGAGGTCTTTGAAAGGTATACAATACTGTCTCATTTTTGTGTGTGAGCTTCTCTGAGGATATGTTCTTGAACATGGTGGCACACAAAGCCTACTATGAGATGTACATGAAGCTTTTATTTAAAAAAATAGCAAGATGTGTATTAGCGGAAAATGGGTGTGTGCTTTCAAGTAAATGTGATGAGGTGACACAGGACAGAAAATGCTATTTTAGCACGTGCTAACAGATTGCAGAACGGATTAATTTCTATAGAAGAAATTTTTAGAGTGCTAACCTTAACACTGTGTCAAAGTTGACAGGCCCAAAATGTAACATACCATAAAATTAAACTTTTTACGAAATGCCCTTTTGATCCTAAAAAAATCTATCAACTTTCCAAATCCAAGACTGTCACATTGTTAAAATACCAAATACTTTGCTGTGCTATTGGCCATTAAACTTGGTTTGGTTTCGCAACATGTATATGCAAGTCATGATTTTGCTCTCTCCTCCACACTGTCTTTGGACTATGCATTTAAACAGTACCAGATCTTTTGTTTGGGATGACCATGATTTAACATTTCAGTTAGCAGTAATTTGTAACAAAGGTATAATACGAGGCTTCTGTACTCCAATGGTAAATGTCTCCTTAGAAAGAGGGCAGTTCTTCATACATGGAAGCTGCCAAACCACAAAAGGATTTATTTTTGTCTTGTTTTACTTAATACATGCAAATACTTTCCAGTGCACACTGAAATGCAATAAATTATAGTTACATGGCATAGTAATAAAAATGAAGAACAGCATTTCACTATTTCAAGGTGACAGGTAAAAAAGAAGTGCTGTGATTGCTGCTTTTATTTTTTGTCAGTTTTAGCTCACAATCTGATAGTGAGAATTGAGAAAATTAATTGTGAATGGCTTTCTTTACATTGCATACAAGCAGAATAGGTACAATTCATGCCTCTTACCTATTAGCATGTGGACAGGTTCTCAAATATGTGTATACATTTTTCATGTGTGAGGAAATGCTTCTGTGTTAACTATACAACAGCTTTCCATTACAAATATGGTCTTTACCAAAACCAGCTTATTTTCAGGCAATGAGTCCCTCTATTCCCATAATAGCAGTATGGCTGGGCACAGGTTATGTCATTCCTCCTCTTCACACCCTCAGCTCTTAATTTTCCATGATCAACCCAAACCAGCACAGGACCTTTTGCTGAATACTTTTGTTGGGTTTACTGCAAACCTGACAACGAGGTGATTAAAATCTCTCTCTTCTGTTCTCCCTACCTTATTGCCACAGATTACTGGAGCTGCACAGGCTACTGTAGCACCAATATTCATATTTCAGTATCTGCCTTTTCTAGACACTTTCAGTGATTAAAAAATTAAGGCATATTTAAGACATCATAAATGGAAGTGCTGATGAACATGCTTGATGCCCATACACTCCACAAACAAGGCTTTCCTGAATATAATTCATCAAACACCAGAATACCAGATACTGCATTTTCCTATGAAATCTGGTGAATGAACAAGGAATATAAACAGAATATTTTGGTTTCTCTAAATACAGCTGTGATAAAAGCTAAAGTACATCATAAACAGCTAGCATTAAGCAAGGAAGTCTCAGAACTAGTTAAACTAGACCTGATTCTCCACACACAATGAAGTTAGTCAGATCACCCATGAGCGCTGACGACTGAGATCTTTTTTAGTCTCTTCAGCTAAGAGAATTCAGCAGCCCTACTTGATTTCAGGGGTCCCTTTCAACTGCAGATACTGAAAAAGGTATGGTTTTTGTTTTCATGTAGGATATGGGACTCTCTCTCATCCTCGTGTTAACCCAGGCCCTGGATGACTAACCCTACAGCTGACACAAACAGATGTTTTTATTTGTTTGAACTATTAGGTCAAAGGGCTAATGAGCTAATGAAAATTCTTTCAAGAGCTATCAAATGAGCCATGATTAGCAGATTTTTAGTTCCTATTTATATGGAAAGGCAGAATTTAAAAAATATTCCGAGTTTACAAACCTTTCATTTCCATCCTAGTCTTGGTAAGAGGCAGGTTTGAAAATAGTAAAATGAACAAGGCATACCTCAGTAGCTGAATCAGCAACTCCAGTCTGGCTCAGCAGAGCTGTACTTGCATCAGCTGCTAGAACTTGCATTGTGAGTCTCTTCTACTCAAGAGTTTGAGAGGATAACACTGAGCTGTCTCAGCAAGCTTTCATTTTCCCCACAGGATTCTCCTTCACTTAACTTCTGTAGCTTTTTTTTGTGTGTATGTGCTTCACCATGTCACTTTATTTAAAAATATTTTCTAGTCATATAAACAAGTCCCTCAGTTTAACATTATGGAATAAATGTATTTATTATTCCATAGATCAGAAGAGTTCCAAGGTTATTGGATTGTTCCAATTTCTGTTCCACCAGTAAACCTGCAATATCTTTCCAGAGTAACAACAACTTGCTGTGGAAATGAATAAGCCCATTTTGGAAGTTTCTATTTTATATACATACATGTGTGTGTTAATGAGTAACTAGGTAGAATTTAGCAATGACTATACAGCAATATTTGTTTTCGTCTGGATGTAAATAATTTATCTTGAAGATTCCAAATCAAGGTAATATGCCATACTCCCAAACTAGCTACTACTCAAGAAATCCAAACTTAGCAACTCAACTCTACACAGTGTTTATTTTCTTTTTTTTTTCTTTTTTTTTGATAGTGGAAATCATGTATAAATCACAAACAGTACAAGTTCCTCATGTCAGCAGTTGTCCACTTGAATGGGTCAACTTCTGTGTATAGACACTGTATTTTTAGTATAAAGTCAAGATAATATGGCAGTTAACTAATACTTTCAACTACAGTAAAGATACAAACTTTTGTAATATAAATTAATTGCCATTACAAAAAGGCAACTGTATTAACTAATACGGTACAAAAATCTGCAACTTCTATAAATATAATGAAATGCGAGAATTTAAATGAAATAATACATCACAGATTTTTGTATAGCGCATTTGGAGAGGCAAGCTAAGATACACATGAAGCATTATACAGCAAGAAAGAATATCAAAACCCACTAAGATTTAACTTTTTTCCATACAAATGCTAGAAGTACAAGTACAGGACACAACATGGAAGCAGTAAGATTAGCAGCAGCTCAGAGTGGGCAGACAAAGAAGTCTTACTGACAAGTTGTAAAGCACTAGGCAGCAGACAGGAGCTTGTCAAAACCAGCTGTTGTTGGATACTGATTGATAATGTTTTCATTCTGCCGGCTGAGACACTGCAGACAGCCACAGGTCTGAGAAGAAGCCCAATGTGGGCACATACACACACACACACACACACGTAAAGTAATTTAACAGATGGCTAAGGAACATTAAAGCACAATACCTTTTTAAAAAAGACAATGTTCACTCCTTAATGAACCTGCATGTAAAGTAGAGCCTAGTGCCCAAGTTTATTCCACCTAAATGATGAACACATGTGAAAAGATTTAAAAAAAACCCAAACAATTGAGATTGGTCATCTGTATAAAAACTGCACAGTGCTTACATATTCTACCACAGCAGAGCATTCAACAATACTTTAGACAAGGAAGAGTGATGTGAGCTGCTAGGAACATGTTTAATTCCTCCATAAAAAGGTGAAGGTGTTTATAGACATTAAAAAGGTACACATCCATTAAGTCCATCCACAACACAAAACCACAGAAGAACTACATTCAAAGTAAAGTGTTGGTCTTGGCCTTAAGCAGTTATGAGGTATTGTTTCAACCTGTGGTGAGGAATGATCACTGCATTAGTAAGAAAAAGCATAATCAAAATCATTCTGGTAAAAAGAAATCACTGCTCCTGTGCAGGTGGCCTTTTCCTAAAGAAAAAGGTCCTAGTCTAAATGGCCACCGGCATATGCCAAAGCCATACTCTCATCAACTGCTTGGGCCTTTTGCAGGTCATGTGGCACCTTCCAACAGTGCATAGGTGGGAAATCATGACCAAAATGTAACTTGGAAACTCTAAAGTTTCTGGACCAGACTCACTGATGGTACAAATAAGCACGGTTTTAAGAATGCAATGCAGTTGGGCTTGTTTTCATTTGCTGTCCCGTTTGGTCTGTAACTTTAGTATGGGAAAGAAGGGGAAAAACTGTAAAAAAAATATTATCTTTCATCTTCTTAACTAATGCTCAATGAAAAAGCAGTGAAAGACCTGAATCCCTCCTTTTGCCTCCCCAAACTGCCTGCCTTCTGTGGGAAGTAATTCTCACTCCTCTCCACCACTTCTTATTTGTCATTGTCCCTGAACAGGACAGGAATCTGGGGATGCTGAGGAAATCTGGGGGACTCTGTAGCCTCTAAGCTCACGTCAGCTAAGAGAGAGTTTGGAACTGTAAATTAGACCCAGTTCCTTTTTAAATCCAGGGAAAGGAGCCTCCTTAACCCACACAAGAGAAACTGATGGGCAGCTGGGTCCTGTCTAAGCTGTGCAGAGAGAAGCAAACCAATGCAGGGCTCCTCTCTGTGTTTTAAAACGAACAATTCCAGTTCTTGGGTATTTCCAAGAGTATTAGGAGTGAGACAATTGACCTGGCAGGAAAGAGAAGAAAAAGCAAGAGGAGATGCCTTTCAGGCTTTCTGCCTAGTCTGTCACAAAATTAAATAGGGAGCTTACCAGTTTTCCCAGCTTCTTTCTGATAATAGGAAACAAGTTAAAACAGTGATCATCAGGCCATGCATTTGGGCAGAAATAATTCTGAGGGAGCAACGCAAGAAATCTGTGGAAATTGAGAAGTAAACAAAAAACCTACTAAACCCATTTTGTTTCACAAAGAGCATAACTGCAAGTAATAGAGAAATGGCTTTCACAAGCCTTTAAAAGCTGATCCTTGCTATTTCCTTATTCCCAAATAAAATAGTGAGAAACTACAATAAACTTCAAACTCAAAAAATAAATGCTCAGAGTGGAAAGATATGTTGCTTAAAGCCCTGAAAAAAAAGGAGTTACAAGTTTCAAAACACAAGCAGAATCAATGAGGAACCACCGACACATCACTACAGTTTGTGTTTGCAGACACTCATGCACGAGGGGAGCCGAATGCACAAGGCACAACATTCAAGGTGTGCACCAGTCCAGTGACTGATCTGCACATACCCTGTTGTGACTGACTTAATGGTGAACCAGTGACCCGGCATGTTTCTTTAATGGACAAAATCGGTTTATAAGGTTTTAAAAAAATCAACAAAAGGCAGCCAAAAAACTGCAAACCTACAACAGGGAAAACTTGGAAAGAGGAAAGATGCACTGTGTTACTGGAACCAAATGGGATTTTTCCAAATGTACTACAAATGTTGTTTCTAACGAATACTTTTTTGTTTTCTAAGTAACTTTTAGCCCAGAGGAAGTCTGAAAGAACAAGTTATAATCTCTTGAAAAGACGAGCTTATAGTACAAACACTGGAAGGCCCTTAATTATGGTATAGATGCCTTGGCAATGTCATGATAACAGTAGTACTCTGAGTGAGTGATAAAGGAAGGAATCCTTATTTAAAATCAGTCACACTTCTAGCTAGTAATAAAGCCTCCACAGCTGAATTAACAGACACTTGCTTTGCTTCTCTTACAGAAAACTACTTTCAATGAAAATGATTACTTTATCCAACTTCTGTGTTTTTTCTAAAAATGTCGTTACTTAGACCACCTGTTTATGTCACCTATTTTTCCCAAATACTGTTATCCGCACACATCTGTTTGCTAATTTACCTTTCAGGAATCTTCCAGCAAAATAACGGTTCTGCCTGTGACAAGGTTATGCTGTGACTTTAGAACAGGAATCAGCTAACTTGTCAACTGTGTTTTCACTTAGTAAATCTTCAGGACTAACCTTTGCATTGACGTGAAACTGCTTGCCTTTAAGGCTCTCAGTGGCTGTGCTTTCCATACTGCCGGGTCAGTAAACAAGCTAATACAAATTAGTCTCACAAATCCTTAAGACGTTAGTTATTTTTAAAAACCAAGGCAGCGGGTAGAATTCCTCCTTTACAGACTATGTTATTTTTGTGCGTGTAAAATTTCCTAACAAGGATGATCGTAATGCAAGAAAGCAACATGCAATGTGCAGAAATAGTGGTAAACAAAGAGGAACTCCCTATTTCAGTAGTGTAGACAACTTTACTGGAAATAGTTGTGTACCCGATTCACAGAGTATTTATTTTAATAAAAGGATATTCTGCACTGACTGTGTATGAACAACATATCACAGCACAGTCTTGATACCACACCATAATTAAGCTGTGAGCAG
>NW_009258629.1:186602-239444 GCF_000687185.1 Egretta garzetta
TCTCTCTTCTAGCAAGTTTATTAGAAGGGAGAAGCTGTCTTTTACTGCCTCCATATCATCCAGGGAGCACGGTTTAAGAATCCAGCGCTTTCCACGTGCAAGTGGCTCAAGTTCAAAATATTTTTTTATCTATTAAGAAAAAAAAAAAAAGGAGATCAATGTATTAGTATTATAATGACAACTCCCTATCTCCCATCTAAAATAACCAAAACAAAACATCAAAAAACCCCATGTAAAAAGATCAGGATACTCATTTTTAGAATCTTACCCACAGCTGTTCTTATAATACAGGTTATATGACGTGACCTGAAAATGTTTTCTTTAGGGGTGAGTGACCTGCTTGGAAGCTACCATTCTACCCATACATTTAACAGCATGGGAGGTCTGGGGAAGAATTATACAGACTTAAGGCAAAGAGCAAAGCACACAAAACAAGTGTTCAAAAACATAGCCAAAACAGCAAAACTAACTAAGAAATTTTAGGTTATGTTTTGTATTTTAAAGCTGTATGTTTCATCATACTCTTACTGGTAAACACTTAACATGCAGGATTTGTCACTAGACTAACTACCCAAATGAACTGTCAAAAATTTACAAATCCTGAATACTCCAGTCAAACGTGAGCTGTAGCAGAGGATTTTTTAATGACCTTGAGAACACCAGAAAAATAAAAATTCTTTCAACATCAGTTAGTTTTTCTAAAATTAAACATAGATGATGAGCACACTAATGTGATTTAGGATAGCGGTAAGTATATGTGAGACATACTGCCTTACTACAATCATCTTAGTTCAAAATCCAGCATGTTCCAGCAGACTCTGGCTGCTTACTAACAATACATAATAATGCCTACAAAGAAGGAAACCTTTTAATTAAACTAACGCCATTTTTACTTCTGCAGCAATCGTTCAGCAAGGAGGCATAAGAATATGATGTAAAACTGAATTGCAAGTTTAAAGGTGATTATAAGTCTTGACTGAGGAAGATGCTGTTTCTTGGAAAGATCAATCATCACTGATGCTAATTATACCAACCGTCAAGGCAGAAACACAGACCCACAGAAAGACTGAGAAAGAAAAGGTTTTCATTTAGTAGTATACTCCGATCACTTTTCAAAATAGCAAGTACAATATCAAAACACACTTTTGATGCCTCTTAGGAGAAGACAGCCGTCTGCAGGTTATTTTGGTCCACAGATTACTGTTTTCATCAACATTTTAGTCTTTGATAGTAGTTGATCCAATATCATTTGATCCAAAAGTCTACTCATGTTTGACTTGTCAAAGACATTTAATTTTTACATCCAATGTTATATCCACCAGTACTTGCTATTGTCAACACACCAACAGAAATATTTAGTCCTGGACTTAGTTTGCACATTCTTGTTCCTTGTAATTATTGCCAAAGATTCTTAATTTTATCACAGACCGCGCCACAAATATGCACAACAGTTACTTGTACTGTGGTAGGCAGTAGAGGCCCTAGATAGGCAACTGGAGCCACACTGAGTAAGGTCCATATGCAGGGGGAATAAAAAAAAGAAAGAAAGAAAAAAGAAAATGCTTCCAAAGCCCAGACAAGCTGCAAAATCTCTATGCAGCTCCTATAGCATCTATGCAGCAGTTTTGTTTATCTAGTAATGTATTCCAACAGAAGAAACCGACTGTAGTTGTATCTCATATAAATCAGAATTCAACCGTGAGAATGTGGCAGGAAGGGTTTCTTGTTTTTTAGAAAGGAACTTTGAGCAGAGTGTTTAGTAACAAGTACCAGAAAAAAAATGGTGATTTTGAGACAGGAACTTCTTTTTCGCCAGCTAAGATACAGGCAAAACCTTTTAAAATCTAATTCCAACAAAGCAGAATTGTATCAATAACAAGCTGCAAATACTTGAAAATGAACCACAGCCCTTGACGTTCACTTCCTCTCAAACAAACTTCATAAAACATACAAGTTGAAATAAATGGGACTTCATCAACCAGTATTTTAATATCAGCAAACCTACTTAGTAGCATTGCTATCTCAGTGCCATATTAGTATCTGATATGTTAGCATGGCTGTATGTGACCAGAGCCTAAATACTAATCTCGTTAAGGGATATATTGCCATGTCTCCAGCAGCTGAAGTGACACCAAATTGAAATTACGCCCATTAACATCTTGAGTTAATGGCACTGATCATAGTACTGGAGGAGCAGGGTAAGAAAGCTCTCTTGCCTGTTTCAGCAACAGCCTTCTTGACTGCTAAATAAGGGGAGGAACTAACAGCTGCACAGAAGCATAACAAAGCAAGGTGTCAGCGCAGCTAGCTGATAGAGCAGCCTGCTGGCGTTAAGCTGACAAATATGGCTGAGTAATTTGAGATGTTTCAGACCCACAACCCAGAGGATGTCCACCACACCCCCTCTACTGGAAGACTATTGCCATCAGATCCTTGAGCTCACTGAAGTCACTCTGCAATCTTATTTACATAGCCTCTTGAATTAAGGCTATCCCATATAAAAAAAAAATGATTAGGAAAGGGTCATTACATTGTAAGGAGAGTACTTGGGTTTAGAAGCGTTAAATATCTAGAAACACATACATAAAGAAATGATGGCAGCAAGCAGACTAGAACTGAGTCTTGTGCATTTGTGGGCAAATACAACATTGCTTACCAAGGTAGCCTCTAGCCAAGAAAAACACAATGAGTTTAAGTATATTTCAATGACTGCAGATGCCAACACAGAATCTCATTTTCAGCAGTAAAACAGCATGACCTGACTTAGTGAAGCAGATTTTGCAGATAACTTATTTGTTTGGACACCCAATGTTGACTAAAATTTATTTTTTCCTATTTCTAGATGTGTAATCAAAATGTAACAAAATAAGCAATGTGCTATCATCATTTTCCACACCTAAGGAACAGTTCAGAGTACCTGCACTAATAGATCCTAGATGAATGCTGAACTTAAAGTGATCACTAAGCAGTGGCTCTTGAAATGGGAAGTTTTGATAATGGCATGAAAGCACAACTGCTCATATTCATGTAAGTATCAGCTATTTTGTTCATACCCACAGAGAAAAAAGATTTGCTAGATAATTTGTCTGTAGTCTAAATACAGAAAAATAACACTAATTGGCTTACAAATAATAAATAACTAAGCCAGCATTAGTACAGAAGTGATTTTCCACAACCCAAGGGACACTCTGTGGTATGTTACTTATATTTCCTCATTTAAACTTTGCACCACAATGGAGTTTGGTAAAGCCCAGAGCTTTGCAAGCAGGCTCCAAGCCTTTGAACCTTCCAGAAAGAAGTCTGTAAATGCAAATATTTTCCAATTTACTACACCTTCTCCCCGCTTTAACTCAGAAGATGTCACTCAGTTCTAAAAGCAAGTAAGTTTTTTTAGACTTAGAAAAGAACCCTTTTTTACATGCAAGAGATGAAACAAGGACATGAAAATAGACCAACACAATCAGATGCCCAACACTGTTTATACAGTTGAGTGTTCCACTGGAATGCTCTCAGCTCTCCATCCCGTTTCGTTTCTCTAGTTGCTTTATGCCCCAATGACCATCATTCACACTCACTCCCTATCAGATTTCCTAAGAGGATGCAGACTAATCACCAAAATATCCAAAGGAAGCCGAAAATCTCTGACTACTCACTCACCTAGGTAGTTCCTGCATAATCAGATAATCAGCAGTAACTATTTTACAGCTCCCTTCAATCCCACTAGCACAAAAGGGGTGAGTTCCTAAGGGAAGCTCTTTTGTCTTTCCCCCTCGCATAAACGGTGAGGAGCTTTCTGCCTGTTCATGGATGCCGAAGCAAAATATAAAGACTCAAACATGCTTCAGATGCCTGACATGTTAAATGTGCATTTACATTCTGGCTTTGCATTTTTAAGTGTTTACTTTGGGATTGCTAAATTTTTAAGATATAATCTTAGAAGAAAATACAATCAATTAAATCCACATAATTTTAAGACTTCTTTACTACTATTTTACAGGATCTCACTGTATGTCTTGACTCCACATGGGGGGCTTGTTTTATAGAGAAGCTGACATTGTATTTATGCCACATTCTGAAGTCAATAAAACCTAACAATACACGTTTGCAATTATTCCCACTCTTCTCACACTCCACCTTCCAAGTCCTATTCTACTACCACAATACACTAAGCATATGGTTATCAAATGTTGCTTAACCTACGTGCTAGAAAAGCCAAGGCACAATAAAAGGATTGGTGCCCAGAACCTCAGCTGGTGTAAATTAGCATAGCAGCGTGGAACTGATGCTACTAAACTGATATACGTAAGCTGAGGAACCAGGCCCTGCTGAAAGCTTTTATATGTTCTATTACTAAACCTCATCTAGCCAGTTCACAACACACATGAACATAAGATGTACAGGAAAACTTAGATACTGTAATATATGAATACAGAGTCATTTCTATCTATTACTCAACATGAAAAAAAGCTGATTGAAAGTATTATTTTTCATTCAGATTCAAAATTTTAATACCAAATTTCACCAACACAAAAAGGCTTCCAACCCACTCTGATTAATCTGTTGTAAACAAATACAAAATTCAGGTAGTCACTTACATTACTGGTCTGTATTTGGAGAATTTAATGGATAAAATATTTTTCAATCCATTGCTGTTTTACTGAACAATTTTACTGGGGAAAAAAATTCTAACAACATGTGTGTTATATCTCATCAAAGGCTGCACAGTGATGTAAGTGTCCCCCCTACTCTGAAGTTTACAAAGACTTTTACAGGATTCAAGTGCTACTGCAAGAGGGTGACTGATGGAGGTATGAATTAAACTAAAATTACCTAACTTGCTGGATGAGTGTATTAACCACAAGAAATGGTTCACTCATCCATCCCAAATCTGCATGGACAAGAAATGCAGTAGTAATGGGAGACTGGGGTTCCCCATATTGACATTGTGAAAGTTTTCTTGAGCTGTGATGCTGAGATTACCTTTTCAGACATCATAAAAATCTGCCTTCTGGAGCGACTGTTTATAAGATGCAGGAAAGAGAGGCAATTTTGATTGCTGAGCCCTTGAACAACAGACAAACTGCCTGTAACAGTGACCAAAGAAGGCGCAAAATCGGTATCTTTGGAGAAGAGAAAAAGCCAAAAGTCCATCACATAGCATTAAGTTTTAAAAAGGGAAACTACATAAAATGAGTAACTTAAAGAAAATTAACTGTGCAGCTAAAAAGGTAAAATGCTTGCAGGTGGCATAGAAAAAAATACCATAATTAGAGGCTCAGAGTATATTTATACTGCTACAGAAGACTTTAAAAGAAACAAAAAAAGCTTGCAACAGTTGCAATAAGGAAAAGGATGGTATTAGAGGTAAAAGAAGTCATTCTAAAAAAGGCAAACAGAAAACAAAAGAAAGGAAATTCTGGCAAATTAAATAGAAACCACAAATGTTGACCTACTAACCATAGAGTGGAACCCATTGCTTAAATCACCACTGATGCTAAAAAGTAAATTGAAATCCACTCTAGTTATGTTAGTGTGCTGGACTACAAACTGCACAGGCTCTTGAGCTGCTGCTACACGTGCTTTTCTGCTGGTTCTGTTCTGAGTATCATGATTTATAAGAGTGGGTGGAAGGGATCGGTAGCCACTTCAACCTAAATCAACTAGCTCAATACACTGTTGTACAGGAGTTAACACTTCCATGCTTTTCCCTAAAAATCTGCGAGAAACTGCTTTATCCCACACCCCACTTGGCTGAAAAGGACCTCGTGCCTGACCAGAACAGCTGCTCTAATGTGCAAAACTGTCAGCAGGAGCTTCATAATGTTTATTCTTCTGACAGAGACACTTCATATCCTCCTGAAAAGACCTGCTCGTATGCTTCTTCATAACAGTGATCTCACCCATGTCTAGAGGGATCTATGTCTCGTAAGCACTCCTCCTAAAACACCCATACCTTATATTTATTGACTCCATATGGAATGCCTCTTACGCAACAGGGAGGCAAATGAAAGTGCCTCAGCTGATGGGGAGAGATGGTGGTCTGCTGTGGTCTTGAGCAACCTATGCACTGGGCTATTCCCAGGAACGCCAGTTGAAGTTAAACAACACTATCGCCCCTAGAAATGCTCTTAAATTCTAGCTCTTTGAAGCTAAATATTTCACTGCCAGTTGACCTTCATGTGCCACTTATTCCAAAGTCTGTAAATGCAATGTTAAAAATTTGCAATGAATCAATTAAGTACATGTTATGATAATCAGAATTATGTAACTAAGCTGCTTTTTTTGTTGCTGTTTTTAAAACATGACCTGCGGAAGTAAAACCAGAAGAAAACCCAAGAGTGTCGCCTTCAGCATTTCTGTGTCATGGCAGGGTAAGCAATTTCTCTAGACAAGATTTCAAAACCATCAGAAGCCTTTTTGTACAACTCCTCACAGGTAGTGGTGAGTGCTTGACAAATGAGTATTGCTAGTTTGTACAGCTTTCCAATATATTTTTTTTTTAAATTTTGCTTTTTACAAAGGATTATCTGAAACATTTCCAACCGAGCTTTGTACTTAGCTTTGAAACAGACCTGGCCGATATTTTTGGCTCATAAGTCCTTACAAAGAGGAATACACTCACTTATACATATATTCCACAAAATAATTTACACAGTGCTTTGTGGAACAGATGTACTTTTCCATCCTTGTTATCTCCAGTGGCCACAATACACTACGCTTTTCAGATTGCAAGTGATTGCTGAAAGAAATGTATTTTAAAGAAGACACCTAACTGTTCTGAATGAAGAAACAGGATGCCTGGCAAACCAGCACAGACACACTGTTCCAAACAGAGAGCACATAGTACTGGCAAATGCAAGTGTGAGACAAGAAAAAGGGGAGTGAGCTAGAGAGCTGGAAGATGAATACAGAGGGGTGCTTACTGTAAAATATAAAATATTGCATCATCTATCAGGATGGAGAAAGTGGAGTATTTTTTAAATGGGTAAGTACTTTTTTTTATACAGATACATATGGTCATGTTATAATGGGTCTGGGACAAATAAGACAGATGAGAGAGAGGACAGAAGATTGCTGAGGGTGCAAAAGTACTAGTGAGATTTGCATGTATGTGGATGGAAGCAATCACAGGCTTTGAGGAGCTACTAGCATCTATCTGCTCTTTTCAGACAAGTCTTTACCACACAACAACGTACTACCAGATTTATTTGGTTACATTCTGTTAATTTGATCAAAAGAAATAGTAAGAACCATGTAGCTGCCAAAAATATACACCTATACTTCGCCTTCTGTGTCTCATTCACCGAGCATGTTCTGTTTATGTAAGTATGTGCTGTTCCTACAACTGGAAGACACAGAGATAACATGAGAATGGCAGCAGCCGCATCTATATAGAGAAAACCAGACTTCCAGATGAAGATGCTGGGATGGACAAACAAGGGCTCACAATACCCAACCTCAGCGCGAGCAAAATAGCATCCCTTCTTGAGTGACAGGTGAAACAATGAGAACAGAGAAGGAGGCGCTGTACAAAAATGCATGCAATGAAAGCACAGTTAAAGTGTTTTCCTTTAATACCTACAGCTTTAATTTTTTAATTTATACAAAAAAATTAGTCAGAAGCAGAAGTCAACATGACTACAACCAAGCCCTTCATGTTACTGCTCCTGTTGCTTCCTCTTGTACCCGCTGTGTTTTCTGAAGCACTTCAGGTTGCAACAGATACTGTCTGACAGCTACATACTTACCGTTGAAGTGTTAGAATATAAAATCCTAAAGAGTAATGCTGAGACTTAGCCCTGGTTGAAGTCAGCTATTTAGAGGACGTCTAAAAATCACATTTTTTTCCCCACACACTACACAGACACAAAAATGCCAATTTACTGCATATAAGGACAACTTTCTATGTAAGTGTATTCTCAGCATATCCAAATATACTCTTAAGTTATACAAAAAATAACTGATAGAATTTAAGACCAGTTTAGACTTAGGATAATGTGTTTAAATTACTATTATTTCCCTGATCTATTAAAAAAAAAAAAAAAGGAGCATATCTAAAGATAATTTTACCGGAAATCTACTAAAACCTTTTACTATACCACCACTAATCTCCTCTCTACCTTCTCTCACTCAGGTTTTGTTTTTTGTTACATCTTCAGTTAAGTACCTTAAAGAATATAAATAACTAGTAGAAACTCCTCACTCAAAACCTTTAAGCAGGTATCCTTCAGAGCCTTGCAGAGTTTCCATAGCATTTTTTGTTAAATAGACTGCAGATATTCCTGGTTTACTTCAGAATATAACACTAACAACAGAGTACGCTGATCTCAGCGGCAAAATACGCTAACTTTACAGATTGTGTTTTCAGCTAGTGACAAAACCTCAGACACAGGTATGTCAAAATAACCTTTAGAGTAATGAGAAGTCCAAAGATCAATCCTTATTATGACATCCCTTCTGCAAATGGTATGTTTTCTGTTCAGGTAATAGTTAAACAGTATTTTCTGGAGAGGTGCATATTTGATGACTCATCTGCCTTTGCCTGAACATGTACATAAATCTAGCACTTGAATAAATAACATCTGTATACTGTGCCCACGTCTGCAAAGCACCATAACACTGTATGGACATGTATTCTTGTATCAACAGCAAAGAACAGGATTTCTAAGGGCTTTGTGGTTGGTTCCCCACATTTGCACTGCTGAAACCGTTCCAAGCCAACAGCCAGCACGAACACAAAAGAAAAGCCATTTATTCAGCAGTAGCTGCAGTTCTACAAGATGCGTGCTGTCATGCACAGAAGATCAGACAGCTGTCGTGCCTATTTCACTTGTTCCATACCAGGTACAGAGCAGACTGTATAAACGTAGGACGGTTTCAACTCCTTTCAGGTCCTTTGCTGATGGGAGTATTGTTAATTACGCAAAGTCCACACAGAGGCAATGGAAGCCCAGAACTGAACCAACTGCAATTAACCATTTCTGGTTCAAAAGCAGAAACTGTGAAATAAATTTTGGGAAAAGTTAATGTACAGTATTTCTGAAGCAAAAAGTGCTCCCAGAGACTTTGCCATTGCCAGCTCCAGTTCCTGCTGCCAGAACGCCATGAGCTCTGTGACACCCCCCCATCCCTCCACCCCCCCCAGTTCCTCCAGTGCCAGGGACTTCTCTGGGAGCTGGTTCTGAGGATTTCCTCTTTGCTCTACAATTGGAGGATGCAAATCTGTCCTTTGTGTTTTCCAGGTGCAGGCCTCTGGAAGCACCAATGCTTCCAAACTCACAGCAAGCCACCGCTTTAAACCAGTACTCCAGGCAGCTCCAGACTCATCTTCATGTCTTGATATTTAATAACTCTCCACCTAGAAATATGGCAGAACCCCTTCATGCTCTTCAACTAGGACCTTGCTTGAGTAAGGCCTCTCACAGCTTCCAGATTCCTTCATAAAGCACAAGGAAGCCAAGAGGAAAATTACACAGCTCAAATCACAGCCCTGTACACAGGGGTATAGAGAACACGCATGCGCAAAACCAGTTTGCCACTACCTCTAAAATGATACGAAATGCACAAATGATCATAGATATGGGAAAAAGGGAGCACTTGACACTGAGAGAGGGTATTCTAAGCAGGTAACTGAACTATTTCCAGTATTGGGAAGCAGTATTAGTGAACTAATGCAGAGGTTTGCAGCAGTGATGCTGGAAAAGCCAAGGATGACGAAAGGATGATGACAAAATCCTCAAAAGGATTTTGAGTAGATGGGTGAATACAATGAGACGCTGAACAACTGTATGGTTCTTGTGACTCTTGAACTTCAAGATAATAGGCTAGAATCTCTTTTTCCAAGCCCCAGCATTATTCCTTCCATCACTGTAGGTTGCTGCAGGGAGTTCTACATGTCTGAGAAGTCTTTTAGTAAAAAGGTCCCATGGGAAGGAACAAGCAAAAGAGTAATGAATATTCTTCACTTATCAAGATACCACTTGCCTTACATTATCCTGACCCACTCTTCAAGGAAAAAGATGAAATAATAGGCAATACATCAGGAGTTGCATATACATAAAAGAAGAAAGATCAACTGATATCATAGGCAGGATATCAACCTTTACATGAAAAAAAATAACCTCTACCCAAAGAAACCACACTCCTCTCCAAAGAATGCCCGAATTATATGGCAGACAGACAGCAACTATAAAATTTATGACCTCCTTGAAGGAGGGCTACTGATAATAATATTGAAGATGCTAAAAACCAGGATATGTAATAAAGCTATTGTTACTTTGGTTAAGTGAATTAAGGCTTGCCTTTGTACCCCTAGGACTGTGGAGTGCCTCTACACTGCCACTGAAAAGTCACGTTATTTCTGAAGAAAAGCACCTGAAGGCAGGAAAATTATGTCCTGATGCTGCCCCAATTCTCATGACTGTATCAATGAAAAACAAAAGCAGGTATTTGTCAAGTAATGCCAGCAGAAAGGGAAACCCAGCTTTTGCAAGCTGACAGGCTCCTTCCCTCTGCCTCTGAACCTCACAGTTTTACCAACAGGTCCAAGCGTTACACTTGGGGTTCCTTCTCACTGGAATATAGCAATATATAGCTGACATTCATTTTTAAGAGGATAAGAAGATTAGTGTCAGTTGACTCAAATGTCTTGATGCAACAGATTTTTCTAAGCACCCTCCACTAACCTTACAGAGTAACCTACCTGTTTAAAATTTTGGTCTAATGAAGTTATAATCACCTCTTTAAATCTTGGGGTTCTGGAGCTCAAGACAAGTCTTAATTCTGCACATTTGCAATTGCTAATTCAGTTTTCTTTGCATTATATATCACCATACGATGTTTGCTGACCACTAGTGACAAGCTAAGAAGGTTGTAGTGTACATCACTAGCTTTTTGAAAACACACTCAAAATTTGCACCATTTTGCTACTTCTTGATGATGAACTATTAAATATGACTACAGCTAAAAAGACCTTAACTAAGTACTCCATACCAGGCCAGGAAAGGTTCTGAATATTGGAGTTAATGAGTTTAAGTCCCAAATTCACATATAAGAAACAACCAATTATGCCGTCTGAAACACAGGCTTGTAAAACTCTCAGTTACTTGTAAAACGGTCTGCTACACACGAGTAAGATGTTGTTTAAATGACTTGTTTGACTAAATGCATTCACCATGAAATTGATTCTTTTAAAGCATTATTTTTAAACTTGATACAAGTTAACTGTGTAAACTGAAAATGGGAAAAAAATCTGGCATTGTAAAGAGTAGGTTTCAGTTTATTATTTTATGAGGTCGAGGGTTACTTGAATGAGAAACTCATCAAGAACAAATAGTCATTTGTAGGGCAGTAACTGAAAGGTTTAATACAATTAAACTATTCTGCCATTTCTATGCAAAGATGAATGGTACAGGATCTCCTGTTATTCCACCAAGCCTGTGCAGCTCCAAAGTAGTACAAAGACAATAAAACGACAAATAGAACATCTTTCAGCCATAAGCACCAAAAATAAATCTGAGTTGCTATTTTTCTGTAGTCTGAAAGTAGCACTATATTGTTGTTTTACACTTGACACTTCCAATTAGATTTATTACTATTATTTTGTTATGCCCTTTAGGCAGAGGGTGGCATGAGAAGGAGATAACTAGCAACAGGGTAGTGAATATTCCTCAATCTCCAGCTCAGAGACTCAGTTTTCAACTTTACTTTGTGGTCCAGATTTCAAAGAAAAAGAAGAAACCAGTGCAAAGAGTTGCATATATATATGGACCTGAATATATATATATAAAAAGCCTAAGCTAAAAATATGTTCTTCAATAACATTTTAGATTTGAATGTTTAGCATGGTCCTATAAATAGAGACAGACAGATCATGCCTGGGTTACTGAACAGACTAGAATTTGCAAAGTAATATTTTATATTTGCTTCCATAACTAGAAAATGGTTCTACTGGTTTATAATGAATCAGTGTACTAACGGTATGTTTCTAAGAAATCACAGATGCTTTAGTGACTTAAAGCAAAACAAGTCTACTTGGTAACAGCTAAAATTTGAAGTCCTACTAATGGAACATTTCCAATTGTCCTCTCAAACAAAAAAGAAATGACCTCATTACAAGATGAAGCACCGATGATAGTTTTTTTAAAAATCAATACAGCAAATAAAGTGCTTTATATATTGCTCCAGAAAAGCTGGAAAAGATACTATGCTGCCTACTGCAAAACTATTTTGGAGGAGAATCAAATTCTCAGACTTTGAATAAAGTATTTGCACATTGTACAGCAGTTTACTCAACATCCAGTGAAGAATGCCACCAGCCATGCTGTTTTATAAGCCCAGTTGTAGACAGATTAATAGAAAGGACAGTGTCATCATCATGTCAGTCAGACCACAGGCAGTGCAGCAGAACTGGAGAGGGGAAGTGGAGAGAGGTGTGAAGAGATCAACCACATAAAATGGCTTTAGATGACTTACAAGCAATAAAACATCCTGCTTCTAAAGATGTCTAATCCATCACAGCAGAAATGACATCATATTAAAAGAAAAAGATTCCAGCACAGCTGGTAGTGTATCAGCTTGACGTTTGCCAACTAGAAAGCACAAATCTGCAAATGCACTTGATGGTGCTTGAAGCAGAGTATACTGAAAAGTAGACAAAGCGCAGAAAAATCAAGGTGAAACAGTGGTATTTGTCTCAGGAAACAAAAAATGGTTGGTTTGCTCCCTTGATAAGAGTTAAAGTGTATTAACAGGATCTATCAGTAAAAATAAGGTGTAAATGCAATCAATGCATTTAGGTTAAAGACAAATGCAGGGCAAACAAGTACAACTGGATCCTATAAAAAAAATCCACTGGCTGCTGGTCTGATTGGATCTTCAGCTATTCTTGGGGGAGGGGAGAGAGCAGTTCTGCTTATTTTATACAAAACACATGCAACACTAATGCTGCTAGTAGGATTTGTATATTCCATTTTCTATTAAAGGTTAACATATGTGAATTTTGTGAATTTTACCGTGTTACTTAAAATACTAAATTCCTTCCCTTTTAGCCTTGTCTGTATTCATGGATACAGTATATGAAGATAAAAAGCCAATGAAACTATATTTGAAGTAATATTGTTCTACTAATATAGCCTGTACACCCACAAGTCATATGTAAACCAACCCTTATTTCTGTGAACACTCTCACCCATTTACTTTGCACAATGAATTTTCTAACCTAAAGGGTAAATACAAACAGTTCAATTTTTTTTGCTTTTTATTTTCCCCAGTATACGATTGATCAGCTAAGTTATTTGCTTTTCCTTCTTCACTGGATGACATTTTAAAGTATGGCAGTAACAAGACAGATAACCCAACAAACAACAACACTTGTGTTTGTGGACAAATACCCTGGATGACATGCCACTTCTCATTCTCAATCCTCCTTTCACCACTAGCATTCAGAGATGACAGTAAGTTTATTATCGGTCATGTAATTTACTCATGCTTGATACAACAGGATAAGAAAGAGGATTGCACTTTAGCTATCAACTACACATTAGTCTACAGACAAGAAGAACATCTCAATTTGTGTCATATAGAAAGGTAAAGTGACATTATCATTAAAATGGCTGCACAAAAATGCCCAACTGAAGCACGAGGAGAAATACAATGTCTTGTTAACATCATATCCAATCCTGTTTCGCCTCATTAAGCACTCCCAACATCTTGATGGGCTATAAAGAAGTAAAAACATTTGGTCAAGTAATTTTTTTTCATGAACAGGTCATCTACCTATTACCAGTCCCAATCTGTGGAGATCCATACACATCCAGTGCGGCAGAAACCCAATTTACAGGAAGAAAAAAACATCTATGGTCTTATAATTTGATATTGGCATGTACTTGTGCATAGTACAGTTTTACCACTGCAAGTTAGACTTGGGTTCATTTGTAATCATACACCTGTGCAAACTGAACAATATATACAAGTGAATGATTGACTGCATGGAAAACTGAGGAGAAGGGAGACAAAGTAAAACAGGAGTTGTCTGTTGGAAATAATAACAGGCACAATTCAAAAAGCTTTTAGATTCCTTCTTATAAATATTATTTGTGAGGGAATAGTACTATTTAATTTAATTACTCATTGTCCATTCAAACATATTTTAAAGCTATTTCTTTATACTGGTAGAAACAGCTACTGTTCAGACCTCTCCACAGTGCACTGGGCTTGGCTGCATTCTACTAACCTTGAAAAAGGCACCCTTCCAAATCTGAGGAGAGAGTAGAAGACAACACCACCTCTCCCAGCTAACAGCGGACTGTGGGATTTTTTATTTATATATTATTTTTTTTAAAATGCTACAGATTGCAAGAGACTATGATATGACAGTGATACAGACCATGCCTCTACCTGATACAGATAAATCTGGAGCATTTTGAATTCTAGTTTGTGCTTAACACTGAGGATTTTCAGAAGCAGGAAACTGCGAGGAGAAAAATTATTAGAGGGACATCAAATAGAAGAAAAAAAAATCCCTTTCCATACAATTGCTAGCATTAATATATTTTAGGACCATGATCTAGGCTACCTTCCTGCAGAAGGAAGTTTGTGCAAAGAAGTGGAGGTCAAGCCTAGAGTGACATGGTTCACTGAATGACCAAATAGAGGTTTACACATTTCCTTTATAGCTGCTGGCACTAGTTCTGGCCTAGAAGCTTCTAATGAACAAAGAGAGCTCTGATCCCTTCTGGAGCCATTCATATGTGATTAAGATCCAACAATACACACTTTGATCCACTGAGCTACAGAAGGATTGGATGTTTCCTGAAGGAGTCATTTTGGGTGAAAGGCGAGGAGAAGAAAAGAAGACGGGAATTTTCCCGATCAGGTCAATCTTACTGAGACAGCACTCTTCTCACATCTGACGTGCATTGTACTCTCTTGAGAGTTTTGAAAGTTTGGAAAGATGACAGATGAGTGAGGTATGGAAAAGAGGAATGAACTGTGGTATCAGTGTCTCAAGTACAAAGAATAAATTTATCTTTTCAAAGATAAAGTAAGATTCATTTTCAAGAGAAGGAAATGGAGTTAGCTGTTGCAAGCCATATTGCAACAAAGAAGGATACAAATGGAAAATTATTACAGCAAATTGGATAGCATCCTTCATAGATATGTTTGAAAAGCTTGCAATACCATGGTGAAAAATACATGCTTCCTCACTCTGATGTAGCTGAAAACAGCAGGAGATGTATGGGTAGGTCTATGAAAAAAAAAAAATCTCAGAGAATGAACACCTGGTTCCTTGAAAGTAATCTTTCTATCTTGACACCAATATACTTCACATAACCCAAGAGAATTAAAGGCCTGTTTGAAGTTAGAAGAGCATGTACATGACACACCATTTGGAGGAGTATTTACTTTTTTCAACAGACATAAGTATTAAGCACAGGTGATGGATTCAGATCCGCAGGAATGAACGGAGGCTGGAATGTCTAGACGACCAGGAAAGCATAACACAGGTGTGACAACTCTGCTTGACTATCACATTCCAACATTTTCAGTATAAACTAAGTAACTTCCATCATCTGTTGATATAAAAGCAGAAGAGGGAAAACGTATTTGGCTTTGTCTACTACAAATGTCTACTCCTAATAATTTATTTTGGAAGCTAACTCTCCTTTTCGTATTTGGGTTGGATGCTTCCAAGTCCACCTGGGGATGGCTCAGCTCTCTGGCTATCCAGCACTACAGTTTCAGTTCAGGAAACGCTTTAAATTCTCTCTCACTGGTTCAGCTAGATCGCTCATACTTGAATGCTTTTTACGTGGCTGCCCCACTGGACAGCAGGTGATTTTTTGCTCAAGAGAAAATCTTTGTATTTGACATTTACACTCTAACTTTTTGAATCCCTTGCCAGTGTACGTGAACTATGATTCCTCATGTACAAATCAAGCCAAACACACACACTTCCCTCGGATGATTTTTGAAAACCAACAACAACATAGAGCTGCACTGAGCCAACTACCAATATCAGGAAAGTTGAGGTGAAAGCAAAGGGAATCAACAAGGTCGTAACCCCAAAACTAAAATCTGTTGTCAATATTTGCAATAAAAGGGGGTTTGCCACCAATCTGGTACCATAAAAGAGACTACCGCCCTCTATAAACTATTCAGTTTTATAGCACTATAATGTCAGATGTGTATTAAATAAACCTTGACCTACTGTCTTTCGGTGCACAAGTAAGAAAGTCCTTAAAGCAGTACCACAGAAAAAACATGTGGAACAAGCATTTTGCATCTCTCTGCTAATTCAGTGTCTATAAGGAGGTTTCCTCCAATTCTAAAAAACACAGTTCACAGGGAAGAGATGGGATTTGCTTTGGAAAGCTCACCTGCATCTTACGCTTAAGGACTACATGGCAAGTGATTTAGGTACAGTTTACCTGTTTTGGAGAAGTTACAGAAAGGGAAGTTTTATTTTCCCTATGACACATCTGCAGTGTAACACGTTCATCAGACAGCTTATCAGTAAAATATTATCCAATAATTAAGGCTTGATTATTCCTGTCCTAATTTTGTCTGCTTCACAAAAGATAATCTCAAATTAACAACTTAATTTTAATCAACTAATTAAAAATGTATTAGAGCACATTTGCTCATACAAATCCATGAAATGGAGACAATTTAACAAATCCATTAGACTAGCACAAACACAATTTTTGAACTGTAGAGAAGAAGTCATTCCCTTTGGAAAACTAACAGTGGGTCGCTCCCTAGGACTGGCCTGAGAGTTAGCAGAGGGGCAGAAGTCCGGACAGCAGCACTCTCCCATGACATTTACAAAGTTGCCGTTCATTAATATTACTGCTAAGAGCAGAACCTGGTCTGACAGACCAAAACAACTTACTGACCCTATTTAGAATTAACAACAAAGGCATAGATTTTAATGGCAAGTGAGCAGTTAGGCCAGCTGCTAATTACTGCCAGCCTGCAACTGGACATAGTGAGACCTGTGCTTTTGAAACTCATCCTACAGCTATACACAGCTGAGATGTTTGACAGCACCAGCGTGACTGCTCTTCTTCACCTTTAGGAGTGCTCCACTTTCCAGAGTTGTCTGTACTTCAAAAGTACATGCAATGGTGTGATAATTTTCAATTACTTAATTATATTCTGTGCTTTGGAAAGTCTGGTTTGCCCTGTTCTGGTGACTGAGAAACTGATTTTCTAACATTAGCTTTCTAACAAAAAAACCCGCACCTTAAAAATCTTAAAGGTTCTTGCTACAGATCATGATATTTAAATTGTATGCAGAGCATTGGTGTATTGCAGCTGTACAGTATGTCCAGCTTCTTGATCAGGCTTTCCCAGAAAGCCCTGCCACTTCTTCCTGTTTTAAGCTCCAAGTCAGAGGCATAGCAAACTTTCGACTGAACTTGTCTGAAATACGTGTGCAGGGTAGAACTTTCACTTGGGTAGCTGCCAGCCCACCTTTGGCTCCCAGTGACAAACAAATATCCAACTGCAGCTAGGATGAAGGATGAGAATTGAGCATATTTGCAGCAGTTAAACAGGAAGAAGTTTGCTCCAGACTCCAGGGGTAAAGGATCTCTTCCTTTGCTTTCTCTGGCCAGCTGGAACAAGGGGGACAAATTTTCTTTGTGTTCACTGGCCAAGTGCTCAGTCTGCTTCATTTGCTATTCAAACTTCACTGCAGCAGTGGAATTGTCTGTGTGACTCGTGGACAAAGGGAAATGCTGCAGGACTGAAGCCCTCCACAAATGCATGGTGACTGGAGCTCCAGTTCTAGGCATACACTGAAATTAAGTTAAGTTTGGCCAGCAGAAATGGAAGCAAGAAGAGCTAAGGGGTTTTTTTTAATGTTTTCTCTTATCCCTAATTCAGCTCAAAAGACAGCCAGGAAGGTAGGAACAGGTGAAGAAATGGTGAAGGATATGCAAAAGAAAGATATGCTCCACTAGGAACAGGTCAAGACAGAGGGAAAGATGTAGAACTCAAAGCAGAAAGTTCAGATCGTCATTATTTTCAGAGTAGTTTTGTTTATTTGAAATTGCAGGAGGATGATACGAGGCATTATTGTATGAGGACTCCACCTTCCATTGCAGCTACTCATTTATCTCCAAGTGTTTCCCATTCATTTCCGAAGTCAGCTGAAAGCTCTCATTCCATAAACCCCGTATTTTGTGACACAGTCCAGAGGTTAAAAAAAAAAAATTGTATTTTGCAAACAGTACAGAGGTGCTAAAAGAATACCATACAACTCCCTGTCCTTCAGGCCCACCTTAATCTGAAGAAGCTTCAACATGAGCAGAGCTTTTATGATTCATGGTCATTCAAGAATGCCACTACCAACTGCAAATGACTTTATTATTCATGATAGTTCAACAATACCACTACCAATTGCAAATCATCATCATGACATTCCCTGCAAGCATGGCTAATAATATGGTAACATTTACCATCCTCATACCCAGCTACATCTACTATTCAGCTAACAGAGTATCTAGAATCATATACCATAATTAGAGAGAAGGTAAAACATTCAAAGCCATGTCCTTGACAAAATTAAAATTCAGATCTCGGAATCCTCTTTTTAACATAACCCATGAACATTATAAGTTCAGCAAATTTGGTTTATTTGCTGCTGTATGGCTTTCTTTCATTTTGAGGGCATACCTACTTCAGGCATCACTTATGCAGACATAAATAACCTCTAGATTGATACAAATTATGATAGGGACACCAGATCTCTTTCTCAAAAAGACATGTTGGGTTCTAGAAGGCTTTTGTGTGAGAATACCATCTAACGTAAGAGATATTAATGAAGGAAATGTAATATATGCCTGTGAGCTAAATAGGTATTATTTTCCCAGCTCTACACATGGAAAGCTGGAAGTAAAGATTAAAATCCTCGAACTGGCAAGTTATTTCATCAAGCGTTTGATTACCAGTTGTGAGCAGTCCCACTCAGGTGAGTAAATACTTCACTTCTGACTTGCAAGCAATTTTTTCCAATTCTTCCCACCCACCCCCGTCCCAAGTATGTTGGAATAAGTTCAGCCAGGTAATGGCTAGCCAGAAGAAAAACAACACTTCTTTTTAGGAACTGACACCAGCTCAGACTTGTTCTTTACTGAGTCTGTGCCTTGAAGAAGTTCAGGAAACTTGTCATTTCTACACAGAAACTGTCTCCTAAAATAGCCTAAAATAGATTCACTTACAAAGGGGCTCAGCACCTGGATCTGGCACATCTTGTGACCAGAGGGAATGAGACAGGTGAGTTGGTGAGGAGCTGTGACATGTTTCTGAGTTTTCCTTAGGTCCTTGTCTTTTTGGAAAATGTGGGGGATTGTTAGTGCTTATCAACTAGCTATCCAGTAAACTCCTTATAAAGGAGTGAATACATCCAGGCTCTCAGTCAGTTAACTAGCCAAAGGTTAGACTGCCAGGCAGGTAACAACAGAGAAAGGTGTAGTTTGCTCTGAAGACAAAGATAACCTGTCTCTCTTTAGATCACTTACTGGGAAGCCATAAATTACAATAATTTGGAATTATGGAAAATTTAGAATTTCTGGGCTAATCTCTTTCCCAGTATATATTAGTACCATGAACTATATGTTGTAAATACAGTACTCTTTCTTGTCCCCATCTCTTAAGTTTTTCACATCACTGTGATTTGACCATATAAAGTGCTAATTTTCTTTCCTTTTCAGGTAAATTTGAATGGACAAATTTAAGGGGTTTAAAATAAGAGTAAGACCAAGTTTATACAAATGATGTCTTGTTGGCAAATATACCTCTTATTCTTATGGGTAAATCCATGTATAAAGAACTGCAATATATTGAACAAATTTTATCCCATTACCCCATATTTACAGCTGTATTAGGACTCCCAGTGCTATGTATTTGCCGCACGTATAGCTGTTCAAAGGATAACTGAGACTTCTGCTTGGCATGGAGCCAAGGAGACAAGATACTAAAGCCTATTAACTGTGCATCATGACTGTGAATTAAAGAATCCTGTGGAACCATAAACTGTCTAGAAAGAAAATGAGAAAAATAATAAAATTTGATCAGAGGGTTAATATATTTTTATTAGTGCCTGGCAGCAGACTAGTAATAGACCATTTAAACGTGTACAGCAATATAACTGACTTGTGTCAGATGCATAGTGGTGAAAAAGTCTGCAGACAGTAGAGTATTTATAGCTAATAAAAAAAAAAAAAAGAACCTGACTAGACTTAGCATAGATTTTATCTGTATTTCTCAAGCTGATATTCTCTGGAATGTGGAGATTCTCTAAAGGAATCAACACATTGCCGAATGCTTCCAGGGTATCTTGACAATAACTAGATAGCAAGCACTGCTGGGAAATTAGAATTCCCACTTTAAAATCCCAAACTATCTAAAAAGCTCAAAACACAAGTCTCCCCCCACCAAACTCTGTCTAAACAAGGTAAAAATAGCTGTTCCATGCACAGAAAATTTGCCCAATCCAGAAGATGAATGCTGCAAGCTATGCCTCTGTCAGTTACTGCAAAAAGTAGTAATTCGAAGTATGTCTGGCCCATTAATCAAGAATTTTATAGTAAGTCTCAGACATAAAATTACTACTTTTTTCATACTAGATTATAAAATGAGTGTGAAGTATTTTGTAAGTTAGATTTTATATTTCCTCAAACACTTAAGTCCGGAGAAGCCAGATTTTATGGTTGTACAAAGTCTTATATTTAAATACTGAAAAGACTGTGTTTAAAAAACCAAGTATGTTTAAGAAGTTCCAGGCTCTTTTTCTGGCTTTCCCATTTGTGTTCTGTGACACTAAAAAGCTAATATTAATTCATTTTAGCTACTAACACATTTGAGAAGTTTGTGGAGGAAGAGTTTACAAACATAATGGAAGATTCTCAAAGTAAATACAAACAGAAAGTCAGAACATTAGCTGAGTATGGAAACATTAACGGTAGGGTTTTGTTGTCCTCCTCCCCGTCAGAATGGTCCTACTGTTTACTTGTTAAGTTATTTATATATATTTATACAGAATTTAAAGATAGAAAGGAAAAACATCAAAGAAAAAGGAGAAAATAAACACGGCCTGTTTATCCGTCTTCATTCCTTCCCCTCTCCCCTTCAATCGAGTGCCTTTCCTGTGCTTACCTTGTTCTGATCTTTCAAATCCACCCAACTGGACAAGAACCATCTGCTGCGGCACCACAGCCCACAAGGCCAGGAATAGCATGGGGAACCATAGCATCACTTAGCCCACAGGCTGTTTTCTCACGACTGTGGAAAACGTGTCCAAGAGCCAGGTCATGCTGCCTTCCATCTCCCACAGAACAGATTGCAGTGACTCAGGATCCTTCTGGGTCAGAAGAAGTCCGCTGGGCCAACCTGCCGCTGCCGTACATACAACTAATTCACCCCTCTTACTGCCACTCTGCCAAGCCTATTTTCAAATCATTTACATGCCTTCTGGCAGACAGCTATGAGAAATAAGTGCCTTTTAGCAGCAGACTGAAGTGAAACTTTGGGACATTCAACGAGAACAGACGTGCAATTCTGTTTAATGCTGGACAACTCTTTTTTGTTAACGTGTTCTTTTTAAATGATGCTTCACCAAACTACACCAGACACTATATGGTATCACACAAACACATTTTCTTTGCATTTCTTGAAGACCTCTTAGAACAAAACCTGGAGTCCTAACACCTTGATGTGCTAAAGTAATTGTTGTTTTAGTGATTTGATTAATCCGTTCTAGGTCAGTAAAGCATGCACACATTTATGTCAGCCAGCTTCACAAATAGACTATAAAACTGACACAGAGAAGGGGAGAGGTTACTGCCAGAAAGAGAACATATTTAAATAATAAAAATGAATAAACTCTACAGCAGAAGAACTCAGATGGAATTAGAACGTATGCTTCCTTTAAGTTTCCTGCTTACTATGTAATACAACTTATTCTGGCAATTAAATCAGGGTAAGAAAGATGTTTCTATACTGAGCTTCCCTTATGTTCTCCTCATCCCCTCCCTAAACACACACACAAAGGAGACACAGAAATCAACCAAACTGCAAAAAAAAGTCCAAACAACTCCTCAAATATTTTCAAAACCATTTTCTTGAAAAAGATCCAGGTACCACCTGAAGTCAACAGAGGGACTTTCCTACTGGTATTTTATATGGAAGCAACCGAGATATGGAATCTTCATACAGGAAGACAGTTATAATAAGCAAGTTAAATAGCATTGCCTTTCTTTGGTGTTATTCTTTACGTTCTTTATGTAAGAGGTTTATCACAATCTCTCTCTGATAATACTCGATGGCAGTATCAGAACTGCATGGAGAGCATCTGATATAAAGCAATACTATGACTACCTAATTAGTATCATAAACATGCCTATTTTTCCAATTAAAAATATGACCAATTAAAACTTTTGTATTATACTACACCAAGCTGGAGATATATGAACTGAAGTACAGGAAAAGCAAAATGCCTTGTTTCACTAATTTAGAAAAGTATTTTAAAAGCCAGTACAAAATTCTGGAACATCACAGCAAGGCAGCTTATTTCAATACATTATCATCACTAATGATAGCTCAAGAACCAGAAACAAGAGGCAAGGAAAAAACGAGGAAACTATTTCCCCAAGCATTTGTGCTGTCTGCTAAAGCAGACTGGTAGCATCAATATAAGCAATAAATAAGAGTCTGGGAAGCCACCGTGCTCTGTACACCTTCACTGCAAATTGCAAATTACTTTCAGTGGTGTTTTTTTACTCTTGAAAGGGGTTCCAGAAGTTCCAAACAGAAGAATACTTACAAAAAGCACTCACAACTTTGCTGGCTGCTAGTCAGTCTTTTGGTGTTGACAGGTGTTTCCTTAATAGCTATAAGCAATATAGCAAAGTTGATTTGTAGACTAAAAAAAAGATGAAGACCTAAAGCATTGCTAGCTGACCTGAATATAAATGTCAGAAAATATGGGAAAAGCTCTTCATCTGGGACAAGCGAGGAGAAAAGCACAGTGGAGGTCATATCTCAGACAAAAATGTTCTTGTTCCAACCCAGAGATCTGTGGTCATTCAATGCTACAAGGTACCTGGCTCTTTAATGATAGCACCCTTCTCCTTTCAAAGGTAAAAATAATTTGGTGCTAATGGCAATAGAAGTTTATTATCTGCACTTACAAAGCAACTACATACCATCAGTCACAAAGTAAGAAACTCAGGCAATGGGCTGCAAGGCAGAAGGAAGCGCTACCGATCTGTCTGCTGCAGCCGGGAGCTCTTCCTGCTTCCCCTGCTCCAGCATCAGGATGAGACCTTGTCTACCCCAGGACTACTGAGGGATGCAGAAAGGGAGAGCACAACAGAGCCTGCAGACTGAAACCAGGCAGCTACTGCGCTATGCAAGCAGTTGTTTATGTGCATTGGCTTTCTGTATCTATAGGTGGGTATCTCAAGCTCAGAGGAGCTTATTTTTAGTTTTGAAGGCCCTGATGCTCCAAAGCAAAGACTCTGAAAATGATTGCTGAGTCTCAGTATCTACCATAAATGCTGTGACAATGAAGGAAGAGTTGTTCATAGAGACCATGTCCTCCCCTGCTCCCTTTGAGGGCAACTACAAGTTCAAGTGCAACTATTCAGGTGGGAAGCTCTGCCAGGTTATGCTTGCTTACAAACTACTCATGCAACAGCAATATGACTGAGTGCAAAAGCTCCCAACTGAGAATAAAGAACTCTTAGATGAAAAGAGAGAAATGCCAATCTGAAGAGACTGGGCTTTTTCTGATCCCCACGGAAGCTCTTCCAAATCTCATGTGTGAGACCGCATCTTTTTAACTAAGAGTTCAGGAGGCTCATGCAAATTATTTACACAGAAAAAAAACCCAGATAAACATACATAGAAACTGCAGGAAAATAATACCAGGTGCAAATGAACAAATCAGCTATCTTAAAAAGCTGAGCTATAGAAATAAAGGCCGACATTTTTTACTTATTCCAAGCTCCAGACATTCATTGTCTGATTTGTCAAAGTTCTTAGCATTTTATAGCACTTTCCAGATTCAAACAAAGTGCCTACTGAGTCTTTGATTGACAATATGTAACATAAAATAGTTGTTTCAAGTTGGGTATTGAGAAAAGAGAACTGGGAGAACACACAGTAAGGAACCACTCAAAACGCTAGGTTTCACTGATTTATTGGGCATTAGACAAAAATTCTGTAACAAAGGCACTCAGATAGAGAAGCATTCAATTACTTCAACCATATACTTCTTTGTGCATTGCCTTGACCATCTTCCCAAACTGATCCTACTCCTTTCACCAAGGACCACCAGCAAAGAACAGGATTAAGTAAAAACTAAGCAAAATCCCCATATTCAGTAAACCGTTTAAGCACATGCTGAACTTCAAGTATTTAAACTGTCCCATTAGTAGTTAAAAGACATTGAAGAGCTTTAAGGACCAGAGATGGGACCCTTATCATCTCTAAAAATAAGTCCTTGTTTAAGAGCTTTGCTAAATCGAGGCTTAAACACTAGGAAGTATTACTAATGGCTGATCTCCAAAAGAATCCTTGCTGAATCTTACTCTTCTCCCTTACCACAGAACTATCCGCGTGTACTTCAGCCTGCCCGATGGCCCATTTTTGGCTCCCTGCACTTGGTACTAAGCTCTGTGAAGAGCTTCGTTCACCAAGACACTGCAGAGGAAGCTGCAGAAGAAAGGAGACATCCAGGACTGTCAAGAGCACAGTACCACGTGACTAATATTAATGTTTCGCCAATATGGAATGCCAAAAATAATCAGGAATTAATTTAGGCAAGATTTTTTGAATAAGATGCTTACAGTTAGATTCCTAACACAGATCTGAATGCTGACCTGAGCACTGGCCAGTTTTCAGGGGTGTTGAGAACTTGCAAAGCTCAGGGTTTCTGAACCTCAACATTACTTAAACATCAAGCTGTTTGTTGAAGTACCCAAATATAAGATACATAACATAACTTTAGGCTGGACTGACTTGCTTAAAAATGTTGTTGATGAGAAAATTAAAATTCGTCACTACTTTATTCCAATGAAATGACCAATGGAAGCACCAAAACCAATGTGGTGACTTTCTGTTTTATAGCAGTACACAGCCCCAGTATTGTAGCTACCTGAAACCAAATTTCAGTAGCTAGAAAGCTACTTTCAGAAGTATTCTTTACAGCTAGTTTTCAACATGGAAACAGAAAAAAAAGTACCGACATTCTTTGTTGTACACAATTTTGAATCATTTTTTCCTCGCTCAATTGAGATTTTTTGGGAATATGATTGTAAATCATTCAGGCAAAGAAAACATTTCCATAGATGGCCAAATTACTCCACAGCTGAAATGCATCCACACAAAAACTAAAAATAAAACAGAATTATGCATCCAACTAACGTAAGTGTTATCTATTACAAAGAGGAAAAAGAATGCAGCTCACACTGAACGCAAACCATAGCATGCTTAAAAGGCAGACCACACCATCCTACATGCTACTAATGGATAATGTAAGACCAACAATTACAACTAAAAAAAATTATTATACAAAACCTGCTTAGACACAGGTCCATGCAGGACGTGAATATAACTGGTCACTGCCATTTGCTGTTGATGTAAAAGATTAGGAAACAACAGAAACCTACAGAGATAAATGTGCCTGAAGTGTAAGCCCTCTCTCCCACATACCACCAAGATCCTATCTCCCGTACTCTATGCCAAGCATAGAGGGCAGAACCTTCATACAGGTTCCAAAAAAGCAAACAAACTGTTTCTCAAAATAATTTGTTGAACAATCAGAAGCCAGAGAAGTTATTTCTACGGAAAAGAAAAACTCTTCTCAATGTGGCCATAATGACCACCAAAAGTCATCCACCAACAGTCATCTATGCCTGACACAGTATCAGGTTGATTCTGTAACCAGATGAAATCACAGCAGGAGAAAAGGTATACAGAGGTGAGAATATTTCCCCCTCAAAAGCAATATTAATGTAGCTACTGTATACATGTTCTCAGATATTTTTCTATATATTTATGTATTAAAAAAAAACCAACTCTATTACTTTATGAAGGAGAGAAGTTTTCTTCTTCATACACAAATGCACATCTATCTACATAAAAACAGCTTCTCATGGAACTAAGAGGAAAAATTCTCTCCCGCCTACAATTACCTTTTTCACCCCCAAATGTCATATTAAACATAATACCAACTTACACATATGTATAGAGGAATAAATGACTTCATATACTGTTGTATCAGAAGACACCTGGAATGTTTGTAATATTCCTAATAAATTGCCAATTTTAGGATAGCCCACATACTTGAGCATTTGCTTCACTTCCATCTGCCAAAAAATGTAATACGATGAGTGTTTGGTGCCTAGCATTATTTCTTGATTCTTATTTGTAACTGGAATTACTAAACATTTTATTAAGGGAAAATGCACTTTAAAACATAACTTATGGGAAGAAGCAACTTCTTCAGTGCTTTTCACATCCGTTTGCTCTTACACAAGCTGTACAAATGGACCAAGCTCACTGAAGGAAAATCAGACATCTAAAAACAAATACGACCACATCAGACTGATATAGTTAAATGAGACTGCAGGTTGCAAATTTTTTTTCTCCAGATAATATTCTCAGTGTCTACATTTCCCTCAGGGAAACTATCTACCTACTCATGAATATGGGTCCTTTAAAGGGAGTGTATTCTGGCCCCCACCCCTACCAAAGTACAATCAAACTGTGAAACTCACTGCCACAGAATGCTATGGATGCCAGAAGGATAAATACATTCATCAAATAATTTGAGAAATTCATGGAAGAAGCATTCTTTTAGTTAGAAAGGTGTGAATGCAACCTGCAGAGTCAGAAAATCCCTGACGAGTACGGGAAACTGGGAGAGAATAACGGATGAAGCGTGGCTGTGTACCTCACACGTTCTTACACTGGTACCAGGGGAATCCGAGCCAACCATGAGCAGAAAGGGGCACTGGGAAAAATGAGCCTTCGGAGTGACCTGCTGCAGCAGCTCTTACACTCTTCACCTGAGCAGCATTTCTAGTTATGCAGTTCCAAATTAACACTTTTATCTGAAACACAATCTACTTTATGCCATTTTAACTTGTGCATCATACATATGTCTTTTATAAATTAACTGAAATGTAATCCTTATCAGAGCAATGAACTGACTAGCGAAGACAATGTACAGATGACTACAGGAACCTCACTGTCACTCTGTATACTCATGCTTCACCACTAGCAACTCTGTATACCCGTGTTGCTCATCTAAGGACAATACCAACATTAACAGCACAGGAATACAACCAAGGTGTGGGGTAAACAAAATGAGGATTAATGCAAATTAGTAAGAATGTTACAAAATTGAGGAAGTTGCTCTAAATTTTGATCAATAAAAAAAGCCTTAAAATATACGCCCTAATAAAATGTAAACCACGTTACATTGTCTTGCAAATCAAAACACCCATATTATACCTATATTCATAGAACATGATAAAATTCTTCCAAAACAAATAATTATTTAGAATTACTTTTAAAATACTTTCAGTAATCAGAAGTCATCTTTGCCATAATGGAAGTCCATGATGAGATATTTCTATACATACAAACCCCTCCCCACACTTTCTGAATACAGGAAATGATGTGGAAGTATCTGAGAAGACCTTAGGAAGTCTTTGGAGCTGGCAACATGCAAAAACACTCCGTCTGAGAGCAAAACACCCTCGAATATGGGTAATTCCTGTTACTCAACTGCTTCAGACATCAGCCCCCGTAAACAAGAAATACAACCAAAATTTCCTGTGCAGTATCTGAATATAAATTAAAAGAAACCATTACAAAACTAGATTCAATCCCCCCAATTATTTTTGAACAAGAAGATTAAGCTAGATGGAAGGAGGGGAGTACAGTTTTGATTAACAATAAAAGAGCAAAAACTTAACCAAAGCAACACCATGTAGCAAATGTTCCTGAGGGGCTACTCTCCTCTCACACTCTAATATAACTAAGGACAAACATCAGTGTAATGAAACAGCTGAGAATCACAGTTTGCAACTTCAGTTTTCAAAATTGTAAGAGGAAAAATAAGCCAAAACCTGAAAGAATGGAATGGCATTAAAGGTCTGTCTTTTTCTTTTTAAACGAGGGAGCAAACCAACCATATGATGTCATGAAATAAAAATCATAGAGAAATTAAAAATCATTAGTGAAAATATTAATCTATGGAAGCCAATCGCAGATTTCTACCAACAAAAATTTATTATAAAAATTCCAGGAGGACTGGGAGGTTAAAGCATCAAGAAGTACAAAAATCCCTGTGCTTCAGGGGAAGATTGCAAGGTTGAACCCAAAGAAGTGGTATTGTGACAGGGTGCAGTTCATTTATGAGTGCTTTTGCAGGGAAGGAGGAAACATTCTTCCGGTATAAACTACTAATAATTAGGCTGCTACATGCTTAGTGCGGCAGCTTCTATGTTTCTATCACATACCATTCTGCCTTATATTATTAATGTTACTTTTAGTATGTGCTTTAACCCTGTACTCTGGATAGTTGCCTGTTGGACTTGAGTTCCAGAAGCTTTCTGAGTGCAGGATATTCAGCATAGTGTGAAAGGCCATAAATAGTTTAAACATCACTCAAAGCTACCAAAAGATATCCACAGCTGAGCTACAAACCAAAGTGGAGGAACTCATGCACACAACACACCGTTGGCAGCCAGCAAAGTTCAGACCTCCCAAACTTCCTGCTTGTTTTTCCTCTTGCTTTGGGTATACATAAAATAAGGAAAACAAAACACAGTGTTTTAAATTTACAGACTGCTATCGGATTTCTTAGCACTCAGCTTTGGGTCAGTTATGGGAACATTATTTTCACATGATGGATAACAGAAGTAAATGGAATTTATGTAAAGCATTATATAAGAATCCAGACTAAATCTTACCTTGTTTTCACCAACAACAAGCTTGGGAATCAACCAGATTATAAACATTAAGGTATAAAAAAAAAGCACCATATGATTTTACTTAGGATCTCAGTAAGGAGTAAGTGTGGGCCAAAAGGCTCCCTTTGCAGGAGGTATCATCACAAGGCTGAAAATCAGGATTGCTTGCCACATTCCTTGACTCTAGGTCCCCTGAGTTCTGATTTTTTTCTAGTTTTGGTTAGTGCATGGGCATAAAAACTCAAGGATACTGAAAATCTGTGGCTGATAGAGATGTTCAAGATAGTGAGGGTGGACTGATCCACATTGATGGATTCCTGATATTATTGAATTTTTTGTACATTTTTTGTACATTTGTACATCTTATGCACTGACAGAAGGAAACAAAAAGTCCCATTAACATTACAAAAATAAGAGCAACCAGGAACGTACGTCCTTTTTATTGCACATAAGTGTTTCGATTTTGGGATGATTTAACTCAAAACAAAATACACATTGACCAAGATACTAGCTCCAGTGGACATAAGTGGTTGAGCAAAACTCCAGTTCTTATCATACAGTCTCAAAATGCTGTTAAGAATCTGTATCTTTTCTCTCATGTATTTCCACACTTTTTAACCTGTTGCCATAATTTCCATATGTTTTTTTCAGCACAGTTTCACATCACAGATTTTGTGAATTACAAGCATTCTCTCCCTCCAGAATGATTTTTCCAAAGCACACCATGAAGAGATACCTGCACAAAACAAGAACCTACTATACTACAAAATAAATTTTTGAATTTAAAATCTCAATTAGGAAGTACTAGAAATTACTACCTTGATTTCTGAGAAGCACCCTTCAGGATATGGAATTAGTGAGAACTCCCTATTTTAAAAGACTGGTTATCAGTTCTGTAGATCTAACCCTTGCTTGCTGTGCCACTGTGAAGTGTTTTGGATGAGTTAATTTTGCTTGGTTATCCTATTACCAGCAAAGGCAACTAGAAATTTTATTTCCCTGCCTGTAACATGCAGATACCACTTATTTTGACCTACCTTTCAGAATTAGGAATTACTTACATTCACCAAATCATTTGAAAACTCAAGGCCTTATGAACAAACTTGTTATTAGAACTTGTGGAGAATACACCTTTGCCGAAAATGGTATGGTGTAATAAAAACGTAAATGTATAATCCTCGGCTAAACAGAATAGCTTTTCATGTACTGGAAGGAGACAGTGGCATGTTTCAGCAATGTTCTTTCTAAACCCTTTGTATCACCATGAAGCATATGGCTGAGAATCAATGCAATGAGATCAGACTGAAGTTCATTGAGTTACACAGTAATCTCATTTATCTTTGTTTTTGGAAGGCAAGGTTAGGTAGGCTATATTTTTACATTAACATCTGCAGAGCATTCCAAAATCCTGGCATGGCCAATGACACGTAAGTTCCAGGTCCTGTGATTTATCCTCCTCCAGTACACATAAATTAGTGTGTGTAGATGGAATCCTTTCACTTCAGCTGAAGTATATAATGTAAAATAATTTTAGATGACAGATTTTTCTCTTCACCTGTTTTTTAAATTAATTTACAAGTAATTATGATTTTATTCAACATTAAATCCATATATATATATATATATCTCCATAGACATTCTCCACTCATCTGTTTGGCAGAAATTAAGACAGGAAACAGCTGAATAGGAACTATAGTGCATTTGCTTATTACATCTCTGTGTTCAACAGGCAAACCTATACCTAATAATAAATACTGCATGAGAATAGAATGAGTGCATGTGTAGATGGTGGGTTTGATCACAAAGCACATAGGCTTTACTGAAGCTCGCAGTTATGTGCTTTCATTCCTCAGTTCCTTCTATATATGGGTAGGATCTGACCTTTCCTTCAGACTGGCCAGCACTGTTCAAGTTTGCCTGGTCAAATAGTTTCACTGCAGCCTTTTGAATATTTGAAACTATAGCTGAAACTATTCATAAGTATAAGTAACTTGTAATGACTTTTGTTCAGTCATATTCTTAATGCAACAGGTTTAATATTCAAATTGGGAAGAACAAAAGTTTGAAAGAACACATTTGCCACAAACTGAACTTTACCATGGTGTTCCACTCAATCCAGGCAAATAAGAGACAGCATATTATTCCACCATATTTCCCAGCAGAGTTAAACATCAAAATACCTTCCCCTGCAGTTTATACAAAGGCCAGACAGAGAGGCAAATGCACAAAGTATGACATTACCCATACTGGAGCTATTAATGGAATAAATGCAGCAGTCAAAGACCCTCTGAAGATAAAAGCATCACTCTCTCTGTCTCTGGAACTTTGCCCAAATCACAGCCATATTTTTGTATTTGTCAGCTTTTCTTCCCTGTAATCAAAGGGTTTCCTTCATAATAGTAAATAAAAATTAAGTGCTTCTTCTGTGCTTCAAAGTAAAATGGTTTCAGTAATGATGCACGCAGTACTGTGTGGATCTTTCTAAGGAAAGATTTACTGCTTCAGTTTCAATTTAAAAATTTGTATTGCTCCAGGGTTAAAAACATTGGGACATGTAATCATGCAGAAATCAATTTCTTACAAGTGAACCCGTTGCTTTTTCTAGTACCTAGCTCTATGTTTGATAAGGGTCATATTTACTAATTAATACTCAGAAAGATGTTTTATAATGTAAACATATGTGGAGTAAATCCAAGTCTTGCATCGTTGACAGTAAAATAATGTTAAAAACTTAAACTTAGAATGTTTACTAGACTTGGCCTTAAAATCCTTTCTGATGGAAAAGTAACTGAGGTAGAAAGGACAGTTATGTCAATCATTGATTTGACAGACTGATGGTTACATCAGTTACGACAATTTCTGGTCTTACAGACAATCCACAGAGTTTCTGTACACATCTCAGCTATTATTGCTTGAACTAGAACCAAACTTTAAGCAAGGTATCTGGTCTAGTTTTAAAAATTGCAGAAGCTTCGACATAGGAACAAGTCACTGCAGAACAAAGAGTTACTATCTTTCAGAGCATCACGCCGACAATTCACGCATTTACCCTGACCCATGACAAATTCAAGATAGTTTACATCCTCCGAGAACTAAGCTCATTCAAATTAGTTTTGTGTTTGCTGAAGGCTAAGCGGGCATGGACTACGACCATGAATGAGCTGACATGTAGCAAGTTCATATTCCATTGCAACTGTTTTTTTTCTTCCCAAGCACTTACTGGAGTATGGGAAATTATTTCTGTATTTAATTCCCTCACCATCACATTGAAGATCCCTTTCAATTCAAAATCTTCCATGTATTTACTTACAGATGACAGTACAGTCATTTCTGAACGTTTTATTTGATTAAGTAAGAGACATAGTTTCTCATCTTAACTGATACCAAGGGGTTTTGCTGTATCTCAAATCAGATGCGCTTTACACTTGACTATAAAAAGCTGGCTCAAGATCTGCTAGAAATGAGGACAAAAACCACTGAAAAGTCTTTGGACCTATGAAGACAATGCTTTCTTTAGCTGAATTAGGAATGGCAGTTACAGTCTTCAGTATTCAGAGTAAGCCTTGCTGTCATCATTGCCCAAGGAAGCCTGTAGTCTTAAGGTAAAGCTGAAGCATCAGAGAGAAGACAGAAATGCCAATGTTTCAAACCTCAAATCACTTTGTCTGTGCCATGTTTCATCTTACTGTGATTGCACAGCAAGTGAAATAATTCGCTTAAGTGGTATTCTTCATTTCCTAACTAACCTCTTCGTTAAAATTTAAAAAAAAAAAAAAAGTGTTGCTGGCGTATAGTAGACCTTCAAATCTCTTTTGGATTGCTTTTCCACATACTGCAACAGTGAGCTATTTTCCGTCCTCCCACTCTCACCCAGAAGCAATGTCTGCTTGTCACTTAGATAGCTGCTCATGAGAGATATAAGTAGTAACAAGTTGTTGATTTCAATATTTAATTTATTGCCAAGAGTAGAAGCAATAAGCAAAAGTCTATTTGACTATGAGCAGTCAGCAGATTAAATACCACCACAAACAAGCTTGCACCCTTTAAGTGTAACTTAACCACACCTTACAGCTCTTCTGCTTATGCCACAAGCCTTTACATAATGAATGTCTAATGAAGCTGCAATTTGCTATACACTGGCCTGGATATCTAGATCACTTGACATAATACAGTTGAACTCTCTCTTGTTTTCTGTATCTACAATTCTTTTTATTATTAGAAAATTTGACGTGTACTTGGTGACACCCTGTGAGTGAGGCTATTCAAGCTGGCACACAGGCATGCTTTTCTCCAGCACACACCTTTTTTGGGGCCTGCAGTCTGATTCAGCTAAAAGGGTGAAAGACTTTCAAGATCTCAAAAGACTTGCAGAAGATACCCAAGTGTGTGGTTACAGGACTTGGAGGACATGTATTATGGATTTTGAAAAGACTTATCCACTGTTACACACTTCTTTCAATGCCAAAGCTCCTCTGAGGGAAGCACAATGTCAACTATCCTCATAAGCCAGGACTATTTACAGCTACAAGTAGTTATTTCTTTATAATTTCTTTTAAAGTTGTAACTGTGTCTCAGCTCTAACACAGCAAAAGATTAAATTTTCAAACTGTTAGTTTTTTCATATTTTCCAAAAGTTGTATCAGGTAACACATGTTATTTTTGACCTGAACTCGAGTGACATTTATTTGAATGGTCCAACACTTCTTCTTAGGTGTGTATTTCAATACTAACCAGACATTTGAGCAATAAGCGTGAACCTCCTGAGCTGAGACTCCATTCAACCACACTGTGCTCTCTGCAGTTCACAACAATGCATTAAATACAACCTGGTTTTACAGCTACCTATGCTAACGCTAAGATCTTTATTTCCAAAATAGATTTATAACAAACCATGAATCTGAGCAAATACATACAAAAAGTTTTCAATCTGTAGAAAGGCAGATTCAGCATTGCTAATGGCATACAACTCTGAGTGCAGTTGTAGGAAAAAAACCCCTGAGGTCCACAAAATCTCTACAAGCTCTTCTAATTCCAGCCACGAACTCAGTAAGATAAAAATAGAGGCAATGAGAAAACTGAAGTGCAATATTGATGGAACATTGCCAGTCACTGCTCTCCTTTAAATGGAGATCTTTTGTTTGAGCTCCCCCATTGCTCACTGCTAGAATAAACCGCCTAGACAAGTTCCAAGCCTTCAGGTGTTCCACAGGCCAAAGTCAATATTTTAAATACCACTCCAAGAACACCAACAGCATTATTAACTCAGAATTCTATCGTGAGTCTCAGGATATTTGTTGATTTTATTTTCACACCCTGGTTTCCAGAGTCATGCAACGACAAGAAAAACTCACCTGTTGTATTATATGAAAAGGGTTGTTGGAGATGGAGCCACCTAAACAAGGAGGCTACAATGTTCCTTACCAGCTTTGGATTATGAAGGCAAGTTAAAATACAGTTCAGTACAATGCATGTTGCAAATATCTGATCATAAGCAGACAAAAGAAGTCTGCACTAAACAGTGCTCTACTCTCAGTTTCCCACAAAAATACAGATGGAAAAATGTTTTTTGGCCATTGATGCTACTTGATCATTGCCAACAGCTAGGAATTTAGCAGGATTCGTAGCTCATGAATACTTCACCAAATTTTCTGGTAGTTTTCCTTAAACTAGAACCAGTATTTTCTTTCTTTTTTTTTGATTGAGCTTCTGCCAGCCAACTTACTTTTGTGCATCAACCAGTCTTCCAAAATACAGTGACAGACTGCTCAGACCATCTTAAAAGGAAAAAACTCGTGTTGATAGGATTATGACAGCAACAAGCCTGTAGCTCTCTATTCCTGTTGGATTTTGATGCCAGGAGAGTTCCCCTAAGAAAAAAGAACTTCTTCAAACTCCCTGGGGGAATGTTTTGCAGGAAAGGAACATTTGAAATCAGATTTGTCCACTGAATCAACAGTACTAAAAGTCTGTTCTAACGCTGTAACAAACACATGAAGTATAATGCAGCCAAGTAACTTTACTTTATAAATCATATCGTTTTCATTTCCTGAATTCATAACCACAGTGATGCAATAATGGAAACTTTTGTATGTTTATAAGTTAGATGACCCACAATCGTTCCCTACAGTAAGCACTAGTAATTTCTGACTATTAAAATAATCGTTATATTCTATTGCTATGGTTTGCTTAATGTTGTAAGCCAGTTTTGTATTTAACAAACCGTATTACATTGGCAACAAGATTTCTTACCTTAGCCAACGGTATTGGATGTGATTAATTTCTAACATTCTTTTTGGAAGTCAAAATAAACATCCACTCAATTTTCTTTGTTTGCCATCTCAACATCCTAAGCAGGCTGGCCTTCTCACAAATTCATGTTGGTTGTCCCTAATTAACTTTTTTCTTTTTAAAGTGTTTGGATTGCATCCAGTTAGATTCTTTCCCTTTAAACTCCCTTTCATCCAACATTAATCCCCAATTGTTATATTTCATTTAAATGACAATCCCACATTATATTTTAAATTAAACTTTCAATTAAAATCGACTGTTCAGACTCACAACAAAAGTCATTGATGTGGCAAATAATGATGGGAAAAACGAAGACATCCTTTACAAAACTCTACATACAAAGTACTGTATGATAGGATCAGATCTTAAGACACTGCCACATCTGATCAAGAAAGCTAGTATGTAAGGTTCTAGAATATTTAGAAGGATTGCTTTAGGATATTATTTTGTAATCCCTCACTTCTTAAATTACCCTCATCTCAGTACTCTTGTGCTGGTTAGAGGTTGAAGTTAATTTGCTCTCTCAGCTTCTGCCATAGATGCCTCACCTATGCAATTAGCAAAACTGCTGAAAAGATACCTTGCAGATTTTCTCAGAGAGTTCCTCTGAAGGAAAACAAACGTGTGCTTTTGTAGAATAATACACAAAGTAGCTGTGCAAGGTTGGATTCTACTCTGCACACTGCTAACTAATATTCATGTGTCTGCTTCACACCTTCAATGTAGTAGCTGCTTCCCACACACTTGAGACGGGCAGCCGTCAGCATCTTTCAGATGGCAGATCGAACTAGATATGTCATTTAAGCAAAATAACCACAGAATAGCTTGCTGGAAGTAACAACTACACTGTGAGGTTCAATGGATGAGACGCAATGAAGAAATTCTGTCTATACAACCTGCTTCATCCATTTCTTTTCATAATTAGCTTAAATCTTTGCATCCTATGTCTCATACTTAATTTGGTTAATTGGTTGGAGTCTAGAATGGCCTCCAGCTGTCTAGACTGAACTAAGAATGCAATCCTGCACTTGCTCAAAGTATGCTGACCCAATTTTTGCTCCAGGAGATTTACGAGAGCAGTTCTTCATGCTGCCTTCTAGTTTGTCTTTGTAAGGTACTTCCTGTTCTACTTGTTTTAATTGCCTACCTTTTATTCTATCCAAGAATGAACTGACTACCGGAGTATTTACCATAAATATACATCTGTTTTGCCAACAATTAAGGTTTTTCTTGGTGTGGATCTTCCACCGTTCTGTTAGTTCGTTCACTTACAAGGTAAATTTTATGTCATTCCACTATATTAATTGCATTATTGTGTGCATTTACTCCATTACAATGAAATATTTACATCTTTCTTTCTCTCTTCCACTCCCACACCATATTTTTTCTTTATTATGGGTGCATGACCCCATGATACAAGAATAGAAAATTTCTGCATGTTTCATCTTAACTTCCCCATGCACAATCTCTGCTGGAAATATTACAATGTATAAAGTTTGTTTTCTAGAGTCAGCTCTCTGTATCACTTAAGTAAATAATCATTTAACCTAGGGATTTTGTAACACTCACAGTCATAGATTTTGATTTTTTCAACCAAAACACAACTTATCATAGCTCCTAAATAGCTTTATGCATGTTTCTACTTTCCAACATGGAAGACACACTTGGACTGTGTACCTGTGGCTTGGGGTGCCTACATCAACATTGTCACAGCTTCATTTCACAATTTACATCAACCAATAGTTACTTTGAAATACCGGTCGCTGAGCACTTAAAAAGGGTTCTGTGATAAGGATCTAAGGCAAATTAGTTGTCTCCCTCTCTCTCTCTTTCCAGCAGAGACGAGACTCAATGCACTAAGAGATTTCATCTGCCTGACTCTATCCCCCTAGTAATCTGGCAGAGGAGACGTGCCTCCAATATATTAAACCTCCAAGTTTCACGAAAATGAACAAGTGTGCAGAGGACTGTAATCCCATTAATGGACCTGACAAGAATGCACCCCAGATCCAAATCTCATTAGAAACTGGAGAATACACAGAGGGATGTAACAGCGTACACACTTTAACTGCAGGAAAGCCCCAGATAATCCTCAGATCAACTGTAAGACTCAAGTCCATTAGATACTCTGTACCTTATGGAACATTTCCTTCCAGGGTCTTTTTCATCTCCTCATTTCCAATGTAGCATCTGCAGATTGCTCATCTCCCTTCTTGTTTCCAACTTTTTTCTCTGCTTATCTATATTGTTTAATAATTTGGAAGTTTATTTTCTTGGATTTGTATATCCATGAAGCAAGTCACCCTTCTGTATGTCTCTCCTTCCATTACTAAGCAGTAAAACCTCATTCAAGATTTTAATAAGTTTTTCTTCTGCTTGTTTTTTTCCTTTTGATGGTATCTGCCAGATCTTTTTATATCCCTTTTCTCTTAACTCCCCACAAGTTAGGACTTCTGTTTTATCTACATTTTCATACTTCCCAATTATATTTACCAGATTTAAAATGCATCTTTACATGTCACAGAAAGCTCATAATATTTTCTTCCAAATTATTCTTTCTATTTGATCCTTCCCACTCTTCTGTTATCTCCATATATTGTCAACATCTTTTGGACAGCCTGTAAAGGGATTACTCACTTTCATGACATTGTTATTTCTACTTACTTAAAAGTACAAGCTTACCACATGTTAATTGTGCAATCCTCCCCCCTTCAGTTTTAGTCATCTCTTTCTTCTTTCTTGGGCCTCTGCACAGAGTTATTTCCTCCTTACATTTTGCATGTTCTCCTGACTATTTTTTTCAGCTAAAAAATTCAGACACCACCAGTAAATAAAACCAACAAGACATCTCATATCTGTTCAGGAAAAAAAGTTCAACCTTAGTCCAATACTGTATCCAGATATAAATTATTCTAGTGAGGTGAACAGGGTGGAGAGACTATTTTTAAAAGAAATAGTTACTGCAAACATCCTGGCCCCAATAATGAAGACAAAGGTGTAAATCTAAGCACAGTTCTGAACAATATCAACTAAAATGCATAAGAAAACCTGGATAATTTATATTTGATCACTAATAACATCTGAGCATCTGCAGGAAAATTTCCAGATGCTACTTCTAGAGTGTCAGTCTTCAGGTATAACCAGTTAAAAAAATAAGTAAACAAAAATACTAATAATTAAAAAAGCAAAATCCCTCCAATTGACACAAAGACAACAAGGGATAAAATAGTGGCATCCAAAAATCGAAGTCTCTACCTTTGTATAAAAACATCACACTTGTTCAGATTTCAGAAAAATGAAAAGGTATTTGAACTGTAAAGAATCCAATGGAAAAAAGTTCAAAGTCTGACCATGGCATTGGTAAAGTAGTCAAATAAAATATGAACTACAAAACTCAATGCAATTTGTTACTATGTTTTTCTGATAATTAGGAATACTAAAATAGAAGGGAAGGTATCAGTCAGCCACAATATTTATGTCAGACTATAATGAATTATCATTTAAATTAAAATATTGCAAGAAAGAAGATATACCACTGCATCACATTAAAAAACCAAGCCTATATTCAGTAGTGATTCTGTTAGCGGTATTCAGTGTGCTCACTAAATATATATGTAATAGCACAGTTCTTCCCAATAATAGTATCTTGCAAAGGAAGAGTAGGGTTTTTAAAGCTGAAATCTCAAAGTGAAACTATAACAGTATTTCTAATTAATGTCTAAATATTAAACCATTTAATACATGACAAATATAAAATTTGTTGCTCAATTCTAGAAAAAAAAAGAAGTGGTGAGAGAGATTTATTTGGAGATCACTTAAGTGAGCAAGAAGTACAAAATGTAAGATCTATAGTCTGCAGCCCTACTAGGGCACTTAAGCAAGAATGGAGAAAGAAGACCTGCATTTTAAGAACACAGCTGGCGATGAGATACAAATTTCCCAAGGTTTCAAGGGAATCAAGCGCGAACAGAGCGAAGGAAGCTGCAGAAACTAATGTTAGTATACCGAAGAGTGCTCACACACTTAAAAGAGCTTGCTTGCTTGTAGTATCAAATCAAAAGCAGTTTCAGGACATAAAACATCGCTGACATACAAGTCCTTATAGCTCTGAACATTACTACCACACTTTGCATTTTCTTTGAATTAGGGGCTGACTCCCAATGGCTGCTTTTCAAGATTCAAAGCTTTATTTAGTTTTGATAATTCTCTTGTATTTTTTAAGGCATCCCCATCCCTGGGGAAAAATTGCCAAGTATACTTGTAAGTACATCATCTGTGCTCTCAACTCTATGGAATTATGATCAAATCTAAATGGATAGCTGACTTTCTGGAGTCAGTCCTGAATGGTAACTAACTATTCCTGACTATGTTGTTAAATAGAATGGACAGAAGTAAATCAGAAAGAGCAAAAAATTGTTAACACCACCCATAGCACTACATGGAAAAGATAAATAGTTCAGAATTGTGCATATTCTCAGGAGTTGCAGAGTACTACATACCTGTATTTTTTTTTTTTCTTACATTCAATGGGTATTTTCCAATTTAACAACCTGGCAATTACTTTAGACCTTTGTAAGCTTTACCTTACTACTACACACTTGGACCCCACATAGTACTCTTCTCTCTTCCTCCTGAAGCCAATTTCTATTCAAAGCAACAGTATAAATCAGAAAACAGTTTCCAAATATCAGATTGAAAGAAAATGATCTGCAGTAATTATTAGTAGAACGACTACTTTCCTGCAGCTCGAGATAATTAATTGCTATCAGTTTTGGTTGTTTTTGAAGAGCTGAAAGTAGTTAGAAAAACAGTATGATGCATTTATTATGAACAGAAAGAACATAATCACCGCTCTCTAGTCTTTAAAAGGGACTGTTTTGCCAAGTCTCTTTCTATGGCTCTAAAGTGGACATGAAAAGTAGAGAATAATCCTTAATCTGCTAATACCATATCATGATTGAAAAACATGCACATCACAATAACTTGAGGTGGTGGGTGTAGATTTTTTTCTACAGGCAGATAATGCCTATGGCCATCATAAGAAGCTGGCATTTAGATCTAAATCCTAAATTCTATGACATATGTTTTTATTTTCAGTTTTCCCCCCTCCCTGATTCAAAGCACTGGCAACAGAAATTACATCAACAGATTTTTGGCATAGCCATAACAGATCCCACACTACAAAAAAAGAAAAAAAACCCAAACCCAAAACCATGTGTGACATTTTCTCTTTGAGACCAGCTAAAGTCCAGTGTATCAACGAGGCATTTGAAGCAGCATTTCATGTAATCACTACAATGACTTGTAACTGGTAACTCATGGATCCCATTCACTGAGGATTCAAAAAACTGAGTTGAAGGATACGTGCCACACTCCTGTTACTCAGAGGTACAATTAGACACTACCCAAAAGTAAGTGTTAGGCATGGGAAGGCTGGAAGAGAGGAGGATGGAAGCAAAGTAATTTAACATACTTTTGCTAACGTTAGCATCTCAAGTCAGCTTATAGTACAAACACACACAAAGCCTTATTTCCGGCTGCCATGGTAACAAGCACCAGATTAGAAAATTTTCACCAGATTTTGTTTTTTGTTTGAGAGAAAAAAAAATCATGGCTGTCACGAATTCCGTGGTGTATTCTGTATGTCACATAAACAGAAAGCCAGGTCAGAAAACACATTTAAAGTATGGGCTGTGTATATGAATAACGCATACCTTTATCACAAAGCACTTAGCCTGACCCATGAAGAAGAGCTGTTTAGTTTCACAAACAAGCTGGTATTGTATCAGAAGTGTAGAAAAGGGAGAGATGAGCACATAGGGGCCTCTTTCAGTGCGCACACATCAACTAGAAAACCTTCTTAGAGCTGTAAGGAAAGCAGACTAGGACAAAAGGCATATCTGAGAAATGTGCTCAGCATGGAGGTGACTCCTTCCATTAGCTGAAATGATGGCTCTGACCAGCACCAAGCTGCTGACTAAGAGCATCTCACTAAAAGAGGAAAACAAAAGGTGCTACAGCCAATGTCCTCTGCTAAGCATACAATTGCTTCACTGCTGAGTTTCTGAAGTTTGGTGGAGTTGTGCAGCTTTTTAGCCTGTCCGATCATACGATCACCCCATGAGCCAAATACTACGTACACTTCTGGGGTCACAACACCAAAAAGAGAAAGATGTGAAGACCACCACCCCAACTTACAGATTTACACCACCAAAAAGAAAAAAAAAAGTCAACCTGGTTAAGTTGTACCTTTTTCAGAATATTACAAAATAAATTCTTAAGCCTTTCTAACACTCTCCAGGCAAATTTGAATGCTTTTGACATCCCATCAGGAGCTGTGACATCACCTCAGCATGTTTACACTGCACCAGCCAATGTGTCAATGCCCACAGAATTTAAAACTGTTCAGAAATTCTTCTTGGTGAACAAATACCCAAAACAAAAGCCCCTAATTCACCTCATTCACCTTTTTTATTCACTTCAAGCAACTCAAAATTCTTGGGACATCCCATTTCCTAATCAGGATTGACAACAGCAATGTTCATACTCATGCAGTATTTTAACCTCAAGTTTTAAGCTCGGAGCTTATCTAAGTGCTGTAATAACACTTTTGTCAGTTGTGCAGCTTGAAATTCTTCATGGCTCTGTCAGTTCTGGACATGTTTTTGTCTTCTACTATACAGCTTAAAAGGGAAGCACTACCATACAAGGGCAGATAAAAGAAATAAAAATTGCAAAAGAAACACAGGTTGACTGGAGGACATGTAAACTTATTTACAAATAACACTGATAATTAGACCTTAAGAGTGCTGACTAACACATAGTTAGATACCTCTCATTTATTTGCATGTTTCAATGCTAGTTTATATCTAGCAAGGGCAAGAAACTTAAGCAAGCACACAGACAAGTTAAGTAGATACACAAATTAATATCTGCACTATGGCAAGATCAGTTCAGGGGTGTAAGAAGTAGGTGATCAAGCATAATTATACTTTCAGCATGCCTAATGAATTGTCTTTCATGATAAAAGGATACAAAAAAACCCATAACTTGACAAAATGAATCCTGCAAAATGATAATTAGCAATAAAAAACTCTTCTGAGCAACTTTACACTTAAGGACGAGTCTGAAAACTTATTCAATACTACATTATTAAACCTTTAAAAAAACCCAGTAATTATGTAATATAAGCAATATTCATACCAGGTGTACCTGAAAGTATTTTCCTGATGTAGAAAGTAATTCTAGAAATAGCTGAATGTCTTCTTCTTCCTATACCATGTTTTTCAGATCAGATTTACTCCATTTGCAATAATGGGCTTAAATTCCAAGAATACATTTTCTGTGCTCTGTCATGAAATACTAGCCCACCGAAGCTAAAACTTCAATCTGAGAATTGCTATCAAAGGAACTGGGACAACTTAAATTCAAAAAGGTAAAAGAGGAAACATGATGTTTAAGGCACCAATAATTCAAACTCAGGCTGGAATTTGACAGCTTAAGTGTGATCTTTTCTTGCTGCCCATCTATCAGAGAAGTTGCACCTGAGATCCTTTGCAAGCTGTGTCAAGTGACTGACCTTTGGTAGCACAAATGTCAAAATGCAAGCCAGGTTTGTGTTGATAGCGTAGAGTTAACTGGAAAAGCAATTGATCTAAAAAAATACATATTTTATTACAAGGGCAAGCAGATGCAACACTGAGTGCATAGAAGGAATAGATCTGCTGAGTAAAGTGACATTTTTACATAGTCACTTTTCAAAGTGGAACTACATTTTAAGGGCTTTTGCATATGTTTTACTTAGAGACCTCTGTGATGAAGTGCCAATATCAACTTCCCTTTCTTTTTAGTTGCCAGTTTTATTTGATTTCTTTCTTCAGATATGTGCCAACCAGTTTCAACTTGTAAAACAACATTTTTTTAAAATCAGCTGCCTTGCTGGAATGTTGAACTTATGCATGTGTAGGTGTGTTTATAATACATGCAAAAAATACATTAAAGCAATATAAAGGGTCTGGTTTAAGCCTATAAAAGCAAAGAAATTAAGCATTAAGGCAAAATACTGGAGCAGACACCTCTTTACATATCATAATACCTTACAAAAACAACCACCTAACTTGCATAGAAAGTGTTAAGTGGAAGTGCTCTGTTCATTTAGCTGTGGTTTATATGGTTGAACTGCAAAACTAATGGAATATCACAAGCTGTATTATCCTTTAATGGAAGGAGTTATATTTCATCCTCAAATATCATAATATGTAATAAAACTATGCAATGCAATATATTTGATGATTATATATATTTGATTGTGTACTAAAGAGACGTTCTTTCCAGCCAAATTATTCAATAAAATGTTGATGACATGAGCATAATCAAGCAAAACAACAAGACCAGGATGTCAGATTTGGATATACTATTAAAGGAACCCAAGCAGCATCCTGATCTGGAGAAGCATTACGGTTTCCTAATGAAGTTAGCTTCAGGCACAAAAGCTTTCCTGTTTCAGGCCCAGACCTCTTAAGTTGTCATAAGTAGCAATTAGACATCCCTTAGGAAATCTCAGTTGTGTTATTTGACCTTTATAGTGCATTGTGATTAAAAAAACCTATAGGATGAGAATAGGCCCATAAACATGACAGAGACAGTTTGCCAACAGCACACCCTTCCACCTAACACTGGTGACCACACTAACTGTAAATCCTTGTACTTATGATATACAGTACTTTGTAGCTCCCACGGAACTACCATGGAGTTTGACAAAACATTAAACAACAAATATTAAGGTGTTCCTTCTGAGAGCCTTTCGTGCTTAATTGGATTTATTTTTGACAACTGATAAAATACCTCATTCTTCTTGTTATCAGGAGAGACTGAGAGATAAGAGTTAATGGGAAGGTTTTGGGAAAACTTGGAAGATTCTACAACTCTAACAGTCATTTTAGGATTACTGGACTATCAGAATCACTTTGATAAAGAGCTGCTATTTGTGTAAATCCTATCTTGTGTTTGTGTGTGACTTCTAGTAACAAGCTGGTTTGCAAAAATAAGTGGAAACACACCAAGGGTTTTCCCCCCCTCATATAAAGAGAAGTGTTCAAAAGAAACTTATTCTTCTCTTTCGGGTCTCTTTGTGCCACATCTCTGCCATCTGAACATTTTCACTACCTCTGAAGCATAGTCAGATGCTTGTGACCTCCTCTAGTGCCTCTGATTTCTACACACTTCTCCAACACATATTCTGCAGCAGCTGTCTGAAAGAATCAATGCAAATTCTTCTGTTGCTTTAAGTGGATTGTTTTCATAGGAAAAGTGAACAAAAAACCCACCCACAGCACCTGTCTCGTCTTCACTTTTGGACAACCACCACTGATTTCACCTGCCTGAACTGTTTAATGACTTTCTGAGGGTGGGGGGAGCAGGAGGGTCCTGCTTTTTTTAATCATTGCTTGAATTTTCCATTATGTGAAAGGAATTAATTTGTTTAAATTAAACTCTTTGGGTAAGTAGAATTTATCTTGCATCAAAGACATTTAAGAGTCCTCCAACACAGTAATTCTGCTTGCCTCTGCCTGCCTCACTAAAAGAGAGAATTTCAGGGGAATTAAACAATGTTTAAGCTTGTCTAGACCTGATTGAAGACACATGGACAAGAGAAAATGGTAGTCAGTGAAATTTTTTTTTCCACTTTTTTCTTTTTGGCATTGTTTGCCTTTCCCTGTCAGTCACTCAACGGTGGATCCAAAAAGTAGTAACTTGAGATTTTACTCATGCAGTACTTCAGCAGAAGTTCCTGCCACATGGAGTTCATAGGAAGGTCTCAGGGGACATAAACCAACTAGTAGCCGGCCCAGATTGGCCCTTTGTGTGACATACCTTCCTTTTTGTAAGAAACACAAAGTTCCCTGAAACAGTCCTTGGTGATTGCAGGCACTGACCTAGCAAGTTGCAAACATAATGTGCCAACAAACGAAGTGTTAGTCATAAAAAGTTTTCTTTGCTCATCTTTTAGAGTAGTAAGGCTCTATGGACTGTAAATGCCTGAATAATCAAAAAGTCATAGCATAGCTTAAAAATAAGAGGAATTCCTGAAGTATTATACACCCATTCAGATTTCATGTATTCTTTGACATTGCTTGTCTTTATGGATCCAGGCTTTATCTTTACAGGTCTGTTTATATGGCCTTGACAAACTTTGGCAGTATTTGATGACTGTGGATGCATAAGCCCATGCTTCAGCATGGTGAATCTTGTACCCACCCGTAAAAACAACCAACTCATCAGGGACTTGCCCACCCCTACACTCTCCAAAGAAGGATTCACAGGTGCCCATTAACCACCAAACAAACACTAGACTCCCAAGTTCAGCTTTGTAGTCTTATGGTAGCTAACTCTTGCCCCAACTTTTGCCCAATATTTGAAATTTTCATGCCAATTTGACCGCTTGAATCTCAGTTGCTTGAGCACAATGCTTTCTGCATCCCTCCAGCATGCAAGGGCACATACCCATCTGACATAAAAGCACTCAAACAAAACTTTGTCACCACAGTTATAATTTAATTTAAATCAATTGCAAAGCTTCACAGAGAAACCCACTCTCTTCTAACAAAGACAGCAGGCGAACAGTAAATGGTTTTAGTTCAGTCAGATGTATTGCCACAGGTATTAGAGGATATCACTGCCATTTCAAAAAACAATCCTCCTTTATGTTAGTTTATTGTAATTTGATAAAAAATACTTCACCATCCCCATTTAAGACTGACTTACTAGTGCTGAGTAACTGAAGCCATGTTCAGCCCCTGTGCTGTTGAAATACAATGTCATGTGCAGCTTGTGATGCATTTCTCCCAGTATAAATATCTGATCCTCATCCAAATAAATACTTAGTTATGACTATTCTACTAACACTACTAGAGAGTATACACCTATGACTAAAAAGAGATCCCAGATGTAAGAACTAAAAAGCACATTTGATATAACAGGGAGGAAGGTTTAATAGATAGTCCACTTCTGATAATGACAAAGTTAAATTTATGTCAGAGCTATCAACATGTGAAGATGTTAATCAAAAACAATTTTTGATTTTTGTGGTTTAATGCAATGAATCGGAATTAATGAACTGACATTGAAACGATCAGCTTAGTTTTTGTACTACAGATTTCTGATCAAATTTACATTTTTTTTGTTTGCAATAGGGTGAAATGCATATGTCAATCTATGCTTAATACTATGTCACATAAAAATATACCTATTTAAATGACAGAACGCAAAAACGAGGGAAATAAAAATCTCAAATTATTTTATTCCATGCAGACCACTTACTTTTTCTAATTTGTATGTCTGCCTTCAAGATATGTAGCTTATGTTCCAAGTTAAATAAGCAAAGCTAGATGTACTAAGACCTATTTTACATCTAGTTGTGTGGAACTCAGAAATGAGTTCAGGGATCAGCAACTTGCCTTTTGTTAATGAATACACAACACTTCCCACTTTCTTCCATGGATATCTTATTTTGATTCTTGAAAAACAAAAACACTTTCTGTTTCAGCAGAAGATTTTAGGCACACAGAATGTATTGGTCAGGAGTCTAAAGCAGTATACATACTTTTTAATACTCTGGTCCTTGTTATTCAACCATCTTTTATCCAAGTGAAAAATACACTGAACAACAGACTGGATTCTTCAGGGTCACACAAAAAAAGAACTGCAAGACTTATTTTCTAATAAAGGAAATATTTGGGAAGGTTGGAGGGGAAGAATCTCCAGAAAGAATAGGAGTCAACAACAGATGGTAGATAAATGAGGAAATAATCCATAAAACCTATCTGCATAAACAAAATAAAAAATACTTTTCCATGCAGAAGCTCATAGCAGTTTTCCTACTAGACAAAACACTGATGTTTTAGCTGCGGTGGAAAATTAACAAAACCAAACCAAACAGAACAAGGCTGAGATCAAGGCACTAAGCAGAGCCTGGATCCAGAGCCTGGCCTGCAAGCAGCACACATTTAAAAGAAAGAGCCTACTTTCCACTGACCAACAGTATCTTGGAAACATATCCTCAAAGTTATAGTCAAACGATAAAATTTTATTAGAAAGCCGTTACCCATCTCCTTATGGAAGTGGCTGATAACTCAAAAAGTTCTGGAAATATTTGTGTAAGGTGATTACAAATGCAATGAGCAGAGACAAAAGATGCTGTGTCTGGGGACACCAGGACCTGATGAGCCCTTAGCTGTACTGCAGATGTCACTCACAAAAAAAATTGTTTCCTGAGCTCTCCTCACAGTTACTACTAGTTATGACTCTATGCTATTTCAATTTTAGAAATCAAAATAAATGATGGAACACCTACTATTTGATAATTCAGTGAATAAAAATTTCAGAACAGTACTACATGCAGTCTGAAAGTCCCACTCCTATTTTTCTCTGACAGTGTAGCAAAGTATAAAGGTATATATTTTTAATTAAAGAAATATTCTTTGGTTTTCAAAGATAGACAATTTATTTTTGGAAAGGCTAAAAACCTAACTCCAAATGATCAGTCCGTTATATTTTAGGTAGCAGATTAAAATAGCGTCCACATAATGATACAAGTGCTTCCTTTTTAAGGAAAGTCCATTGGCTGTGGCAAAGACAGGCGACAAAATACAGGTTAGGAGGAGAAGGAGCACGGGACAGGGGGTGCGTTGCAGCCTGCCTGGCTGCCGCTGCAGACCCCCCAGGGATGCTGCAGAGCCCCTGGGGAAGGCAGGGGCACACGGGAAACATTACCCTTGTTAAGGTGGAAGACCAGGATGTCTGGGGTAAAGCTGTTATATAAAAGAGATAAAACCGGTAAGTAACAATTATGTAGGATAACCAGAGAGCGGCAGAGCTGTCTTAGCTTCCCCACGACTGATGCAGGGGATATGCTGAACTGAAAAGGGGAAGGTAAACATAGTTCAAAGGAGAAATGCATCTGTCCTCCATTCAGCTTTCAGTCGAAGCTTGGAGGCAGGTATGGCTGGATAACTGAGCTTGCAAGGATGGAAATGTCAGTGGCTTGCCAGTCATGCTGGAGACAATAGAGAATCATGCTCATGATATCAACCAGCACATCCTGAAATAAATTACAGAAAATCTAAAATACCTCTTTGAAATCAAAAGAACCAAAGAATAGATGATATGGTCACTAATATCAGACAAGCATCCACACTTTCAAGCCACATGGTACAAGAAAGTGGGAATAGCAATCATATAAAGTCTATAAAAACAGGGCCAGATCTCCTGGCTTGCACACCTGTACGAAAACTAAATCCATCATCTCACAACTCCCCATCAAAGCAATCCAGCCTGGACCAAGACAAAGTCATGCAAGAATCAGCTTAAAAAGAATAATCTTTCCCAACTTGGAAAAGAAACAAATTAAACCCATATGTTACATAAAAAACAAGTGGTTCCATAAGCAACTGAATGAGTAAAACTTGGTTTTCTGTAAGACACAGATTTGTGTCCTGGATTGATTCTTTGGTATCTAGCATGGGGTGAACTTGTTTTTCAGGAGAGCGCTCAGAGATATTGAAGTTGGACAAGAGTCAAATGTTATTGCTAGTAGGGTACATGGGCAGGCACAGACATGCAGAAAGCACCATCACATGAGCTTTGTTTTCTTAGGAAACCATGTTCAAAAACAATTCCTCATTTAAAAAGCAAATTCCTTGTTTTAAAGCAAAACCTTACCTGTGACTTGACAGTAATAAGGAAATATCACATATTTTAATAATGGGAGTTCTTATCACATTCCTGGGACAAAAATCTAGAAGCCTGTTTTAGGATTAGGAAATTTGAAGTGAAAAAACCTTGCTGTGATTTTCTATGACCTGAAGAACTAAATACCAGGAACAGAGGGAGCACTGAAATTTGTAACTGTTTCGGTACCCCAGAACCAAACTCTTGTAAACTAACTTATCTAAAACTCATCATCTCCTCTGTGGATTACAGTAAAAAGGGTCATACAGAAAAAAAGAAAGTAAATGATAAAAGGTTCTTCCATGCTCTCTGTTGATCAACCGATTGCAATGAGCTTCTGTACAGAACCTGAGAACTTATCATACTTCTTGTAATTAAGTCTTCAGTCACATTGTGACATTTGGGTCCAGAGAGGAAAGACAATTTACATTTATCATTGAATATATTTTAGTCCATAATGATCATGTCTTATTTAGTGTACAACTGTAGGAAAATCAAAAAGCTCATACTAGTATTGTCAGAAGCTAGAATTTCTTACCTTTTTTTTTTTTTTTTTTCCCAGTTCCAATATTTGGAAATTTTTAAAGTTAACTCAAAAACTGAGATTGTGGGAGTCTCAGCTACAAAATTTCCATTCCCAACTGGCTTGAAAAAGTTGCTAGTTTTAGTTTTTTAGGTTTCAAAATGTAACATTTCAACTATTATTTGAATAACTTTATTCCCTCTTCAATATTACCTTCCTGCAGAGAACACCAGAACAATCTTGTCAGTATGAAATAAAACAAAATACTAGGCTTTTCAATAGCTGTACCATTAAAACTGTCAGGTTCCCACAACATATTTCAGTTTCAACCACATTTTTTTCTCTTTTTTAAACAAAGAACATTTCAACATTTGGGGAGCTTTTTCAACTTTATCCAGGACCAAAGCAACCCAAGTTTCTTGACCACCATATCCCAATATGACAGTCGAGATGGAAGAAGAATTAGCATGCAGTAGGTGCAATGTCCCAGAAAGACATCTGCTGGTAGCATGTTTACAGCTACAATCACTCCAGAAGCTGCAGACACATTATTCTTAGAATACACAGTGACATGGTTAGGCAAGGTTCACTATTAAAAAGTCTCATCAACAAAACAGGTGACACAAGAAAGTATTATGTTAAGGCTGGTAAAATACAGATTGATTTTAATTATTAATAATCTGATAGATATTTAATACAAAGTCTATAAAATGGTTTAAGGTTTAATCCATTTATTTCTAGCTCAAAAGAATCAAAAGTAGTTAGTACTAGAAATATAGATTTATTGCTTTTTCATCTTAAAAATCAGTCAGACGAAAAGATAATAGCTATTAGCCAAGAGGATGTGCCTACATAAACACAGGCAAGCTCAAGACCCTACTGTAGCAGTAAGAAATTCCAAAATACAGCCACAAAGATAAGGAACTATCCAGTAGTTACAATCTGAAGAATTTGCGGGGGTAGGGGAGAACAAAGACCTATATTGATTCTTAGACAGCATCACCATCCCCCTAACAGGAGGGGGGGCAATCACTCATTAGTAAGAGAGAGAGTAACACCAACAATTTTGACGGAGGTTTGACCTTGTGGTCATAGCTTCATTTTTTCACGGCAAGTGCCGTTATAACAGCAATTTCTTTCAGAATGTGCTTCACACATACACTCCACGGAACCCAGGACCAAACAACAAACCCATGAGAATCCAGGCTCCTTGTAATATGTCGCAAGAAAAGTACCACCTCAAGTGTTTAGTACCTTGATCAATGCTCACCTAGCATTATTGTTGTTCTACACTGGAAATGAGATTCAATTACATGTTAAGAAAAGTTTATGGGCTGAATCTAAAGCAAGCAGCTTGCAACTTGAGACACAGCTCAAACATATACTCAAGACAAAAAGGCTTAATAGAGGTCAAAGATGCAGATAAAGTCTGCACTTTTGGCATAAGCATTAGGTGTATTAGAAAGTATTCAAAAGGACTTCAGTCACTTTTATGCTCAAGTAAGATCAATTTATAGTATTAAACACATCTGTCCTAGTATCTTTAGTAACTATGTTTACATAACAAGCATGCTTTGTCCGTCACAGAATATTATAAAACTACTATTATTTGTTCGAGGATCTGAATTCCCCAGGAAATTATATGGGGCCAAACAGTATTATACAGTTTTTCATAAGCATTTATGGCAGAACTTCAACTACTTTCCTGTTAATGAAGTGTCCGGAGTTTTTTCTTTCCATGTTTATCTTAAAAACATTATTTTCAGAAATTGCAAACATGTGACAATAATGACTTCTGCATACTGCCAGAAGCTAAATGCAGTCTTTATAATGAGAAAGATTAATATTAACTTATATCCCTGTAAATCAGATAGATTCACAAAACAAAAAAGTTTCCACAAAGTTGCAAACACTAAAGCCTTTATCAAATAGCCACTCACAGCCCTAAGAGCCAGAGAATACCTATTCTATAAAACATTCAACACAATATTTTTTTCAAGTTCAAAGTCTGATCAAATAGCAAGTGCTTGCTTTCTTACAAACAGGTCAATACCATGACCTCTTCAGCTTAACCAAATAGTTTCCCCACTGCAAGATGTTGGGCCCTAAGGATTTTCGTACTTCTTTGAAACACCACCAAGGTAAGGCTATTTTTTAAAGAATACCATAAATAATAGTTAAGCCTTAATCCCCACATGAATAGCACTAAATAAAATTTTATTAGACCTCCTAAATTCACAGAGTAGTCACTGGCATAATTTAGGGTGTCCAGATTGACAAGGAGATTCAAATTTTCACTGCATGCAAAACCCATTATACATCACATTTTAGAAACACACACCCACTATATCAGATCCACACATAATTCTACATACAAACAGTGTCATGAGGATATCTGCACGTAACATTTTAGCAGAAGAGAAGTATTAACGTTCACTGTGTTCAGGCCCGCTGACTGTGCTCATCTGGACTCCCTAGCAAAGCAAAAAGCTCTCCTCAAAACAGTTTTTCTTTCAGAAAATGACCTTTTCTTTCATGTCTCCAACTCAAACTACACACACGTGCTAAGCTCAACGTCCAGCACATTTAAAATATGGTATAGAGGACATCTCTGAGAACAGGGACACTATGGAGAGTCATCCGCCTGGTTCTTAAAACTCACTCCCAAGTTTTGCTGAGTCGCCTGCAGACAATGCAAAAGCAAGCATGCATGATTATGTGTAGGTAAGGGAGGCAAGGGAAAGGATACATCAGCTTGCCAGACTGTTTTTTCTGCTAAAAGTGGGAGTTTTTTGCTTTTTGGAGGCTTGTTTTTTTGTTTGTTTTTGAGGCCAGTGCACAGGTGTCAACTCTTCAAACATGAAGACGATAGTCAAAAACTGGAAGTTGCCAAACTTCCAAGGCAGGTGAACTATGGTTGAATGGGGCAGCACACAGCTACAGTGCATCCTAGTAAGGCAAAAGCCCAGCTGGAATTTAACCTGGCCACTGCTGTAAGGGATAATAAGAAAAGTTTTTATAAATATGTTAACAGCAAAAAGAGAGCCAGGGAGAACCTCCATCCTCTAGTGGATGCAAGGGGGAACATTGCCACTAAAGACGAGGAAAAGGCAGAGATACTCAACACCTTCTTTGCCTCGGTCTTTAATGGCCCGATGAGTTTTCCCCAGGGTACCCAGCCTCCCGGGCTGGAAGATGGGGACGGTGAATGGAATAAACCCCCCATAATCCAGGAGGAAGCAGTCTTTGACCTGCTATGCAACCTGGACATCCACAAGTCTATGGGGCTGGATGGCATCCCCCCAA
>NW_009258629.1:240712-338956 GCF_000687185.1 Egretta garzetta
AAGAAGGACAGATGAGGTGCTTAGGGACATGGTTTAGTGGTGGGATGGCAGGGTTAGGTTAATGGTTGGACTCGATGATCTCAAAGGTCCTTTCCAACCAAAGTGATTCTATGATTCTATGATTCTGTCCTCCCCATCCAGCGAGCATGCTGTGGGGCCGGGGGCTGCAGACGGCAGCCCAGTGCTGTGTGCGATGCGCTGACCACACCGCTTGTGCTGCCTGCAGCTGAGCTCCGTGAGATTCTTTAACTCATCTGTGATCGCCATGTGTCAGCTCCTTCCTCCAGCATGCCAGAGATTTCCTCTTCCCACAATCTGCTGGCATTACTGCTCAAGTAATTGGTTACTTAGTTCAGTTAGAATGATCTGGGCTAGCCTCAACACCAGTAGTACGCTTTTAAAATTATTTTTTAAATTTTTGTTAAGCCTGCAGATGGAATGGGGGCGGTGGGCATCCACATGGGTTATGCCACGGGTGGTAACTTGCAGCAGGGGCAGAGGTGGGGAATTTTGGGGCAGGGAGGCAAGCAGGGTGAGCAGAGGGGCTGGGGGTGTGGGACAAGCTCCCCATGCCCAGCTGCAGGAGAAGAGGGCCAGCAGCCAGAGACAAGGAGGAGGAGGAGGGAAGGGAAAGGCTGAAACCCATTGGCACGTACCTGCAGCGACTCAGCCACCAGCAGGACTGCTCGGGGTCTTCAGACTTGGGCCAGGCATAGGACTGGGATCCTCAGCAGCCAGCAGCCAGAACCATGTCCTACAACTACAAGCCGGCCCCCAGCAGTTTGTGGTTAGTAATGTCGAAAAGCCGCTAGTCCCCATGTTTAAGAGGAACCAGAAGCTAACGTCCGTCATCGAGCACAAAACCACACAATTATCGCCTCTGTTGAGAGGGACCTGGGCCACTCAAGTGACAAACGCTTTCCTGATCGCTGGCTATCATATTTAATAGAGCACGTTAAAAGTATGATCTAATATAGTGTGAGATTTGGGACAGAGTGTTACTATGGTTATAACCTCCTTTGCCTTCTTCCACTTGCAGGCAACAAATGAAAAATAGAGCAGGAGATCGTATTGTTCACAGATATTAACTGGTCCAGCTCTGGAATTCTCTTAACATAATTCTCCTTCTCCATAGTCAATGAAGGTTTATTAAAGATTAGAAGAAAATAAATGGTCCTGGGTAGACAGGCTGGGGGATAAGCTTATTTTTGCTAATTGAGATGGAAAACTTTTGAGGCTGAATTCCCACCTTAGGCTGCTTACTAGGTAACTTGCCAATCTTTAAAGCTGTTACAACTAGATTTATACTACCTTGCCAGACAAAATACACAAGGAATAAACTGGAATGATCACAAATGCATTCTTTTTTCTTTTTTTTCTTTTTTTAAAAAAAAGCAACTTACCCAGTTGCCAGAACTATATTTAAAATAGAACATCTACCAAGAGCTTTATATGGCCCCCATAATTGCTGTGCACCTATCTGAAACCAATCAAAACAAGTAGAAGTCTATTTAGGAATATGGTTGGGAGATATTCTAATCCATAAATAATATATGAAACTGCCTAGGGACGATTTTAAAAGGGGGTTTGTTGACATGGGTAAGAAATTTTGCACTAGTGAATAGAAATAGCTGAAAACAATGCAATCTTCTTTGGATAATAGATCATTTTATTGTCCAGTGTAAGTATTGTAGAGAAAACCAAAGAGACTGAAATTATTGGCTCTGTTTAGAAATTATAACACTGAAAATATCAAAGTCAAAAAATAAAAGCCCAAAACAATACTGGGAGATGAGAGGTCTGGTCAGGTTTTAGACAGACTATCCAAACAGCTGGAAAAGATGTTGATTCTCTGAGGGAAATTTGTAATGTATTTGACTCATGTTTTTGTGGAGCTGCGGATTATCCCGAGGGGTTTGAAAGAAGGAACATATGCCTAGAAGTTAAGAACATTATCTGGAAAATGATAGTATTTTAGTAGTTTTCCAATATAGCCCGCAATAGAATCTAAATTTTAAAAAAATGAAAGAAAAAGTAAAACAAGAACTGGTGGGGTGGTCAAAATGAGAGATTACCTGTTTATGAAGGGGATTCTTCTGCTTTGTTTTCACAAAATACAAGTAAGCTCATGTTTTCAAAAACTGTTTTCTTTACAAAAAATGTTTTCAGGATCAAATTAAATTTTTAAAAATATTATCAATTCCTTCCTGATTTTCACAATTTTACATCCATTAAAGTGACAGAACAGAAATAAAATTCGTCATTAATACAGCTCTTACTGGCTTGCTTTTTCAAGTCACATATGTACTCCATGTTGTAAGTGACAGACTACCCTCAACATGTGTAATACTGTCTTCACAAGTAAATCTGTTTTATAATGATTACGACTTTACAAACTATTTATTTTTAGAGATTTGCAATATGCTCCCTCTCACCATTTTCAAGTACTTCATGAAACTGGTAATTACGGAGATATTTTGTGTCTTTCTGCAATTACGTCGTCTTGTCTTAGAAGCCAGCTTCATGTAATTAAAGATGGGCCTGGAATGGCTCACAACGTCACTTTTCCAGACAAAGGTGGTTGTCTTCTCTTAAAAACAGTGGCTGAAATTTGTGACATGTCAAACCAAGCTGTCTAGTGTGCATCATCTTACTAATTACTAATTATTTACTAGTTACTGAATTAGTAATAAAGGTAAATACTCGGAAACTAGTCCCAGTTACTGCTTCTTGTCCCACTGATAAAGTTCGGGGTTTTTTACTTCTATTTCAGTGATCTAGCATTTAAGATTTGGAGGAAAAAAAATATATACCAGGTACTTGTGGAAGGATCACACAGAATTTACAAACACCTCTTGACTGACAGGAGGCAGTGGCAGACAAGGCTCTGTGAGAAGGGATGTGCCTGGTGTACCTGACTGACCACGAGATGAGAAGGGATGTGATGCGCACTCGGGGCTTGGCATGGGGCACCGTGCCCCTGCAGGGTCCCCAAACACAGGGCCCTGGGGGTCACACACACCTCTGCCAGCTGTGTGGGTATCACAGCCTCACCTGCTAATGTGGCTGACAAGGAAATTACACCATCGCCCAAACCACCGTGTCCAGCCTGATGGGAGCTACACAGAGCAAGCGAGACCATGATGTTGAGACAGCGAATAGCACCAAGATCAAATGCATTAGGAGTGACTAATATACAAGGACTCACCGTTTCACAATTCTCAGAGTAAGAAAGTTGACAAATCTCAGTATGCCAGAGCAGGTTACATGTTCTTTCTGAATTGGGCAAGTAATGAGAGTTCATCAAGTCACTGATCAAGCTGAAGCCAGCTTTGGACACAAGAAATTTTGATCCCCTCCAGCCTCCAGCTGCACCTCCCAAGTCGGGCTGCTGGGGGGGTCCATGCCACTGCATGGGGGGCTCCTGGCTCAGCTGCGATCCTCACAGGTAGGTGGCTAAACCTGCTCTTTGCTGGTAGAATCATCCTGGTGGACTAACTGGCCATGTGGCCCAAAGGCCGAAGCCTCATCACAAATACACTGACAATACCAATTCTGAGACAATTTTGGAAAGAAGAGCACACTGAACAAGGCTGTAAGAGCCCGATTCTGTTCCCAGAAAAATTCAAAAGCGTTCTTGCCATTAATTTTGTTTGGAGGACACAGCTCTGCTCAAGAGTAATCAAGTTCAAATTGTTTGCAAGCTTAACAGTTTTAAGGCTGAATGATGAACACATCCAAACCTTCGGGGAAAAATTCTGCTTGCTCTTTTAGTCCAAAAATGACAATTAGAGTTTAAGCAGCACAGTTGAGCAGATCCAAACACCAGTTTAAAATTCAGTCCAGAATCCAGAACATAGCAGCCAACTGAGAAGTATCTGGGGATGTCCAGATCAGTCCAAAGAATTTATAACACAAAAACAGCATTTACTTAATAATCATAATAAATGTACAAAAGCATGTTAATATAAAGGCCAAAAAAGTAATTGTATTTACCAGGATACAAAATTCTGACCAAATTTTACAGCAAACCAGTTAAATTTGAGAAAGCCTGTAACTGGGTTTTTACTTCACCTTGAAAAATTACAGGTCGAGCATCAGAATTTTAATTTTGAGTTGAAATCAAATAACAAACATGTAATGAGAAGACTTCTGTTACTGTGGAAGACCTCAAACTATTTGAAACTCAGAGTTTGGTTTTTTCCCCAATACTAAAATAAAGGAATGCAGATTCACAAACAAAATCTTTAAAACTGAAACGTTTTTCCTATGTTCTTAATTTAAACCGTATCTCAATTTTGGATCTGTTACAGCAGCGGAGGCAGTCTTTTCAGGATCGGTTTAAACTCTTATGCACAAATATTTCTCCGTTTCAGTAATCAGACGGGTCTGTTTTAAGACAATAAGACGTGACAGGTAGCACATTTGCAGGAGATCAGTGAGTCCCTTGGTTGCTCTGCAAGACACAGGTCTAAAGGCAGAGTGACATCAACCAGCCGAGAAGTGCAGTAATCCGCTGGGACTAGCTGTCATGTCTCATTGTCGTTATGAAAGAAAAATGGTAAACAAGGAAGCCAGTCTGCAATTAGGAATTTATGGATGTTTGTTAATGAGTATCTCAGACCTAGTCAGACAGCTCCTTTTGGAGTATTTTTCAAATTTCACAGGCTGTTTCAGAATGGTCCTTCAAAACTGATTAAAAATGCCACCATCATTAGATTATATGAGAAAAAACACATTAATATGTTAACACAAATACACTCTGAAAGCCTGGGGAACACACACCCCCTGTAAGTTTCAGACATCAGCTCATTCCAGTGGACAAATAATCCAGGGATGAAAAAAAAAAGAGGAGAGGGAGAAAGGGATTTAATTCATAAAGGCACAAAAAAGAATGACCCAAGAGGACTCTAAGGACCAAATTTAATATATTTCTGGTTTAAGCCACACAGACAAAAATGAGGTATCAGAAATCATACATTGTGATTTATGCTAAAGGAATCCTTCAGAAAAATCCCCAGACAATCACACAAAAAGATAATGAGGATAAGATGATACAATTTAAATGCAGATCACCCAGACAAACACCCTCTCGGTCATTTAGTAAGTCCAGACAGATGGTTCTTGCAGCAGTTCTCTTACCCTGACTATCCTTAAATTCAGAGTAATCGCTTGGATGAAGCATAACCTAAAGGCAAAACCCAGCAAAAAAAAAAAAAAAGCCTTTTTAAAAAATCTTTTTTCTTAATATTAATTTAAGTATCATTAAAAAAAAAAATAGAATGCAACTAGAGCAGGAAGATATTAAGAGAAAGAGAGAAACACTGATGATTTATAATGAGTGCTGGTACCAGACAGGGGAGTAGGGTTGGGATGGCAGTGGATAAGCAGTTCATAAAAGTGTCTTGGGCTACAGGTCATATGCAATATAACACAATATCTTTTTTTATGGGAGAGATTTACTTGCATGTCTATTTAATCCTTTGCTGCATGCCTTGGTATACATACGATCCTTAAGAGAGACAGTACAGTGCTGTTTCATATATGGTGTTTAACAGCGTCCAGGCACTATTCTGCACTTGGAGTTTCATAATTGATCAGAACATATTTCCCCCAAATAACATGGATTTTTCCACAATTTTGTGAACAACAAAGGCAAACATCCACTGAACAACCTGGCAAAGCCTTAAGAGAAGTTTGCCCATGAAACAGAGAGGAGCAGGTCACAGAACAGCACTTACCGCCATCAGCTAAGGCCCAACTAAGTAAACAAGTTTTGTCTGAAACCATGTTTCATTTGAGTTATGGGGAAACACGTTACTACTTGCCTGTTTGATATGTTTGCCTCCTTGCAGATTAACCCAGGTGCTGCATGTTGCACGGGTCAAACCAATTTCAGAGCGGCATGCCAGAGAGCTCGTAGACGTGAAACCATTCTGGTCTAAGGGCATGAGAGGCCCAGTTTCCTCCTCCCTGTTCACTATCTCACCTTGAAAAGTTGTAAGAGGGAGGGAAAACCTGACACTGCAGCTGCAATACACTTCTAGTCACCGCTGAACCCCCTCCCACCGATAGCGTCTCTGCAGGCCCTCCATCCAACAGATGCCCTCACCGCACTCAGGCGTGTACAAGCTGAGCAGAGCTCAACTGGAGGGCTGTTGTCCTGGCTCATGCAGTGGAAGTGACCCTGACAGACCCGAAGAAGTGCCGAGTGAAAATGAGAGATCGAACTTCATGTAGCAGTGTTGCAAGGCTCTGCTACACATTATTTTACATGCTCAAGTCATCAGAGCGGCCATCACTCCAGCTCAGAGTGTCACAAAACCTTGCAAACCATCTGCACGGTTGTAGGAAACAACACTGCCCATACAGTTCAAAGACACGGGGCACAGTGTTGTTCCACATCTACTCAAATTTAGACATTTCTATGGCAACATGAAAATCATCTCATACAAATATAAATATTCCTATGTAGTACTAATATAAGTGACCCAAAGAGGAGACTGGTTAAGTTTCAAAAATCATCTTAGTTGTACAGTCACAGCAAACCCCAGTGCACAGCAACAAAAAAATACTGTATTTGGAGCATTTCACATGTAATTACATGAATTATGATTGAAACATATGAAGGAATTCAAACATACTAAAAATAGTAATAATATTCCTTTTAGAACTGGAAAAAAAATTACTATGAATGATCCAAAACAGGACCAGGGATCTTGTATTTGTACAAGTGATTTTATTTTATCTAGATCCAAGATATCACAGCAAGATCAACAAAACATTTGACGGATGCAAGGTTATAGTGCTTGAATGCGGCATATCCCAACTCTTACACAGCACTTGATGTAGGTGCAAGTGCCTGCCTTTTTCAAATCTCAGATATAAATGGATCCAAGGGGAATCAGATATCTTCTTGCCTAACAGCTGCAGCAGTATATAGTTACTGTGCTGCAGATGTTTCTACTGTCATTCCCCACACACACACACACACTCACTTGAGCAAGATAAAGTAGTTAATTGTGTAAGCTCCAGTACATTTCAGCTCAAAGAAAAGGTTAGCTTAAACTGTCTTCATCCGTACAGAATCATAGAATCATTTAGGTGGGAAAAGACCTTTAAGATCATCAAGTCTGACTGTTTAGATTACACCAGTGCATTTTACTTTGCTCAGAAAATAATGAGGAGCACTCAAACTGCTGGATATGTCACTGCAGTTCAGGGCCAGCAAACAATGTTTTGTGGGGTAACTTCCAAAATAGCTTGTGGCTGCTCCACACAAAACCTGACTTGGCTCCATTTTCATTTTGGTTATTGCAATTGGATTTTCAAGTTCAAGACAGTAAGAAAGACGGGCCATTTTTGCTACAACAAACCTGCTTTCTTCTCTTGGTACCAGGAAGCAAAGCTATGAAAATATATCTGCTATTGTCAAAAATTTAACTTTTTAAAGGAAAATTAATAGTACCATTCCTAAAGGAAGTTATAATCAGCATCCATGTCATGACTCCCAGGAGTCTAGGATTTTAGAAAAATGAAGTTAAGAGTCTGCAGTGGCTAAAGCAAAAGCTTTGTTTCACAAGGCATCAGTATTTCTCCATTTTCCCCAATACAGAATGATATTTTCTTGAACTGCTGGTATTTACTGTATTATCAGCTTCCAGAGGTAACTGCCAAGAAACACTCATATTGTGTGGGTTTTTTTGGAGGGGGGTGGTGATGGTTATTTTTGTGGGGGTTTGTGGTTTTTTTTTTAAATAGTCATCATAAATCAGGCTCTACAATGGTAAACGTACACATAGTGGACACACTGAAGTTCTACTGGCTTGAGAAATAGTTAAAGGAGTTTCCAGCACTGGCATTTTTTCCCCTCAGAACAGGCAAAATTACTGCGAATGGCAGGAGCTGTGCACTGTCTGATCTTCCTATTTAAATCAAACCCTTTATTCCTAGCTTCAAGAATGATGAACAACTTGCCAAAGGCATATGACTAAGGACTCGAGACAAGCCTTATAGGGAAAACCTGCCTCTACAGTTTTTGATCACTTTGACTTAATCAAGCCACAGAGAACGTTCTTGTCAGAGAAGAGCATGGTCTTTGCAGACACAGAGCATCGTAAGAAACAAAAGCAGAGTTACCGAATGGAAACTGTCTAGACAGTCAGCAGAAACTTGAGCGTTAGCAGGAGGCATCAGCATGCCTCTGAGCCATGACAAGAGAGGATTTTGCTCTCTCCCTAGAGACACTCCTCTCCTGAGCAGAGTTCCCACCTGTGAACAAAATGCATAATCACTCCACAGCTTTCTAAGAGCTCTTGTCAGGTTGTACCTACCGTGTGAGCTCAGGCCTCGCATGCGAGCGATCAAATCCCCATTTTGAGGACGCAGCCACAGCATTTAACTACTCCCACCATGTAGCTTGGCTGCCGCTACAACAGCATGCACAGAGTGAAAAAGGGGGAAGCAAAGGGTTCTAGTTTCACATCCCACCTTTGCTCTTGTTTGCAGTAAGGGGATGATACCATAATGACTCCTGAATGTCCTAAAGAAGGAAATCTCACCGTGTCCTAAATTTGCTAATAACTCAAGCATCAGATTACTTCAACTCTAATTGCCTTTTTTGTTTTATTACAAAACCTGTAACTTAATAGCAGTGGAACCACATGGAAAATAAACTGAGGAGAATGTTGATCTTTAAAATCTTTAAGCAAATAAGTATAATTTGATTCTGGTTTTATTTTTGTTTCTGTTTTTTTTTTTTTTTAAAGGCCAGGTGGGTTTTCATAAGTATATTTCTTCTGCAAAAATTGATTCTACAGATGTTTATGAATTTAGAAAAGTAAAGCAATGGCATTACAAATCAGGCTTGGGAAAAATCACCATAGACTGTTTTCACCAACTGCATCACAGGAACATTTTAATATTGACCCTTCACCAACCATAAACTATAGGAAGTATTGAGTGCATTGGCTATTTCCTGCTGGTACCTAAAGTTTAAACATTTGTGCTCAGAACGAGTAACCTGACAGTCAGCTGAATCCACAAAAATTGGTTTTGGGTAGATTGCTTTGGTTACAGGAATGTTATTCAATCTATTAGTGTTTATGTACATTAGCATAATATTTAAATATATTCAAGCTGGTTTTGTTTTAATCTGAAAAACTCAGCAGCTCATTACCACTGGCAGTTAAAATGATGCTAGACTCAGTGGCAGCATGCCTAACCTCAGAATCATTGAGGTTCACTGCAGCAAGCAAGCCTCTAAATCTCCACAGCATCCAGTGGGGACAATCAGAATTGTGCTGATTGAGAGGAAACTACAACAAGGATACAAAAGGGTCACCACACCTAAACAAACACTGCGCCTGAAGGCAATTTCAAACTTTCTATGTTTTGTAAACTACAGAGACTTCTTTTTTCCAAGGAAAAGCAAAATGAGATTCAAGTCTTTCCATTTATTTTCTCTTAAATCATCTGGTTTTCTAGTATTAATTCTTTATGCTCTGCCAAGCAATATTCTAATTTACAGAAGTTTTTGCTGATAGAAAAAAACTTGGGAGCCCTCTCCAATGCCAAGCGACAGCAGTTTAGAGAGCTTAACTGGTGAGTAATGCACTGATGAAATACCACAATGCAAATTTTTTTCAAAATATTTAGGACTTAGAGATTACTTGCGGAAATGGTAATGTTTCCTAACAAATCAAGTGTTTCAAGAACAGACCACCCAAATGTATTATCATAAAAAGATGTCAGTTACTTAATTACATGATAGAACAACACATTTCTACTTTACTTCTCTTTTTCACCTTTTTTTTTCATATTTTTTTTTTTTTAACAAAATGTATCCTCTCTAGAGAGTAAAAGGTTTACAGCAGGAGGCGGGTTGAATTAACTTTGCTAGTAACCAACTTCCTCATGTTCCAATTATTTTGGAAATAGTTTAACTTGAACCATGATAATGTACATATAGCACAGGGGAATGAAAACACTCCCCCTTTTCCGCATCTGAAATGGCTTTACTGAGACCACCTACAGTGACTTAAAACTGTACATACTTCCAACTAAATTTAAAAATACTTGTATTCGTTCAGCGTCTTTTATATAATTTCAACTTCCTCACACAGACTGGTCAAGAACTACTGTATTTCTGCAGTCTGTGCAAAAAGTGAGACATTTCTTGAGCTACTTCAAAGACTTTACAACAGACTGCCTAAATATCAGATTTCTCAGATTCTCAACCAGTCTACTTCAAGAAAACATATAACCAAACATTATTTAACCAGTAAAATTCGAACTAGAAATAATTTACATAAAAATGAATCTGCATAATGATGTGCTATCCTTTATTTACGCCATTCTGCTGACTCCCAGCAGTCAGCCACTCAGACCAGGTCTCCTGTCTTTGAATGCATATAAACACAGTTCTTAAGGCTTCATAAGGCCTTCACAAATACTGCCTTAATTTACACATATGTTACTAAACCTCTCCCCCATATCTTCATTGTCTTTTAAAATGAGTAAAAATCTTTTTCTACAACATATGCAGTCACAATACACCTGAATGTTCAGAGAGGTATCTACCAGCAACATGACTTAAACACCAGTGTAGCCTAGTGAATATTAAACAGACATGGACTGTATTTTCTATTCAACAGCAAAGTGCTGAAACAACTACTTTGTACTTCACTACCTATAAGCCATATTGTGTGTTCATCACCATTTTACAGAATAGTAAAGTCTACTAAAGGGACTATCAGCATCTGATGAGAAAGCAATATGTATTGGCAACCCATTAGAAAAGGGTAACAAAAGGACAAAGTATTTAAACAACTGAATTTCACAGCAGATAACTTTAGTGGGTGTCATAAAATGTGCTATATCTGTAAAAACATGAACATACTGAAGGGGAACATGGAATAAAACTGGATCAGAGGTGCTCTGGCAAAGAAAGCAGGGAAAGAACAGGGATTTTCTGAAAGAATTCAGCCCTGGTCCTTCTCCTTTTCTGGGTGATTACCCTACATTTCCTTCTGGGGCTGTGACAAGATCTTTGGTTTTTTCTTTCTTATTTTATTGCGCTGCAGGCCTATCATTTATTTTCACATATTCAATGGATGACTATGCACTTTTCTTGGGTGGCTGTCCCATTGGTGTACTTTTTACATGACCCTGAGTTTGAGGGGAACCTATACCTCATCTGAAACTAATCTACTGTGCAAAGAAACTTCTACTTATCTCCTTGCTGCACTAAAACTGTTTAAACCAGATGTGTCAAAGTTATTCTGCAAGAAGGGGCTGAATTCCATGTTTAATTACGCCCCATGGAGCAGGTCATAAACCTTGTGCTATCACTGACAAACTGTTTTTGATCCCTCTTGAAGAAAAGCTGCTTTGGCCCAATGACTAAACACAGAAAACAGACCCATACAAATGAAAAAAATAATGTTCTAGCCTTGCTTTGTAAACACAAGGAAACTAATTGGAGGGGAAAATGGTATTAGATGTTAATGGAGTATTGACTGGCAAACAGTTGGGTAGTACAATGGGACAGAAAACAGCTAGGAGTGTGGAAGCAGAACTAGCTCAAGTTTTCACTTCTCAAGTATCCCCCTTTTCAGTTTCTGCAACAGAGTGACTGGAAGAAGTTCCCACCCTTCCTGCATGACAGTGCATTGTGGCAGCACTGTAAAACGGATCATGGAGTCACCCTAGAAGAAACATCTCTCTCCAAAAGGAGAGGAGGGTGCATTAAAGGATGCACAATTTCAGTGATTCTGTTTACAGCAAGGACATCTGTACCCTCCATCTCCAACAGCAGTGTTAGTACAGCTATCAGGAATACAGATTTGCAGCTTTGGAATGAGGAAAAAAGTGGCCAAAGAGAGGGCTGGGGGAAAGAAATGAAAATAGAAAAATAATTTAAAAATAAAAAATCAAGCTGTCCCATTAAATCCATTGTGTAACTGAAACTTTCTTCATCAACCTTTTCGACCCATGCATCACTTGGAATTATTGGGGAGTTTTCCATACCTCACTGCAGTACATGCTCCCAGTTAATCAGTACTATTTCATATCTTGTTTGCTGTTGACAGCCTCCCCAAAAATGTGCTTATTCTTAAACTATTGGCTGGTTCACAAAAAAAAAAAATTCTGCAGTGAATACAACAATCTATTATCTGTACTACAGTAACACATAAAGATATGAACAAAAGACAATCAATCAGGTTGAATAAATTGGACTAAGTTTATGTTGTTAAGATATAAAGTTTAGTAACTCAAATACTGCCTATTCTGATCATGAGGTCGTCTTGCAACCCATCTTCATCTGAGTGGTAACAATTCCACTCAGCTAGTATTTATTAAAGACTTCAAATTGATGTACGTAGAAGTAGAACTGGCATGCAGCATTAGATTCAACAGCATCCATTCATGAGACATCAGTCTCTAAAATAAGAAGTCTTAAAAAACAAGACTTAAGAGGAGGAAAGACGACTGACCAAATGCCATGATTAGATAAGCTTGTAGGCTGAAGTCTCTTTGAAGGAACTAGTTTGTATTATAAAACAGAGACCAAGGTCACTATATCAGTCCTTTTTTTACAAGTTGCTTGGGAGAACATAATTTTTGCTACCACTGATGGTTTGAAAGACCTTGAATCTTAAAAAAACACTTTTTGAAAACTTTCTACAACAAATCCTGTGACTTGAGCTGGTACAATTTAAACACCTCCTATGTTTTGAAAGCTTTCTACAGACTTTTCAGAGGCAATGCTAGCTAAGACCTTATTAGGCACCTAAATAAAAGCCCTTTGCTTTTCACAGATGAGGACACAGTCATGCCATCCCATTTTATCTCTAGTTTCAGTGTTTTATCCACAAGACAGAAATTCTGCTAACAGCAAAAAGCTACATGTTACAACACTGAGACAGAAAAGACTATGTGAAAATGACCTTAGGAGCAGCAGAAAGAACAGAGAAAGAAGTGCAAAGTATTGCCAAGGCTTACCCTAAGACTTCATGCAAGCACTACTGCCTAATGTACACCTGTGAGACAGAACCTTTCACCCAAGCTCAGGAGGGCCTTCAACCTGAACTCAGTTTGATAGCTTCAGCTAGGCTTCCCTCAGGTGGCATACCCCTTGGCCTGCAATTTGTCACAGCTATACTGTACCACTCAGGTATCTGTTATATACCACAGAGAGGCATGTAAAAATTCCAATTTAAGTGATGCATGGGTTGAAAAGGTTGAGGGAAAAAGTTTCGGTTATGTAATGGCTTTTTACCAAGCCTGAAAGCTGTGACCTGGCAGAGCCCCTGCCTTGAGAAGAAAATTTTGCCTATAATTCACTAGTAGGAATCACAGATCCTGCTCAGGCTCACGGGCATCAGGAAAGCCCAGCAAAGGGAAACAGGACCTCTGGAGCTCACTTAGTGTAACTTCAGGCAGGAGCCTGGACTAACACCATCATCAGGCTGGCTAGCTGTGGCTTTATCTCCACGAGTCTTGAAAACCTCTGAAGAGAGACCACAACCCCTTTGTCCCTGTGCGTCACGTCACCTGTCTCTACTGAGAAGAGTTTGATTTCATTCTCTTTCTAACTGCTTCTCAAGTAAGCAACTATTCTGATTGCATTTTAGCCTTCTCTTTGCCAGAGTAGAGAAGCCCAGCTCCCTTGCTGCCTACCTTGGTAAGAAGGTGGCCCCATGTCACCTTGGCAGCTTGCTACTGGACCCTCCCCACTTTCTCCACTTCCCTGCTGACCTAGGGACCCCCTGACTGAAACACAGTATCCACAGACGAAGGGCAGCAGCAACTTGCGTGTGGCTCTGCGGAGCTGCTGCTAACACCCAGAACAAAATTTGGACAACCCGCTCATGGCGCTAATCAGTTGTGTGCAATCTGTGCAATGAAAATGTAACCAGAAAGAGAGAGATCCAGATGGTAGTGGCTAGAACTGAAATGTAATTAGTTCAGTCAATACAGTAGTGTATTTTTAGATCTTCCACTAGTCAAAACAAGAGATGTTGCTCTAGCAAATTTAACATTGCTTAAAAAAAAAGGAAAAGATTGCAAAAACTGTATGCATGTTAATTCTATAGAGACTTTTTTCTGACAACTTAGGCAAGAGCTGGAAAGCATATTTTAATTCATACAATGACTAAAAGTAAGAGCACTGCCAGAAAATATGATTTGGAACAATTCTTGGAATACAGAGGTTCATCTGTTTTGCAAAAGAAAGAATCAGAAGCACATAAGTATAAGCAGTTATTTTAAACTTGCCTATTAAGCAAGGACACCAATAGCTAACAGATGCGGTTATTTGCAAATGATTTCAGCAAAACATATATAGTACACATGACAAGACTTCTTATTTCCCCCTCTCTTAAACTCTGGCTGAAACCTGTGTCCTGGTAGAGACATGACAATAATAAAAACCTGCCTACAAAACTCAACATTTGTCTGAGGAGTATTACACTACATATTTAATTAGTGTTGCAGTAACAGTATCTCTCAGATGATTTCACAGCAAAGTTGGAGTGTAAAAAGATTAATCTAGATTGCCATTTCCCAGAACTATTTAAACCACTCAGTAGAAAATTTGCTTTTGTTGGAATTTTTCAGTCCAGAATAAGAAAAACTGTTCAGACGCTGAAGGATCTCTTTCCTAAAAACACACCTAATTGTTTCCAAACACACCTCAGAATACTGAGGAAACCCAAACCTTTGCAAAGCGGTTTAAGCAGCATGGCTTTGATTATCATTGACACATAACACCCATTACATTGTTTGGGTCTGTTTTGGTTAAGTGCTATATAAACATATTAAGAGTGAAAACACAAGAGACAAACATATCATCTGGGAGGAAAGAAAGGAAGGAGACACCAGCCAAGTAACAAATGGCTACTTCGTTGTCTCTAGACACAATTTCAAGAAGCAGCAGTCAGGGAGCAGGGTATGAACTTCCAGAAGAAGGGCAGCTAAGCTGAACATCCCTATGAGCAGGCCATCAGAAGGAAAAGGTACTGACTGTAAGAAGAGGCAGTAAGACTCGTACAGGAGAGCAAACAACCTGGTAAAAAGCTTTCTATTTATAAAACAATACAGTTCTTAAGTTTAAAATAAAGACCTTGACTTTTCTAAGTAACAAAAGTAAGTGCAAGGGATAGGGATTGGTGCAGTGGGGTGGTTGTTTTGTTTTGGTTTTTACTTTGCTGCATTTAGGGTGCTAGAGGACCAACACCAGGAGATTAAAAACCAAACAAACAACACAAAACCAACCAAACAACAAAACCACCCCATGGCCCTAGAAAATCAGATGAGACAGTGAAGACCTGGGCTCTCCATTTCAAGAAGTGCGTAGGGTAAGCTACGGATGTTTGGTTAGGTTTTATGTTATGTTGCATTTCAGTGGTTAGAAAACTCCAGTGGAGTGGTGAAGAGTCCCACTGGCTCAACGCAGAATAGCGGTGGTAGCCAAGATAACAGTGATAAACCACTTCAAAATGTCCAGTGCACCACAGGAGAGTTGTGTTTCAATGACATCAAAAATACATGGGAAACCAACCATTAAAATCATTCACTCAAAACACATTTGACAGTTTTCATGGGGCCAGTCATAGGATCACGGATCTTTATTTATTTAAGCATTTTTGAGAAGTTACAAGCCCTTTTGTATGCAGGCTGAACTATGATTGCTTTCTAAATTACTGCAAACCCTGTTCAACTTTTGTTTTGGTTTTTTTCAGCTTTTGCTTCCACTTTTTGCCTAAACAATTTTTATGAGACATTCTTAGTTTCTGCCACCTTCTACCCATATTGAGCAACCTAGGAGTGTAAACCAGGGTAGAGTTTTCAGGCTGAACACAGCGTATTCTCCACTCCCCTAATCCTGCAGAACCTCCTCCGCCTCACATCTGCAGGGCTGGAGCATTGCCAGTGGCAGGTCTGTTCTTCACGGCACCATTCCTTCGGTGCCTGTAGGGATTTCACTGCAGAAGATAATTCTGACCATATCTTACTAAAAGTCGATGCCATTTGATGATAGTTTGATAGCCTGAGCAAATTTAATTGAGGGTCTTGCTAATTTCTGGAATAGCTGGCGTTCTCAGTAATAAAGAAACAACCCCCCTGATTCACACTACCATGATTACTAGCATTTTTGGCAGCTTTGCAGTTCAGACCCAAGGCTGAAGTGGTACAGGAGTAAAACCACTGTTTCCCTCTCCTGCAAACTGGCTTTTGAAGTCACAGCTGTAACACACTGGGCAGCCAGCTTCTTGGCATAAATACAGGACAGTTTTTAGGACTAACCACCATGCACTATCCACAGACTCTAAACTAAGTTTAAAATAATATTTGCATCAAGAGAAACTATAGCTGTAAAGAGAGCTAATTTTATGCTGGTACGGTTGGAATATTGTACCTGAACTTGCTCAGAAAGTATGTATTTTCCTTTAATATAAAATTAGCTTTGGGTGTAACTATTATTTGTTTTCCAGCAGAACCTACAAACTATTTCTATTTGCTAGTACCTAAATGTAACAAAAAGATGTTCTCCACACCCATGAAGTTTAATTTTAGGAGCCAGAGGCTCCTGAAAAACCCAGGTGAGCCAACAGCTGGCTCTCATCTTCATCCAACCACAAATGGAAAGGTGGAAAGCCCTAAAGAAGGAACAGCCCTAATCCTGTTACTCTCCTCTGTGTCTCTTGTCCCTTTCTTCCACTCCATGCCAACCAACCACCTCAAACCCGGTTACATTCACTGTCTCCCTCTCAAGGGATTAGTGGCCCTTTCCTTGTTGCTGAAAGAAGATAGTCTTCATCATCAGGAAACTTCCTTCACTGTAGCTAGTCTCAGATCTGGCTAAGATTAATGGGTTTTTGCTTGTTTGTTTTTGCTTTCTGGCAGAACTATACAAGAAGAAAGCCTGCATTCTGAAACTTAAAATTCACTTGCTAAATACTGTTGATGGTTACTCATTTCTTCTGCAGGATTATCATATTCCAGGCTTTTGCTGCTCCTCCGTTTCCACCAGATGCTACAAATCTCTAGGGAATATTCTGATTAATATTTTTTGTCATATGAATAAGAGAAGCAAACTTTTTTTTTTTTTTAATCAGTTCCCATACTTCATCTTTGCTTTTCATTTTTTTTGTAAATTAAATTTGGAGTTTTTTTCTCAGTTTGAATATTTCCTGTATTTCAAATGAGGAATTAATGGTTCCGTAGGTATTAAAACAAAAATTTTGGCTGAACTGCTAATAAATGAATAGCTGAGAGTGTGTGTGTACATTTATATACACAAAAAGGCAACACCCTGAGGCTAAATTATCTTTACAAGAAGATTCTCCTTTATTATTTTTATCATGGTAGAATTTACAAACCCCACTAGAGACTGGGGCCCCACTGTATGATATGCTGTACAGACATCTATTACAACTCAGCTCCAGCCCAAGAGAGTTCACAAAGCTGTACTTCTCCTATGATGCACATAAATACAGTGTGGCTGTTCAGTTCTTAAAAACTAGCCTGGATAACACCCTCGAGAACACAGACCATCAAGCAATGACTATACTTTGAGTTTGACTATTTGTGTAGTTTTTGAAAAGACTAGGTAGCACTTCGGCTTAAAAACATTTTAAAGAGCGCTGTATTAAAAGATGAACATCAAATGGACTTTGACACTTTATAAAAGCAATCCTAACTAAAAGTCAAGCAAGTTTCTAACTGCTGAAGCAGTCAAAAAGGAGTGCTTTTGCAATGGCAAACTTTTTTCCATATGGGAAGAGGTGGGGTAGATGTTCCAGTCCAACTTTAAACCAAAGAAATAAAATTGGCCTCTCACATTATCAAGAACAACGCCAAATAAAATAACTTGGTGGGTCTTCTCTGTTTCACTCACCCCATGATGTTTCTCAGTGCTGCACATTCACCATGACAGCAGCTCATCTGACACGCACACACGCATTCGTTATTTTGTTTTACTGCATTGCCCAATGTCCAGCTGTTGACTTGTACCCATTGCAATAGGTACGGCACATACAAAACAGAAGCTCAGCCCCAGAGCTTACAATGCACGTGTAACAACACAAACAACAGATGGATGCAGACAATATCTAAAAAGGAGGTAAAGCTGGTCAGAATATTCTCAGCACACTGGCAGATGACTGGGTTATATATATCCCCAAAAAGACAATACGTGGCAAGTTTCTCTAGAGTATAGAGGCCTACACAGAGGATGAAGATGCTTTTTTGAGTATTAGGTGAGCAATGGAATTTATCATCATAAATGGAGTTAGATGAATACTACACTTCACATAGGCCTGCAAATGTTCCTATTTAAACATTTCTTTTCATGAGAACTGGAGTCATGAATAAAGAGCTCTCTCTCCCTTAATACGCTATTTGATTCCACTAGGAATCCCCAAGCAATCATTCCTCTTTCTTCCAAAGTGTAAAAAATTTAAAAACCCCAATGCATCAAGAGCATTTATCACCAAATGGGTGCCGTGTATTTCTAAATATTGCAGTGGCAGTGACAGGAATATAAAAAAATAATTTTAGGAGCATGTGAATAAAAAGATTCACCCCAGTCCTATTGTGATGATTGTTTACAGTAAAGTTACTGACAAGATTCCCTCTGATCTGATTTCAGACTTGTATCAGTAAGCTACTGAGTAGGTAATGCTTTAAGTACGAATCCTTAAGGTAAGCTGGGAAGAGTACCTAATATACATGCAACACAACTGTTCTCAAACTACCAGTTGAACCATTCTCCACATTCTTGCCATTTCCAAACCAGAAGCAGCACCTCCAGTTAAATTACTAAGTGTTACCATCCAATATTAAGTTCATGGCGTGAACGACACTAAAACATAAGATGTTTACTATCAAAGAATGTAAATATTAAAAAATTAGGGGATCAAGGCCACTGGGATTGGAGAGGAAAGGTCTGCCACCTTGTTTTTTCATCAGTATACTTCCCCCCCCGACCCCCCACCTTCTCTTTTTCACTCATCTCACTCCTCTTCCACCATCTCTCCAAAATTCAACAGGAGATCAAAGGATGCCCCACCCATTTTAAATCAAGGCAGAGGAGCACACAGCCAGGGTGCAACTGCAGGGAAAATGAACACAACTGTGCTTGCATCAGCAACAGAGGTTAATAATTTTTAAAAGGTGGAAGTCACACATTCAGTGGTTTCACAATTACAAAAATGGAGTCTGTGGTTTAGTCACCAGTAACAACAAGGTTAAAACATATCAAAGTACTCACTTTTTTTTTTTTTTTAACTCAGAAGCATGTTTTTGTTGTTCTAGGAAATTACTGTTTTTTCAAACTTGTTGGTTCTTTTTAAATGCTTAAGTTTATATTCAGCATAATTCAGTCTAATTTCTATTAACATGTCTCAAAGTGTAACAATATCCTTATCCTTTTCAAGCTGTTTGAATGTGGGATTTTTTCAGCATTTTCTTTAAAAGTTTAGCTGGCTGTTTTATAATTTGTCACCTTTTGTCTTCTTTCAGCAGTATGTCATTAAGTCTTTAATTTGGCGTTTCCTGTTGTCTGCAGAGGGATATATGCTGTTTTAAATCCAAAGGACTGCAGACATAGATGGTGGGTAAAATCTGTGAACCATAAGTAAATTCTTATAAGGAACATACAAAAAAGATTGTTCTTCAGTCAGACTTAAGCCATTACTTTCTTCAAAAGAAGAAAAGACACAAGTTAAGAAAAAGGCACCGCCAAAGACCTTCTGCCCAAATGTAAAAAAAAAGGATCCAAATAGGATTTCAAACATCCAAAAATTTTAACTCAAACATTTAGGTATTTCACCATGCTGCTATTCATTCATTCACTGATTTTTTTTGTCTTAGTTTAAAGAGATGCTAAACAAAAGAAGAGCTCTACATGTATTTACATTCCAAAACTAAGCTCCCCTTACCACCCCCCTAGTCTGTCATCCCTTCATAGCTAAACAAACCGTAAAGTCTAGCCCTATGTTCTTGAAGCAAAGTCACAAACACAGTAAGAAAAAAGTTTGGTCTTTCAAGAAGAAATAGACGAAAAGCAGTTTTAATCTATTATAGCGGCCCATGTTGTTTTGACTATGAACAGCATTGCATTCAGATAATACGTGCAGACTAAACTGGCGGAGGAGTGGGATCAATTTCTTTACTATTTTGGCTCTACTAAGCTTTGCTCTTTGACAATTTCCCAGTCATTAGTAGCCTTTCCTCTCCTACCACTAAGACTAGCTCTTATATACAAGTGATACGTTTTGCAGAAATACTTTGCAAACAAAACTGGAGGGTAAATATTTTACCGTGTAAAAAGTAGGCAAGAACAACTGTCAGCTCTCTGCAGCAGAGGGTTTCCACAGGGGTAAGCCTGACAGACCCTGCTGCTTGCCTCATATTCGGCACGCTGCAGGGCCCTCTCGGGAGCTGCTGGGTGCTTTGCCCAGGGCAGCTCACATGCTGCGAACACCAAAACCTGAGGGTTTTCCTCATTTCTGACACACAAGTATTTTTCACACAGTACACAAGTTACAAGCTAGGGTCTGTACCTTTCCTAAGGAGCTGAGAATCCAAATACATTAAAAAGGCACATCATCCCACTGGGAAACTCCACTTTCCCTTTTTGCTGAACACGTACGGGCACATGAGTTCTCTGCTGTGGAAGAGGTAGAAATACCCCATTTGAAGCATGAGAACAGTATGGGAATGCACTACTGGATTAAGAAGGAAGTTCCTGCACGCAGAAAAGAAAGCATTTAACCCACTTTTAAAAAATTATTCATAATGAATTATGCTATCTTCTGTTTATGAATATTTTAAAACCGCAGTACAGTATGTACAGTTGAAAGTTTTTAAACATGCAAAATGATACATTAGAGTAATATAGCTACCTAACAAGGCCTCTTTGATGAGAGTGGTAAACATTATTTTTGAAGCACTTACAAAATTACATTTTTTAATATTAGAAGGACCTGCTGAGATAGTAGCAACAAGGGTGAAAAAATTGAATTGCATCCTCTTTGCAGTTTCAGTTCTTCTGGTGAGACACAACTGAGCACCGCCTTCTTTCTGAGCATTAAACATGCAACAACACTTTTCTTAGGCTGGTGCTAAAATATATTAGACTGCTGTTTCTGACCATGTTCACAGTATCTGTTTTGCTTTGTTATTCAGATTCAGCCTGAAGGGTTGAAGGACGCCAGGACCTGACTTTCCACCTGGCTTATTTGAAAAGTTTTGCCCTCCTCTGTGCCAAAAATACAGGAGTTTTATGATCACAAAGGTTCAATTGATTTCCCTGTATTCTGCTATCAAGTATGAGGTAGAAATTTATAATCAATGTTTGTATAGCATATTTAACAGGTCATGCCCAGCATTAAGTTACATTCATATTTCTGAAAGCCTTCATTCGTCTCTTTATTACTTCATAAATACAGTTAAAAGGTATTTGGAAGCTGTACGCTTTCACAAACTCAAAAGGAAAATTTCCCTAGAAATGGTCAAAACTGTAGTAGAGGTTTGTCTATGTGGGGAAGGGACTGTGAAAACGTGGAAGTCCTACAGCTATTCCATCCAGACTTCCCCACAGCAACTCTTACTGAAAAGCTTCTCTATGGTTTGGCTTAATCCACTTTCAAAGCAACTAAAAAAGGCACTCAACATCCTCTCAGAGAGTTACTGTACAAGAGCTACTCCTTGATAGATACTTTGGGTTATTTCTCCTTGTAGACAACCGATACCCTTCTTGGCATACTTCCTGATGTTACATCATCTACCACAATGCTTCACTCTGCTGGAAAGAACTTTCTGGGTAGATCCAGGTATTCTGCATTCCAAGACCTCTAAACTCTTCTGTACTTCTCATCTATAGAAGGCCTGCTCTATATAAACAAGTTTTTATCAAGCATTTGTACAGAAAATGTGAAGTCTGAACATTCCTCTGCCCTATTCTGAAGTTTTTCACTATTATCATTCCTTCATATAAGGAGATTTTCCACCCAAATTAAAAAGAAATTTCCCCAGCTTTTTGTGTATTTTTTGAAACAACAAACATTAAAGAACTTGCTGTTTCAATCTAGGAAATGATGTGGTTAGAATTCCAGAAACACTTACAAAACCTTTGGGTCTCCACTTGAAATTGTTCTTTTGCCTCACCTTTGTAAAAGGAAATTACTGATTTTGACACAGTAATTATGTTGATAATCCAAAACTTAACACTGTGCATTAAATCTGTTCTGTGATGATAGAAAACATGTGCAACTGTGCAGATACATGCATCAGGAGAGAGGCACCCAATAATTTTGAGATAGAAAACAGCAAACTCCAGACTCCCAGGGGAAAACAAAACAAAACAACACAAAAGGCAATTTCACACTTTATCGAATGAAGAACTTGAGAACAGGTAAGCAAGATATCTCTCGCTTTTCAAAAGCAGAAGAAATTCTTCCAGACAGCTAACTCCAGCCAGAGTAACAGAACATATCACTAAATAACCCTAATTTATCATGTAATACCCTGTCTTATCCTTATCTGCCAGCATTATCAACATTACATAAAAATGAGTTTATTTCATTTAGTTACAAGTTTGAAACTCTTAACATGGAATTGCAACAGTTACTTGTATTTCAGATTGGCATTTCCCTTTCTCCATAAACAAATTCAAGAGACATTGGCACATCATTGTTATTTTGGCACATCCTAACCTAAGTTTGAGCACACAAAAAGCATGTCTGCTGGAAATCAATTATTCAGTCTCAGGGGAAGGTAAGGCTAAAAAACCATAAAGCCATTTATGAGAAAAAAGTTCCCAACATGACAACAAATGGGGCACTGCAGAAAACAAAAGTGTTCTGGACATCATCACAAGGCTCTCATGACCTGGTTAAGAAGATGCTCAAAGGCATGATGTGGGGAGTCTTGAAAAAAAATAAATGGAGTCATAATCAATGACAAAGTGATTATTTTTCTAGCCTGCTCCAGTCTGCATGATTTCCATCTGCTGTTTATTCATTCTGTTCACCTTCATCCACTCATCTACATTTTGTGAGAGATAGACACATTTCACGTCTACCTGTTTTACAGTCAAGCTTCAGTGTCTTGCTTCCCTCATTCCACCCCAAAGGCTTCTAAAATTTTCTAATCGCTGTTTTCTAAATGATACAACCTGGTTGCTGAAGTGCAGAAGACTACCACAGCAGTCCTAACCCTCAGACCTGATCATCAAAGCTTTCTCTTCTGAAGGGGGTATGTCAAGCATCCAGCCTGGTAGCCACATCCATTCCACTAAACGATTTCACCTGGCCTAGAGGATTTTCATGAATTTGTAAATGTAAAAAAAGATACAGCATGATGCAAGAATAAACCCCCAAACTTACCATCTGGCATGTGCTCTGTGAATGAATACACCCATATCATACACTGATACTGGCAGAAAGCCATGTCCTCTGCACTCGCTGGAATGGATGCAGCAACCCAAAGAGAGCTCCCAGCACAAGACGCAGCCATCCAGGTCTCAGGCTGCAGAGAGCACCAGAGCCTGCCCCTGGTAACGGAGGGCAGCAGTGAGAACAGCTGTGTGAGGTGTGACCAAGTGGATGATCTGCTCAGCCTGGTGACAGAGCTACGAAGGGAAGCAGAAAGGTTAAGGAGCATCAGGGAGTCTGAGAAAGAGGTAGACTGGTGGAACAATGCTCTTGCCCTCCCAGGGACAGAAACAGAAACAGCTACCAGAAAAAAACTAAGAACAAAGGGATCCCGTACCCTTCCCCCCACCAGGCTGAAGGCAGCAGCTTAAAGGAAAGGAGTGAATGGAGGCAAGTCCATGCTCGAGGTGGCAGGTGAACCCCCTCCTTGCCCGCCTCACCTTCCTCGGTGCCCCTGTACAATGGGTATGAGGCTCTGGGTGTGGAAGACAGGTCAATGGATGATGTAGACAACAGTCCATCTACACCAGAGGTGTCACCAAGGTCAGAAAGGCCTACCCCCTCTATTTCAACCACCTCCACGTTGAAGCAGGTGACTCCTTTCTGAGGGGAAGAGAGGGTCCAATATGCCAGACAGACCCTCCTCTTCAGGAAGTCTGCTGCCTCCCTGGGGCCCAGGTTAAGGACATCACTAGCAAACTTCCTAGCCTGGTATGGCCCTTGGACTATTACCTGTTACTGCTCTTCCACATGGGTGGCGATGAAGCTGCAATGCATAGTCCAGGGGCAACCAAAAGACACTTCAGGGCCTTGGGATGGTTGGCAAGTAAACCTGGAGCACAGGTAATTTTTTTCTTCTCTCCTTCCAGTTCCAGGCAGCGGCATTGGATAAAACAGACGGGCCCAGTCTATTAATACACGGCTCCATGGTTGGTGTCACCACCACAGTTTTGGGGTTTTCAATAATGGGATGGCCTACACAGCACCAAGCTTTCTGGTGTCAGATGAGAATCACCTTTGTCAAAGGGGGAAGAGGGTCTTTGCTGACGAGCTAATGAGGCTCACTGACAGAGCTTTCAACTAGACTTGAAGGTGGAGGGGAATAACATGAAGCTTGCCTGCGACATGCCAAGGTTGGAGGGACAGAGTGCTAGAGAGAGCCCTCAGCCTGTTGTTCTGAGACCTGCTGGGTACACTGGAGCACACTTGAAATCTTACGCAGATGAGCCAGGGGCTCCTGAGGTAATAGGGAAACACCAGTGAAATACCTCAAAGGAATTAAGGGGTGTTCTTCTAAGGAGGTGACATGGCCGACAGCCCAGCTGAAGTGCCTCTACACCAATGCACACAGCATGGGCAACAAAGAGGAGAAGTTGAAAGCCACCGTGCTGCTAGAAAGCTACGACCTGATTGCCATTACTGAAACTTGGTGGGATTAATCCCATGACTGGAGTGTGGTTATAGATGGCTACAGACTGTTCAGAAGCGACAGGCAAGGAAAGAGGGGTGGTGAGGTTGTCCTCTGCATCAAGAAATGGATAGAGTGTAAAGAGCTTTCTCTGAAGATCAGCCACGAGCAGGTTGAAAGCTTATGGGTAAGAATTAGAGACCGAGGCAACAAAGAACCTTGTGGTTAGTGTTTACTAGAGGCTGCCCAATCAAGGGGAGCCTATTGATGAAACCTTCTTCCTCCAGCTACAGGAGGCACTGTGCTTGCAGGCTCTTGTCCTGCTAGGGGACTTCGACCACCCCAACATCTGCAGAAACAGTAGCACAGTGAGCTATAGGCAATCCAAGAGACTCCTGGAAAGCACTGAGGATAACTTCTTCAGCCAGGTAACCGACAACTCTACCAGAGGGGATGCATTACTGGACCTGATGGTCACCAATGCAAGTGAGCTAATCAGTGACGTCAGTGGAGGCAGCCTGGGCTGCAGCAATCATGCACTGGTGGGGTTTGCAGTCCTGAGGGATACAGGACAGGCAAAGAGTAAAGCCAGGACCCTGAATTTTAGGAGAGCAAACTTTCAGCTCTTCAAGGAGTTAGTCAACAGAAACGCCTGGGAAACTGCCCTCAGGGACATGGGAGCAGAACAGAACTGGCAGATCTTTAAGGCTGCTTTCCATAGGCCACAAGAGCTCTCTATCTCTGTGTGTAAAAAATCAGGAAAGGAAGGCAAGAGACCAGCATGGCTGAGTTGAGACCTGCTGGTCAAACTAAAGAGCAAGAAGGAAATGCCCAGGAGGTAGAAGCATAGAAAGGTATCCTGGGAAGAGTATAGGGATGCTGCCCACTTGTGTAGGGACGGGGTCAGGAAGGCCAAGGCACAGCTGGAGGTAAACTTGGCAAGGGATGCAAAGAATAATAAGGGCTTCTACGGGTATGTCAGTCAGAAAAGGATGGTCAAAGAAAGCGTTACCCCCTTGAAGAGCGAGACCAGCAAACTGGTAACAACAGACAAGGAGAAGGCTGAGGTACTCAGGAACTTTTTTGCCTCCATTTTCACTGGCAGCCTCTCTTCCCACACCTCTTGAGTGTATGGACGTCAAGATGGGGACTGGGAGAGCAAAGCCCCTCCCACTGTAAGAGAAGATCAGATTCAAGACCATCTGAGGAACCCGAATGTATAGAAGTCTATGTACAAGATGCATCCCAGAGTCCTGAGGGAACTGGCAGATCACACAGAATCACAGCATGGCAAGGGTTGAAAGGGACCTTGGGAAATCATCCAGTCCAACCCCCCTGCTAAAGCAGAGTCACCTAGAGCAGGTTGCACAGGACATCGTCCAAGCAGGTTTTGAATATCTCCAAAGAAGGAGACTCCACAACACCCCCCGGGCAGCTCATTCCAGTGCTCTGTCACCCTCAAAGTAATGAAGTTCTTCCTCATGTTCAACTGGAACCTCTTATGCTTCAGTTTGTGCCCATTGCCCCTTCCTGTCACTGGGCACCACTGAGAAGAGTCTGGCTCCGTCCTCGTGACATCTACCCTTAAGATATTTGTAAGTGTTGACGAGATCCCCTCTCAGTCTTTTCTTCAGGCTAAACAAGCCCTGCTCTCTCAACCCTTCCTCATAGGGGAGATGCTCCAGTCCCCTAATCATCCCTGTTGCCCTCCTCTGGACCCTCTCTAGGAATTCCTCATCTTTCTTGAACTGGGGAGCCCAGAACTGGTTGTAGTTGCCAAGCCACTCTCCATGATATTTGAAAAGTCATGGCAGTAAGGTAAAGTCCCTGGGGACTGGAAAAAAGGAAACATTGCACCCATTTTCAAAAAGGGAAGAAAGGAGGACCCTGGGAACTACCGACCTGTCAACCTCACCTCTGTGCCTGGGAATATCATGGAACAGATCCTCCTAGAAGCTATGCTAAGGCACATGGGGTACAGGGAGGTGATTTGAGACAGCCAGCATGGCTTCACCAAGGGCAAGTCCTGCCTGACCAATCTAATGGACTTCTGTGATGGAGTGACTGCATCAATGAGGGAAGAGCTATGGATGTTGTCTATCTGGACTTATGCAAGGCCTTTGACACAGTCCCCCACAACATCCTTCTGTCTAATTGACTTGATGAATGGACTGTTTGGTGGATGAGGAATCAGTTAGACGGTCACATCCAGAGGGTAGTGGTCAATAGCTCAATGTCCAGATGGAGATCAGTGACAAGTGGTATCCCTTCGGGGTCCGTACTGGGACCAGTACTGTTGAGTATCTTCAACAATGCTATATACAGTGGGATCAAGTGCACCCTCAGCAAGTTTGAAGATAACACCAAGCTGAGTGGTGCAGTTGACATATCTGAGGGACGGGATGCCAACCAGAGGGACCTGGACAAGCTGGAGAAGTGGGCCTGTGTGAATGTCACAAGGTTCAACAAGGTCAAGTGCAAGGTCCTGCACCTGGGTTGGGGCAAACTCCAATATCAATACAGGCTGGGGTATGAAGGGATTGAGAGCAGCCCCGTGGAGAAGGACTTGGGGGTGTCAATTGATGAAAAGCTGGACATGAGCCAACAATGTGTGCTCACAGCCCAGAAGCCAACTGACTCCTGGGCTGCAACCCCAGCAGCATGGCCAGAAGGTCGAGGGAGGGGATTCTGCCCCTCTGCTCCACTCTGGTGAGACCCCACCTGCAGTCCTGTGCCCAGCTCTGGGGCCCTCAGCACAGAAAAGTCATGGACCTGTTGGAGAAGCTCCAGAGGAGGCGTAAAAATGATCAGAGGGATGGAGCACCTCTCCTGTGAGGAAAGGGTGAGCAAGTTGGGGTTGTTCAGCCTGGAAAAGAGAAGGCTCCAGGCAGACCTTATTGTGGCCTTTCAGTACTTAAAGGGGGCTTATATGAAAGACAGGGACAGGCCTTTTAATAGGACCTGTAGCAATACAACAAGGGGTAATGGCTTTTAACTAAAAGGGGGTAGATTCAGACTAGATATAAGGAATAAATTTTTTACAATGAGGGTGGTGAAACACTGGCACAGGTTTCCCAGAGAGGTGGTAGATGCCCCATCCCTGGAAACATTCAAGGTCAAGTTGGACGGGGCTCTGAGCTCACTACAGGGGGGTTGGACTAGATGACCTTTAAAGGTCTCTTCCAACCCAAACTATGATACCAGAGTAAGAAGTGGCACTGTGAGGCTTACTCTTCCTGTAACCTAAAAAACCTTTCCAAGAGCCCATTGCTGCTTCTGAGTCCATGCTGGCTTGAACATTATTACTCCTTTGCTGTCCACATCTATTGATTGTGAATCAAACCAGCTGCCAGAATCTGTCTCAGCATTTGAAACAAATTTAAAGCTGTTTCTTTAAAAGCAAATCCACAGTCATTAGCAGTGAAGTCCCTCCATATGTTAACCTGACAACTCCACACCAATTATCATCCTCTGCTCCTGAAATTTCAATAAGGTTGTGAAAGCAAGCACTCGGAAGTGATGAAAATGTGAGGTAAGGCTGCTTACGCAGTTTGCATTTTGCCCTTCTAATTGCCATTAAGATACCAAAATAATTACACACATCAAATCCTATTTTCTGTAAAGATGCCTCCTTGATTCCATGCAAGTGGGCAGCCTCTGGAGAATGAGTTCTCCATCCCTACATGCAGGTTAGATCAAATCAAGAAAGCATAACCATGCAATTTGCCTGACACTCTGTGGCTAACGAGCAGAGAGCTACTTTTCCAGTTAGAAAGCCAGGAGCTCTCAATTTTAGTTTAATATTCCTACACTGAAATCCACAATTACCAAAAAGTAGTTGATTTCAGTGGGAGCAATGCACAGTGCAAAACAGGGTGAGAAACCCCTGTTTTGGGGCTTTATTCCTGGTTTAAGGGCCAGGCTTCAAAAGGTGTCTAGGCATCTTTAGAAGAAGATGAATGCTGGAGAGGATTCACAGCAGAGTAGCCTTAGGTAGGTCAGAATTCCTTCCTCAGTAAGGAGCGATTATGAAAGCACAGATTATTAACATCAGTCAGCAGACGTGACACCTGATCTCATGCTTTTCTGATTACCTGCCCCAGGACACCTTTGTCTGGGCCAAAGGGTATTTAGAGGGAGGAAAGCAGCTGCAGCCGTAGCCACCACTATTTTATCTGCGTCCTGTCTGGAGCTTAAATTGTGTGTGTCATACTGACGCAAGACACTAAGATGGTTCAAGTGTTGTGCTAATAATGCTTAGTGATTTTGGCAGGAATCCAGGAACACGTTGTACAAAGTAAAAACTAGACAGACTATGACAATTTTCAACAGCTTATAACTTGCTCAAGTCTATAAAACTTGTCAAGGAGCTAGCAAAAGACTCCCTCTTACTTTCTACCTTTCTTTTGCAGGAAGGGAAGTAAACAGAAGTAGCTGGAAGTAAGAGCTTTTCAAACTGGAAAGCATTAGTATTGAAAGAACTACCAAAAGTACAGTAAATTTGCATTCTCCTAAAAAGTTCATTTCCATGGCAAAACAACAGCAAAACTCCCTTGTAAGAGTCCATTATCAGCCTGCAAAACCCTTATGAGTCTTTATCCTATAAAATATCCCCGTTCTATGGGGGATGTCTGATAAGACATTTGTAAAAATGTTGGTAGTTGTTTAAACATGGAAGGCTTCTAATGTGAACTTGTTTTACTGGTAATAAATCTATCTATCAAGATAACAACTTAGAACAACTAATTATATAGAGCTCCTCATAACTCTGAAACCTCATGTACAGTACCAGACTTAAACAGGGTTCACCTGAGTCTCCAGGAGACTATCACTATCCCACTTTCTACAACAGAGTTCTTAATTACATAAACTTTCATTACTTGCCACATACACTTTTGAAAGGCACTTTAATTCAGCAAAAAAATCCATTTAGTTACAGAAGTAATCAGCTTAATGACAGGAAATTAATTATTACATGACAGACTGGAACTGTTGGCCAAGCCAACAGAAAGCTAAGATTTAAAAAAAATGTTTTCTCTATATAAGCCTTGAATTGACCTAGTTAGAACCTTAAACAGACCTGGAATCCTTCTGTAAACTTTTAAAGGTCTTGCCTGCAGGAATACATTTGCACTACTGATATCTTCATCCCAGAGTTGTGTCTAGTCCGAGCTCTAACACTGACAAACACAGAGAGTAAGTGTTCCCAGAAAAGAAACTTGTTTAGAAGTTTCAAATCCAGGGACTTTAATGCCTGGTGAGTGAGCTGAAGCAGTTTTCGAACTCAATTCAAAGAGGAAACTGTGACAAAGATGAAAGTTGTTCTATACTGTACAGAAATGGCTTGTGAGAAAGGAAGCATCAAGCTAATTCAAGGTTTGGACTGATCTCCAACAGAGTCCAACAGACTATTGATCTGTTGGTCCTCGACAGCTTTCCAAATCTAAATGCAAAATCCTAGGACAGATTGTATATGGCACAAAGCAAAAATACATCACTTAAGATCAATAACAAATGCTTCAAAATCTGTGTCAAGCATTTAGTTTCAGGTAAGACAAAAAATTCCTCTCAAGTTTCTAATTTGGCAGGACATTAAGTGCAGGCAACACTCTTTATCGCCTGTCATACATAACTCAGTTCTTAAAGTGGGCTCAGTTGCGCACACTAGCAGGTAAACTAGTTTTTTCCTTTTTCCTTTCTTTCCTAAGATGACCATGACTCTTTCTCCCTAAATAGAAAAAAAAGCAAAACGAGAAGCCTTAAGCATTTTCACATTTTTCCCCTATTAATTTTTTCTAAACAGAAACAGATGATGAAAGAAGGAGGGACCTATCCTGTGGAAAAATAGGTAGTAAATAAGTAATCTGTGAGGAAGAGCCTATAGTATCAAAGTTCTTCTCTGGGCCATATGATTACTAAATAAAGCTCATGAATTTCCAGTCACCTAAGCAGACTAAGCTTTAACTGGTGTTATAATTAATCTATTTCCCAACATCTTGTGTTGTACATCAACTCTTTGTATTCATTTAAAATCTGACAATTTTATTGAAAAAAATGCTTGTAAAACATATCATGCCTTGAAAATGCAACTCCAGCACAATAGATCTGTCTTCAATCTCTGAATTATTCACAGACAATATCCTGTTCATCTCAATACAATTTTATTCGTACAAAAAGCAAACAATACAACTGGTTTGGGGAAGCGGGGCGGGGGGGGGGGAGCTCCATTCCATCTTGTCCTAACCAGTCCGAAGCAATTCTACATGGGAAGATTCCTCTGGATATTACTTAGACTTCCTTAATGAAATTCAGGTGTAATCCCTAAGGCTCTATAGCAAAGTGTATCTTTAGCTCAACTACAGAATATGGTATTTGCCAAAAGGGGATTAATTATGTTTAGATGTGTCTACTATGAATACCAACAAGTCTAGAGCCACTATTTAAAATACATTTCAAAAGTCACTCAACTCAAAATTCAGTAAGGAACAAAATATAAACATTTTATAAAATGCACTCAGAAACACTCTTTAAGATTAGAAAGACTTAATTTTCATTAGTTTTAATTTTATTAAGGTCAATTAAAACATCAACTCCTGCTCTTGCCCTCTTCCAACATTAACATAACAGAAGTTTTTTTAAATTACCTATAGCAAATGCCAATCAACTCACAGACACAGAAACAGATTCTAAACTTAAATAGCAAAATGCTTTTATGGACCTCAGAAAATACTTATGGGGAGCAAAGTCTTAGATGCTACTCCCAGATTGCCAAAATGCTGCCTGTGGTGTGATCCACAGAGGTTTTCCATCAGCACATAATGGGGCCCAACAAACATTTGTCTCTGAATTTGCTCTGTCCTGCATGCTTTTCCTGAAGAGAAAGCTTTATCCACCAATACTAGGTGGATACTACTAGGTAAGGTTTTATGTTTCTTCAATAATTTTAATGCAGTCTAGATTACGTGTAAAGCAGAGATACGGTCAAGCCCTACATTTCTTTTGAGCCAACATATTTCCCAGCAGCTTCAGTCTTCAGATTTTTTTTTTTGATTATTTTTTTTTTTAATACTTCCAGCCTGTCAATCCATCCTTTCCCACCTGGGAGCATAATGTACTCAGTACTCCGAGCATTCCAGTAGTCCGCAGGGTCTGAGTCTGCTGTTTGTTGCCAGGCAGAGCATGTGTATAAGAAAAGTAGAAATATTGACTAAAGGAAAACAGACAAATAGCTCAAAATGTAAAACTGTGAGCGGACATCATTCTCAACAGCAGCCCTTCCGTTCTTTTGTTTCAGAAGATAAGGAAGATGTTATATCTGTGCTGCACATTTCAGGCAAATATCCTCAAAACCAGCTGATATTTCACTTTCAGATTTCTGAAATCCTGAAAATACTGAGATACTGCACTTTGAAAGCATAAGAGTCATTCTTCAGAGAGAAAGTTATCAAGCCACTGACAAAAAGTACAAATGAGACACCTATAGAATCAGTTAGTGCATATTTTTTTTCATGGAAACTTGATGCCAAGAAAAAAGGTACATCAAAGCAAAATACCAGCAATCTGGAGCTTTTCCAAGGTTGCTAAACCAACTCGCTGTTTTCTTAAAGGTAATGCAAGTGTCCAAGCCCAATAACCAGTGATACAGACTGAGATCCCAATGCTGACTGTAGTCCCATGCTGTATCCCTATATGTATCCAGATACTAAAAAGTTTAAAATCATAGAGGAAAAAGAACTCCACTGAAGAATCAGTGGTGACAGTCCTTGGTTATCTTAGCACAAACTATAGGTTCTTAAACTCTTTATTTACTGACAAAATGAAATGATGTCTTCACTTCCTTCATCAGCTTAGTATATTATTCTTTTGTAAACACTTCAGAGTCGATCCTCTTACCTGATTGTATGATGCGCCCCTGTGAATGGGGTGGTGGTGAGGAGGGCTCTCTTAAACTAATAGAGCAGAAAAAGCCTGAAATGAATAGAGCAGATCAAATACTTGTCTAGACATAGAAAATCTAATTTAACATTGAAATGTAATTTAAGCAAGCTTTGGACGCAAACCTGTCAGGTAGTGCTAAGCTGCAAGTTATATGTTGCATCTACATTTGCACTTGTATTACAAGTCCATATTTTGAAGATTTTCTATTGCACAGGCTACTAAGGTAGGGAAGTCTGACTGAAGTGGTAATTGATGTATTTTGAAATTTACAGTATTGTTAACATGGAGAAAGCCTCTGTGTTCCTGGCCCACCTAATTTTTCAGCTTTAACTGTTTATGTCTCCCCATAAACCTTTCCTTGCTACAGACCTTGTGAAGACACACAGTGACCTGTCTAATGATGGCTTTAGTGTATAATAGAGCAGCTGATCAATTCAGAATTTAATTTGATTTTAAAAACAAGAGTAATGATACTATTCAGGTTCCTTCAGTTAACTAGCAGGATAATGTATTCCCAGACATCATGGGATATAAACCTACACAAAAGTAAATAAATAAGTAGCCAGCAAGAAAAAAAGAAAAATACAGTAGTAGTTATTACCGATGGAGTCCTCTTGCCTCTCACATATATATGCATAAACAAACTGCACTCTGTTAACAGCAGTATTTTTCCCAGCTACTGTCTTAATTTTATAGCCTAACTGTCAAGTTCTAGGAGGAGAGGCTTAATATAGATCAAAAAGCAAGACCCTGCTCACTGTTTACCCAAACTGGAAAAGGAACTGCAAGGGTGAGCAAAAGGGGAAGACTGTTCTGCTTCAGCACTGTAACTACAAAGGCACCTGTGACGACCGATGAGGTGACCAGCTGAAGAAAATAACCCCATCCCTGCTCTCCTCCAGCTGAAGGTCCAGAAATAGTTAACCTAATTCATGCACATATTTGAATGTCAAATTCTTCAGGCTAACATAACACAAAAAATATACATATGTTATTCTAATTGCTAAATCCTTTTAGAACTTATAAATTGGTAATAAATCAAATTGTCAAAAGACTAGTAGAACATACCACTTTTCATTTTTAAGTACACACAGAGGAAGCTTCTGTCACCCAATTCTTGTATCAAATACGATTTAATTTTGCATTTATTCTCACTCTGACAGCTATAGTATGTCCCAGCTTGCTGTAAAAAAAAACCCTTGCAAACATTGTAGCAAAAAGGGATGGATACATTTCCAAATTGGAAGCAACAGACACCAAGTAACCAACCCAGTCCAAGCAGTACAGCCAGTGAAAGTAATTACACAATAATGTTGTATGTTAAATCCAAAATCAACTGTTTTTCACTGGATGACCTTCAAACTTCTAAAAGCAACCTGCAAAAGAAGAAAGCTTATACACAGTCTTACACAAAGACTAAAAGAGTAAAAACTTTACTCCCTTACTATTATTACTCCTTATTTATTTAAAGGAGTAACGTACTTACTCCGTTACTATTTATAGTGCAAGACTGGGAAGCTTTTATAGACTCTTTGCATCCTTTATCCACTTCATTTTAAACACAGTATTTAAGTTTTCATTTTTGTTTTTGCTGAAGAAACCTCCCCACATTTGCCAGGAGTAAGCTTCGATTTTCACAATGTGTTTTTTATACAGGCTCATACAGCAATAAACAAGGAGTATTTGGGATGAATTCCTGTAGCATGCCACAGTTTATTAAAACTGTGAAGACATCAACAGCGTCAAGAGATGTTTGAAAAAGGCAGGCAGACACGAAAATGAGAGGGAGAGATGAAGACCGGCAGCTGAACTACCCTCCCCTCACCCAAACGGGGCATCTGGGAACACGGTGTCCTCCTCTTGGTACAGAGGTTGTCACCTTGTCTTCCTTCCTACCTCCCTAGGACTCGGTACCTCACAGACTGTGTCTGGAAACACATGTAGTGAGTAATAAAAGGTTAATGAAAAAACCCCTTCTCTTAGCAAGTTTCAAAGGATCTTCTTTTTGCCAAGGTCAACAAGAGCAACAGTCCAGGCTTTAAAAGAGACTACCCTGGTTTTTTACATTTTTAACTAAAAGCCCAGGGCAAATATGTTTGATGGGAGAATAAAGGCAGGAAAACAAGCTGGAACAAGCTACTTTTTAGGGGATGACTGGGGAGGGGGGAAAGAAGAAAAGTTTCAAACCATGCTTAAACAATGGATATTTTTGGCAAGTTAATGAAGAAAATAAAACCAAACCAACAAACAAAAAAGCCCAACCCAAGCTGTTCTAGTTACACTTGCAAGGTGAATCTCTCACATGCACAGAAGCGAGGCTTTCCACAAAAGCTCTGACCATTGGCGCCTCATGCTGCAGCCCCCTCCTTGCCAAGGGCACCTGTGGGATTGACTCTTCTCCACCCAGCTGCCGACTTCCACAAGTGGAATGTGGAAACTCATGTGCAGGACCGTAACTGTCTCAGAGATACTGACATCAGGACCTTCAGCATAAATCAGCCAAACAATTTTAAAAGTCCAGTTTCAAATAAAAGCTCAAACTAACCACAGGCAAGAGGGATGCATATTCACAGCTGATTGTGCCCCACAGCAACAGCAGCCTGTGCACGGACTGCACAAACGTCTCACCAATCCGTTTTCTCTTACCTGTGTAACTACAGCATTGTACTGTCTTTATCTGCCCATCCTGACACTACATGGTCTTCTCATGTAAACATCCTGCAGCTGAAATCCTTCTCCGAGACCAAAAAAAAGCATAAAATCTAAGATCCGTTATCTCCAGTTTTCTACAATTTTGCCCCTTCATTTCAATTTGCAGTTATCTTACAGCAGACAGAGTTCTTGGCAGTAAAGATGCTAGCTGTCATCTAGCACACCTTCCACAACAAGAAAATAAAAACCAAGGGGGACAGGAGGGCTTCATGTTCTTTCAGTAGTTTTTCCTGTAAGGATGATTGAGTATGATGGAGAAGAGTGGTAGTTCCCTCTGGAAACTCCAGACATGATCTCAGAATACTGCTGCTGGGTATTTCTGTGGAAGAGCTAAAAACCTAAATGTCATCATGGCTATACTTATTTAAAAGCTACTGTTTATCTGCATATTCAGAAGGGCCTAGCTCCCTTTGTGCCACCCGTGGGGCAGGGCAGAGCTGCAACCTGCCAGTGCCCCGGCCAGGCCGGCAAGCGTTTGGCTCTGCATAAATTAAAACAAAACCCAAACCAAACCACACTAGGACAGCACAACAGGAAAAACCTGAAATCCTCTAAACTAGTAATGAAAAATAGTGAAATGATCAACTGTGACAGATCTTTCAGGGCTACTGAGGAACTTGTATTTTAGCAGCACCCGGAAGCAAAACATATGCTGTGAAGACGCATCGAGAGACACACTGGAAGTTCTCTTTCCAAGCAGTATGGGCCAGAAATACAGTTTTGACTGTATTTTGCAGACATCTTACAGAGTTTCTCAAGATACTGTGATTGTGCCACGTGGTCAATCAATCTCCCTAAGTGTGATCACTACAAAAACAGCTTCAGGAGTAAATACACTGCCCAGCTTGGGACTTTGAAATCTATAAACTCCAGTGTTTCATGTAAGAGCTACTCTGGGAGAATAGCTGTATGGACTTTTAAACTGAAATGCTCCATTCTCGAAGGACTGAACATGGACTGTTCTAGTTCAATTTGTCCTGGAATTTATTTAAATCAGCATGTTCTTATTCAAAGCTTTTTTTTTTGTTTTTCTTTCTACTGACAATTTTGCTAGAGCATGCAGGACTTTCCATTTTACAGTAAGCATTTTTAAAGTGCACTTTACAGTTTTTATAATGTACACAAATACATCTCAATAACTGAAACTGGGAACTGAAACCTCACCTCAATGCCACAAAAGAAATAGTTTCAGTCATTATATAGGTTGTTCTGTTTCTGGATGCTGAAACAGACTGATCACTAAATTCCCAAAACAACAGCTGAATGCATTCATCGTGATTTTAAAAGGACTCCACCCTCACAACTATGCCAAGTGAAAAATACTTTCAGGTTGCCTGCAAAGTGGGGAGGGGCTTGAGATTTTGGTAGCAGATTCTGTATAAGCTGAGAACTTATATAACTTCCCAAATGTTTTTTCATACTGTTATCAAGTATGAACTTATTTCTTCTAATAACATCGGAACTACTTTTCTTATTTAAATGGTAGCCTGAAACAGTAAATATGTTGGGAAAAAATGCCAGCAACTAAGATGTTATCTTAGCAATTCTGTTGATGCCCTGATTTCTCAGCCTAAGACAGCTACTGGAAGAAATGTACATCTAAAAGAAGGCATCACCAAGGGTATTAAACCGGGTATCCATACAACCTGTAGACATACTTTTCTTGTTTGGAAAGACTATACTATGTACTATGCAACCTACTTCATAAAGTCTTGCATAACCTAAATATACCATAACACTATGTGCCTGTTTATTTAGCCACTACAAAACCTGTCTACCATCTTCTCTTTGCTTTCCTTTTTTAAAGCAGAACTGAATGCAGCTCAGTGACGCTTCGATAATCTTTAATAAGAAACACATAAATTGATACAGAAGTATTTCTTAATCTGTGCTTCAAGCTAAAGCTCGAAGTCTGGGGTGTTTTTTGCACAAGGTTACATACAGAATGCTGACTTCATTTAAATGACGGAATAATGATGGGAAGTAGAGAAAAATGTTAGCCTGCATACATCACCAGCATCTTGAAAATTACAATATGTTAAATGATTACGAAGGACAGTGCTTGAGAAGGCTAATAGCTATGCTGATGTAATTCATGTCAATGCAAGTTCATGCTGATGGCCTTAGAACTATGAGAAAAAAATGTACATACATATTACTGTATGCATATATAATATATACAAATATTTTTTCCAGCTGAGTCAACAAATATTTAAGAGTTCATTTTCTATGGCAGAAATATACAACCTCATTAAAAAATCTGGTTAAATAGAAATAATAAATACATAGAAGTGAGTAATTTCTAAATAGATATTAGGAAACTAGCATTCTCAAACAGTGGAGAAGAAACTGTTATCCAGCACAATGTTTACTTCTTTACCGAGCTGTGGTCAAGCTGTAGATAAAAATATTCTCCCATTTCATTAGATAGCATGAGATGCAAAAGTGAAATAAAAAAAGGATGGTCCAAATCTGACAGGATAAGGAAGCCATCCTCTGTTTTAACTCTTTCCAGTGAGCTGAGGCATCAGAGAAAACACTAGCATGACTGGAAGATACAAACCATTCTTCTCATGGCTTAAAACCAATAATGATACGATAGCAGATCAGAGTCACATCAGTATGCTGCAAAACACCTTCTGAGCCACAGTGAAGGAATTTAGCAACCTTTGTATAACTATCAGACTGGTACAGTATGTGCCTGCCATTAACAAAACAGAGCATAGCAGGCAGCGAAATCTTAACCACATTTCAAATTAGTATGAGATTTAAAGTAAAAATATGGAACTCTGATTCAGATTCATTTGAAAAGTATGATCCCTGGGAAAAAAATCAGAATGGGATTCATTCACATTGACTAAACTTTTTTGATTATACATGATATCTGGCTACCATACTTAGGAAAGAAAATAGGACAAAAAGGTGATGATCAAGTTATAATATTAAGTAGTAATTACTGGTAATACTTGATGAGGTAGAATTGGAGAGCAGGGATATCTCTTCATATGCCCTGCAGCTAATTGTTCCCAGCAGCTAAGGAGAGAATGTAAGCCTCCACACAAAAAACAGTTCCAACTGCCTTTCTTCCAAACCATTTTGATTGACGGAAATCTGAGTATAGACTAAGACGACCAACAAATATATTCCAAAACTAAAGTACAGGGATTAATTTGTTAATTCAAAGAAAAAACATTCAGACATATATTCTATAGTACTCAGCACATTGCTTGTCATGAAGTAATGTTCTTCTCCTTGTCATAATTTTGAAAGACTTCAAAATGCACACCCGATGATTTCCCTCATTATAAAAGATGTAGTTTCATATATAACAATTACAACTGAAGATGCCGACAGATATATTTACATATTTATTTATTTTTGTCCAAGCAAGATTTTCTGCAGCTTTTTCTCTTGCTCTCATTTTAACACCAGTTCCCCAAATAGAATAAATTTGACCAGTCCATTTCCCTTAAATACAACAAAATACTGTTTTAACAAGACCCCAAACCAATCTATTTGCCTAAAGAATTCAAAGCCAAAAATCTCGCTGGTGATAATAACGTTTTCTGGTAACATAAAAAGCAAGCACTTTAGGGTGGCGGAATAAACTACGGTAATCTACATATTTACCTCCCTACATTGCTCTTAATAAAAGCACCAGAGACTTCTCCAGTGTGGTTTTACCACAGCTACCTGGGACCAGGGAGCTGTGGCGCTGAGCAGAATGCCAGCTTCAGCCAGCGGCTACCATAGATCCTGAACAACTTTTCTTTAGGAAAGCCTGTAAGGCTGTCAGGACACCTCCTCTTCCCCTTCACCCTGCCAGCTTCTTGACTTTCCACCCTAGTTTGGAGGGAAGAGTTTTCAGTTCCCTCACAGGTCTACCGGGATTGATTTCTATCTGTATTTTGGAAACACTGAAGAAAAGGCACTAAAAATGCGTTCAAACAGCTGTAGCAAAGTATCTTGAAGAACACCTTCTTTGCCCACCACCTTCCCAATACAACTTGTTACTATAAGATTCTGCTACTTGTCCTGCTCTAATTTTAAACTGTAATTCTTGAGCTTTATACCATCTCTCTTCCAATGCCTTCAGTATCGTTTGAGAGAAGAATCCCACAAAATAATGACTGTCATTCCATACACAAGTTTCTTCCTGTCATTTGATGTCACTGGTACTAATTTCAATCAATACACAGATCAGAACAACCCCTTCCCTCCTTAATATTCTTCAATAATTCTATAGACAGTTGTTTCCTTCTTAGTCTACATGTGCCTAAGCTGTATACATTAAGCCCTGCTACTCATTCCTCACAAATCGGTCCCAGCATCCTCTCTAATGTGGGGTCAATTTGTATGCAAAAGTGTAGGTGGTTATTGTCCTGGCATGGAGATGTTTGAAAGCATCTGGGCAAGATATGCAAGGTGATCTTGAATACTGTTGCGTATGTTTATACTTCATTCTTGGGTAAGTCAGAGATGTTTCACTTCCCGAGTGAGATTTATGGGTAGCTATTACCAGGATTTTTTAATATTTTCTGCAGTCTTTGATTACATATGCCTTGTGCTAATACCTCCCAGGTTTTTTAGAACCTGTAATGGATATGTTCCCAGAAGTTCATTAGCCATTCACTCATTCATTAGCAGTAGCAGCACTATATTTAAAAGAACCTGTTAATAAATTGCATACCTCTAACTTACAAATTTACGGCTAAAAAATCCCTGCTTCTTTTGTAGAAACACACAATGACACAGGTGATGTCTACACGTTTTCACATGCTGTTACAAACAAGCCTTTTTCCAACATTGGATAATTCCAGGAATTTTCTTCAAAACTTGAGACAACTATTGCTATATGATAAAAGCCACAGTTATTACTAAAATACAAGTTTTTAACAGGGTGAAGTGCACTTCCATCAGTCAGATGATAATCAACTCCATGATCGATTACTAGAATATTTCATCAGAATTTAACCCTTTAAGTCTTTGATAATTGACAACTTTTGAAGCATTTTATTCTTGGGACCCAATACTTTCACTAAGGATGAACTGATACATAGAAGCAAGCTCCAAGTTGCACAAATGACTCCTAAGTATATATGCTATTTCTCACTCCTATATCCTCCATAAGCTGGTCATTTTCTTCCCTTGTCAGTTTATACTTCTTCCTCTCCTGGATAGCTTTCAACTATGTGACAATGAAGAAATCAAACACCAAAATAGCAGCAGCTACATATCCTCTGCATGCCAGTGTAATTTCTTCTGCCTTAAGGCAGTGTCTAGCACTGAAATCATAGCCTGTTTACTTCTAACTGGTGCTATATTACACCAAAGACTTAACTCTTGCTTATATAAAACTTGCACAAAGACCAATTTACTCACAATGGTCCCATTTAGAGTTTAGAGTCTAAGCCAGCAGTTTCTCTTACAGCCAAGGCAGTGACAGTAGTTGGACAGAACCCTAGTTCTCATGCAAAAGTACAGAGGAGCTCAAGCCCTATTGCTACTTGTATTCCTATAAATAAGAAACGTCTATGCACATTCCTATAAATAAGCAAACATCTATGCATTCACTCTTTTTGGTTTAGAAGCTGTTTAGCGTGGTCACAAGTTTAATATTTTAAGGGAAATCATCTTCAGGAGTTTTTAAGACAGTTTTTACACCCAAAGTCTAATGTATTTGAAATAGAACTTTCACAGGTTAATTTAAAAGTAAATATTTGTATGAAGGGATCTCGGAAATCAGAATTTCTTTGCTCAGCTGAATTAGGATGCACGAATTCTGATAAACATATGAGAACCAAAGGGGGGAAACTTAACTAAAATGAGCAAATTAAAATGCAGCTGTTACTGTTACTTCCAAAAGAGGAATAAAATACAATTATTAGCTACATGTATTTTATGAGCATCTGCAGAATTGCAAGGAATTAGCAGACAGAATCAGAGAGTTCAGAGGACAACAGCACTCATGCAAGAGTCACGTAGGTTAGAGGAGCAGCACTCTGTATGCACTGCTGCCTATACAATTCAGCACACACGAGCTGTTTCACCCATGCCCACAGAGCTGTCTGTCGCATAACCAGATGAAGTTGCTGGTGACTACCTGTTCACTGTCACCAAGCACGGAAGAGTTTCACATCATAATTCTTTAGCCAAAATGGTTCCTTTACAACAAACTTTTCAGATACATCTGTAACCTTAAATTAAACATGTCCATGAGCATATTCCAGGGAACTGGGGCCAACTGGTACAAAATGACATGTGTCTAGGGTGGTAAACTCCTGTAGCCTGCAAAACAGAATGGCCTCACAAAAACTGCCCTTTGGGAATGATCCCTGGAACGCTGACTACCAAACAGTGTCCAGGAATTAGCTCACTAGTTTTGGCTTCAAGTTAATCAGAATATTTTTCTGTGAAACGTTTAGTTTGGACATAGCTAAGGAAATTCAAAATGTTCCCAGGTCCAGTCGACATCTACACAGAGAGAAACTGCAACCCATCAAAACATCTTCAGCCGGTAAAGGAGAAATAATACAAAGTTATGTTAAACAAAACAAGGCAAAATTGGAGCCCAAAGCTGAGGAAGCACGATACTACTGTGTTACAGCAGTGAGAAGAGAGGTCAGGAATGGCATATTAAAAACTGTATCTCTGAGGACAGGGTCTGGTTTTCCATCCACACAATGCAGAGAGGTAAAGAAATTACCCTGTGCTTGTGTTCAGAACCTACACGGTTACTCTGCTTAACATGGTTACTCTATTCTCCCACATCAGGTGACATCGTTATCCTATTCTAGGGGAGCTGTTCCATCCTACCCTATTTCCTCAGCCTGGCAAACAGGTCTCAGAAACAAGCTGGGGACAAACGATGCCCAAGTCACCAGCCAGGAACAATCACGATCTTCACATTGCGAGCTCCCGCCTCAGTGGAGGGTACATCTCAGATCATGGAACAAAAGGAAGCGCTCACAGCCATGGCCGACTCACATAAAGCATGCATTTCACAGAACTGCATTTTTGCTGGGTGCATTTCTCTGTCCTGCATACAGTTCAGATATGTAAGCTGGGCCGTATTCAATAACATTCCTTAAGGCTGCACTATTTTCATACATAATACAGTTTGTGGCAAAGCAGAACATCGGCATCTCTGCACTGATCATCCACTATACTAGGAAATTCCACTGCTGTATTTTGCAGATCTTTGTTGTGTCATTGGTTATAAACTATCCCACACAAGCTAGCTTAATTAACTTACATAAACTCAAGTTTTCTTCAGCAAATTCTGCATGCTTGGAAGGTAAATTTCTCCAGCATTTTTTAGCATCTAAAAATCTACTACAGGGATGTCCTTTATCTGTCATAATCAATAGAAATTATAAAGAGTGTGCAAAAAAATAATTCTAATTACCAACATTATCTACAATTATTCTATACAAGTGTTTTGCTATTGTTAGACACCTTAATGAGCATACACTCCTAGTATTAATCAACATAAAAAATACATTTATATATTACTATAAAGATTATTTTTATATAGTTACTTTGAAAATAAACCCCTCATCTTCTATAGGTGTACGATAATAAACAACTTCTGTGTATTAAAGTTATCTTGAAGTAAGCACTGATTTTATGGCATACTTCCAATTCCCAGACTAATAAACCACACAATTCGTCTTTTATTATACCTGAAAATTAGGACCAATTCCATAGCTAGCAATTGGGTCCTTTAACTCACCTTCTATCAATGAGTGTTGAGAACTTGGGTTCAAAGGTCATTTCTACACAGCAATGCAATTTCCTAAATTACATCACGACATTACTCTAAGCAGATTTAAAACTAAATGCTTTCAAACATCAGAGTCCATTAAAATTGTTCTTACTCTCTAACTCTTTTGGAACTTTATCCTTTGACGACATCTGCAGTGAATATAAAATCCTGAAAAAACCCTGAAACTCCAAGAGTATCTCATGTGGCCATCTCTAATTTAACAAAGTCAGTCTATTTCAGTGAAAGAATGCAACAAGCCTGATCAGACAGCCACTATCAAAAAGTGTTTAACTTCAGAGCTGCAAGCCTAATCTTTTGCTGTCTAGCACACACCAATTAAGCCCCTATAAAGATGACACAACTAGATTCACAAAAAATTTCCGTTTCAAATTACTAGGTCATAGAGAGCAAACACCACCTATCATCAGGAGTTTCCAGTAAAGATGACCTACAATCTTTCCTGTTCATATTACAACACTCAAGTCTTTCTCATCCTTAATAGTTTGTATTTCTGGGAAATATCCAAACCCCTTAAATTCATCAAAGCCTATAAAAGTTTTCCATCACAATGTCTACTTGGTATTGAAAGTGTTCCAGTTTTCATTTTAGCTTGATCACTGAAATCTGACATTTGAAGAACAGTTTATAGCAATTTTTTAACATTATGTTACTGATTTATAGAAATTGGAATGTGAATTTTTATAGAATAAACAAATTATACATATAAAAAATAGCAATTAACTGAGACCTTAGCTTACAAAATATTACTCCCTACACCTAGAAGGTTAGACTGATAAAATGGAAATGTGATCAGTCCACTGCCTGACATTGTTAGAGATTAATCTCAAAGTTCAGGGGCAGAGGGAGAAGTCAAGGGCTTTTCAGTAAGGGAAGATTAATTTTGGTGTTAAAGAAAGCTATTTTAATATAAATACACTACTCTAAGATTTTGTTTTTTCTTCACATTAGAAAAGCTAATTTCTGTATTTAAACTGTGTCTTAAGCATAAGACAGGGGTGCCATTCCTCAGGTTTTGGCCTAATTATTTTAAGTTCTGTGCTGGGCACAGCAACAGTGAAACAGAGGTGGTGATACAATTCACACAAATTGTAAAATACCACAACAATAGAAGTTCCTATATTAGGACCACCTTATCAGTGAGTCTTCCTTTTGCTGGGTCACAGGACTCAATAATTAACATCAAGGCCCTGACACTGAGTAAAGCCTCAGCTTTCATCTACTTCAGATGATCTCTTCAAAGCTTCATTATAAGATTTACTTGCACTAATTAACAGAGATCAGAGTCAATTAGCTATTTGCAGGATGCCCAACATATCACAAGGCACCTATGTTTGCAGTGATGCTGCATGACAGCAAACTAGATCAATTAATGTAACACAACACTCATTTTCTTCCCTAATTGTGCATCTCCAGATTTTGGTCACCTCTCGGCAAATATTGTCAAGGCTGCTAAACCCAGCACAAGCCCAGTACCGTTAAAACTCTTTACAAATAGGAATTACTGTTTTTTCTAACCGTAATGACAAGCTCCAAAAAGCGCCAAGAAAAGTAACAATAAAAAACCCCCCTTATCAGTGTTCTTTTAGCATTCCAAAATGAAGTATCAAAATTCCTGCACAGCTACTATTTTAACTCCAGAAGGCATTTAGGAGAAGTAAATAATGAAATAATTAACATTTTCACACTGCAGTCACCCTGCAATCTTTCTGTAAAATGCGTCTTCATCTTGAAGCTAGGCTGGACAGCAGTAGCAAGCACAGTACCAAGCCCTGCATTCAGACCACAGAAGAGTTTCACTTTGCAAGTGTCTGCACTGCAAATGCTGAGGCAGCACTAACATTCATCTGCCAGTTCTGTACTTCACTGAGCATTTGTTTCTTTGAACACAGTGTAATCTTCTGTTCCCTATTAATTACAGGCTCAGTGACCAGTAGTAGAAAAAAGTCTCTACATAGTATGTATAAAACTAACAACATTAATTAATTTAGTGGCCCCATCTTTCAGTTGAGCCAAGACAGGCCTAAATTAATGTCATCTTACTTCTGCTCCATGAGAATATGCACAGAAATATAATCCCAAATTGTATGAATTTTGTGCTAGTACACCACCTATACAGGTATCTCCAAAACCTATCTTGAAGGCAGACCTGAGCTTCCTTTGCCTGGGTTTCAACCACGTAGAGCTAAGTCATGACTTCAGACCAAGAGGAGAGCACCTGCAATGGTGTGCTGAGTGCCAGGACATCCTGGGCTCAGCGCCACACTAACACCACTGCATGACTCCTGGTCCGCTTGGAGTACAGTCACAGCCTTCCTGCAGCTGCCTGGAAAAACACTGTAGATGTACTTTTCATCTTTGGCTGATTCTAAACATTATTTCTTATTTGATCTTGTATCTATCTTGGTATCTTAACTTTTCTCTGGCAAGATGCTGAGAACTCGTTACTGCACGAGACTTCTGAGTGCTTTGTATTTTCTTAGCTTGACATCATAAGGAAATGAAGCTAACTCACATGCAGCATTTTAAATGCCAAAGTTCTCTTGTAAGTGGGGCACACTGAAATTTTTGAACACCAGAAAAACTTGGAGATGTCACAAAACCACTGCTTTAACCAATGGGACCGAGTTTACAGAACTATTACTCAACATGCCATGGATGTGAAAATTACTTGTGTATTTTTTTAATCAGTAGGTTAAATTAAAAATTATTTTTCTGCTGATATTAATGTACATGCGTATCTGAATAATTGCAAGTATGAATATTGCATTAATATATGTACACTTATATATACCAATTATACATGAAGCAGTAGAGATCATGATGCATACTGAGTAAGAGACCAAAGGGATCTAGTCAAAGCAAATTAAGGGCTACACAAGGTGAGATACCTCCAGTCGCAATAACTGCATGTGAATGGCTTCTGAAAGGAGTGAGATGAATTACACATACACCTTACCAAGTTCTAAACTGCCCAGCAGCTTCACAACTAGGGCAGGGGCAGATGACTATGTGGAGCCTGCCAGGCTGACCAAGTGCATTCCTCCTTTCCTGCATGCAATGGCAACCTGGCAACCTCTGTTCCAGCCTGGACAACAGATGGAACTGCATCTTTAAAAGTAGTTTGCTCTCCTGACCTGACTACGATTGTAGGTTTTATTAGTGCAAGACACTTGAGAAACATTGCATTCATACACAAACATTTCCATTTTTGCCTTACTAACCAAGTCTTGTTTCAGGGCTGGAGCACGTATTTCTTCTCACCATTTCAGAACTGACAGTAACACAGATCATGCCTACACCTCTATCCCTCCATTTCTTAGAATTAAGCTCAAAATAAGTGGCTCAATGAAGATTTCTGTCCTTGGAAGCAAGATTAAAGATATCCCAACTGAGATGAATAAATCAGAGGTAAGCATATTTAAAAAAAAAAAAATAACATTGAGGCTGAGAATATCAAAAAAGGGGAAATATTTTATTTTTTAAAAAATATCTAAATCCACAAAAATAAAGCTTTTCCACCCCTCAGCTTACTAAGGTTTTCAAAAACTTAAGATATGTTATTAATTGCCTCTAACCCTGGTCAAGTCCTTTTCTTCAGAAAAATGAAATCTCAAAACCCACCTTGCACAGAAGATTCTGGGCTAGGGGCTATTTCTTAAATTGGGTTATTTGGGTTACCTGTTTGGTTTGGTTGTGTGTGCACTTGCACACCATCTCCCTTTTAATGTCTACAGCAAATCCAAGGACTCAAGAAATCACCCCTAAACAAGCCCACGCTCTGGTGTGAAGACCACCACAGCATGGCAAAGAGGACAGCCAAAATACTTCAGTTTCCAAGGCCTTGCATCTCTCCTGCATAGTAAACACCTAAATTGCTTTGTCTTGCACTTTCTATTTTAATAAACATCTTCACATCTAGCTTTAAGTACATTTTATCCTATTTAATGGAAGTAACCGTGATGCCATGTATTTGCTATAAAACTAGACTACTTAATACCCGCATTAAAGGTAACTTTCAGTAGTGTTTTCTTCACAAACCACTTCTACACCTTATTTTTCACTGTGACACAGCTGAATCAAGAAAATACCAATTACACACATTTTGCTTTTTACAATACTGAAAATAAAGCATTAGGGTTGCAAAGACCTTTAGAAATCTGAAGAATTTGTAAAACATTCTCTGAAAGATTTTGTTTAAAGCCTGAAAAGCCTGCTCTCTGTACGTCAGAAACATCTGCCTGCTCCCCACCCTGACCCAAACTGCATCTCCACAAAATCAGCCAAAGCAGCAGCACTGTAGCAGGCTCTCACACAAAGGAGACAGCCAGAAGATAATAGCCAAGCACCTAAGTGGAACTTCTCCCTGGGGAAGTGGTACTTCTTTGGTGTTGATACTGACCTTCACTGAGCACAGAATACCCCTTCTGCAAATAAAGAATATTCAGTAAAAACAATGAGATTGGAATATCATAAAAAGGATGAGGGAGATCAGAAAGGACACAGGAACCCAGAGAAAGAACTACAGGGGTCAGAAACACCACCAGAAAAATCCTGCCTCCTGTCTATATACCATCACACATATAAAATCATATGAAAGTTAGAAGAACAGAGACAAACTATTTTAAAAGTGAGGTTTTAGTGATCCCCACCCCACAGTTCAGCTGCGCTGTGAAAGAAGTCAAAGATAGCAGAATCATAGAATTGTTTAGGTTGGAAAAGACCTTTAAGATCATCAAGTCCAACTGTAAACCTAACACTGCCATTCCACTACTAAACCATGTCCCTAAGCAGTAACAATTAAGCTAATAACAGCAATTAAGCTAACTATAGTTTCTTGAAACAATTTAATCTGGGCTTTGATCCCTAGACCCAAATCTCAGTCCAGTTCTGCTTCCCATCCTTATTTTTGCAAGGGAACCTAAGTAGAGATGCTTTCTCACACCCAGTCCACGTGCTGCTTCGCTTCTCTTTGTCAGAGCTGGGCCAAGCAGAGCAGCCAAGCAGCTGCACAACTGCAACAAATGCCAACTGATTGACTGATTCCTTCAGAAAACTTTTCCCCCCATCTTTTTCTAAAACCTGAAACTCCTGTATTTTACTTCATTTTCAGAATCCTTAAAAATGGTCCTGAGAACCTTTTTTAGAAGAGCAGAATTCCATTATAAGTAATTTTAAGAGAAGCTAATACTATTGAAATTCAGGGGAAATTCATACTGAAAGATATATTTAATCTTACTCTAAAATTTTTGAATGGACCAGTTACATTCACAAATCTGGAACTCATGATGTGGCTTCCGCCATTCATGTCTGTCATTTCTGCCTTCGTGCAAAATCTTGCTCAATTTCCCCAAAGTCTGCTGTACTCTACATTTTACTGAGAGGAGGAGGACTCTGAGGTTTTGGAGTTAGAGTGATGGAAGAATAGGAGGCCTGTTAACTGGTCTTTCTTTTCCTGGACATTTTGATAACATTAATTTCTTCTAGGTGATCAAAGGGACAGTTGATTTTATTTTTTTTTACTGTATTAAAAGAAAAGATCACTATAGATTACCAAATAATTAGAAATCTCTGAGAGGAGATACGTGAATAGTTTTTCCCTTAATTGTAATTAATTGCTATAGATTAATACTCCTGCTTGGCTGCCTCCTCCTCCTGTTTTCTCTTTTATATTGCCTGGGATGAGCAGATTAGGTGATCAGTCCTCAAGCATTCTCTTAATCCTCTACAATCTCCCGCGATTTTCAAGTTCCTCTCTCCTTTTCTAGCTGTCTTGTCCCCCCTTTACATTAAGCTGGAAGGTAGTTGCCTTCAGGGTGCCATAATGTTAAACAGTCATTATCAATGCGACAACATGACTTTTCCTGTCACTAGCTGAGCTTCCCGTGGCTTAAAAAAATTAAAAATAAACCACCCCTCCCCCCCCCCAAGTGACCTCCCAACACCAAACTCCCCACAACAGCAACAACAAAGCCCCCACAAAAAACTTTCTTGGCAGCATTAAGGGGATACTACTTGGTTGAAAGCAATAGGATTTGAAAATATTGGGAAAATTAAATTGTTAAATCTACTGTAAGCAATAACCACTGCAAATAAAAAAAAAAATAGAAAAGACTGATTCTCAGAGATAAATAAGGTCTGGGATTTCTTTGATGACGTCTGAGCTATCCCCTCCTTAGTGACCTCTCCCTCACTCAGAGAGGAAAGGAGAGAAGATTAAAAACAAGATGAATCACATGGCTAGACTAAAGTGATTCTGCCCCAAAAGTTTTTGGCTCAACTATGCAACCCTGCGCTGCAACCCATTAAATGCTTGGCCTCTGTGAAAGAAAGAAGCATGAACATAGGGTTTCTTCTCAGAGTAAATCTGTGCCCAACCACTTAAAGCATCTCTGTGTGTCATTCACTTCCTGCCATATCTTCAGTAAGATGAAGGTGCTTTTAGAGAAGTGAACCCTTTCCAGTATAGCAATGGAGGATGTCAGTGTCAAAGGTGATCAAGGTCTCCATATATTAAACCACAGATTTCCTTGCGTAAAGTGAGAATTCCAAAGACCAGTATAAAGACCAGACCTGAAGACAAGCACAAACGCATACAACTCAACTCATTCTTTATAAAAGCACTGATCTTTTCAGCACATGAAAATTCATGCTGGACATAACAATCTTAGGCCTCTAGTATAATCTCTATCTCCTTTACCTCTAGGTATGTGAGGGCAGATTTTGCATGACATGTTATATGTACACATTTCAATCCTCCACTGTTTTACTTCTCTAGAAGTATGTTATTATCCAAACATCTGGATCTGTTCTTTTCTCTATAATCTAATGAGCAATATTTTATGGGCTGTATATTCATCTAGGAACATTGTATATGTCTGCAGTTGCATACACTGTACTGAAGGTAAGAGAGAAAAGGATACTGCTTATGTTCTTTATACCTGATTGTGTTTTATGTTTCTCATGATGAAGAACAGGACCAGCAAAGTCTACACACATTGTAAAGACCTGTTTAAAAACTACTCACCTCAAGATCTAAACTACTTGCAATAACAGATTATCTGATTAAAGGCTCCTCTAACATAAGTAGATAAATTTATCTTGCCTACAGGCATAAATGAGAGTGCATCTGCAAACTTACAATAATGTTTATCTATTGGTCTCTTTCACAGCTCAATAACATACACGAAAGAAGCATTTTAATAAATTCATCTGCCTTTTGTACTTTGGGGGAGGGAGGGAAGAAGGAGAAAATGCAGACATCTCCAGTTTTCGTGTAAGCCAACAATTTAAAAGGGGTCTATTACAGTACACTTGGCTCCTGACGGAACTACTCGAGAACCTGTCATATGGCATGCCAAGTTCTTTTAAACTCTCTGAACAGGTTTATTATTACTGCTCTACAAAGTCTGCAACAAGTCTTGGCAGACCTACCACTCAACAAGAGGAACACTATAGCAGATGTGTTTAGAATCCAAAAGCGCAAAGTTGCCATTTTCCATTTACAAGTCACCTTTAATCTTTTCAACTAACCTTTCAAACTATAGTCAATCCAGGGTCTTGTCTACTTTAGCAAGCAAGATAGATGGAATTGTCATGAGAGAGTTGAGTTGTCAGGCTAGCTCCTCGTTGGCCAAAATCACTTTTCTAGTATGTTAATTAGTCTTTTGGTAAATGTAACTGAAGACAAACTAAAATGACTAAATGCTTCTGGGCTGTAAAAGTACAGTGCACAGATATACAATATTTCAGTTGATGTTCACTGCAGCACTGTCTAGAGGATGCATATAAACACCCATGCGCACATCCAGGTTAATTCTGAATGATCTTTCCTCTCCTGTCCACCCCCCCTTTTCATCTGCCTACCAGAAAACATCTGGAATGACAAAACTATCATGTTAGAAGTGGCCAAGATGTCACTGATACTGACTAAATGATCAGTGGTAAGAATTTCAAAATGCCACAATCATTAATTTTCAGACAATCATATTATACAATAATGTAGTAACATTTATTAAACTCTGTACTCTTTTTTTTTAAAGAGTTCCCGGCTCCCATAATTGCGACAAAAACAGTTTAAGAAAGAAAACTAAAAATGAAGATTCTGGAGCATAATTCTGCGGCAAACAATGACTGCTCTAGCAAATTCAGAACAGAAGTAATCAGAGCAAAAACTTTTTTTTCATAAAAGCCAGGTATGTCAGTGGCTTGTGGAGGCTGAAGGCTTCTCAGAGGTTTATAAAACTAGCTAAGATACGAGCAGTGGAAAATGCCACAGTATTCCACAAAGTGCAAGCATCAGTGTAAACTTTAAGATTTACATTAGCATTTTCTAGAGAGAAAACACATACTTTCTCCCCTGGAATTCTTTACAAAGATGCTGTTCTCTTAGAAATTAAAGTGATCAAATAACAAAGAGTACATTTTAGTAAATTACTACAGAGCTGAGGTAAAGTACTACGCTGAATGCAGATTAATACAGGAGTGAATTAATCTCTGAAATACTTTGCCTGAAGGAGTATCACAGATGACAATGGTTTTTGGTGATGTGTTGGGGTTTTTTTAAATAAGGGGGTAAAAAAAAAAATTCACACCCATCATTTTACTAAGGATTAGAACAAATGGCAAACCACCAAGAATCAGTGAAAAAAAAAAAAAGTGCTGAAAATCATAAGATCATTTTCTAACCCCAAAGTATCTACGTTTCCAGAAATGTTGATTTACACTATTGAAGAAAACTTACATTACAAGGAATAAATGTTGAAATAAGTTTGGATTTCCTTTCAGGGAACACAGAGTCATCCATGGTGCGAATTTTTCATTGGTTTTGGAATACTGTGAATTCCACAGTGCTTCTGAAGTGCAAGAAGCTGCACCTTCATCAAGAACAAAGATACCATCTTCAGAAAATGTGCTTCCCTGTATTTTGCATGCTACTAGTTTTTCAGTAGATGAGTAAACATTAAGTAACTTTAAAAAATCAGACAAAGATTGTACACTTGGGGAAACAGCTCAGTATGATGATCAGTTCCCAGAAGCAGCTAAGAACACACCAGAGACCTTTGATTTTGGTGTTTGGTTTGTTTGTTTTGAAAGGGCAGAGACCCTAGTAGAGTAGCTATAACATGGTTTAGTGAGCACAGAAGTTCAGCCAGCATGGATCAACATTAATCCATGATCCACAAGCATTTTTAACTGAGACCCTAGCAACTTCAGAAGATTTTGAACTGTTCACGAACACCCAACAAACTTTCCCGAAGAAGCCTCCCAACTTTTCTGCTTACCACCAGCATTTGCATAAGGGTGTTCTGCCGTACCATATCCACACGGCCTATATCTTTGATAACTACAGAAGTATAGCAACTCAAAACACAGGATTAGTATCGCCATTTAGATCACGTGCATTGGTCAGAAAGATAAATTGAAATCTTATAGCTTAAACAACAAAGTTTACAGACTAGGAGCATGCTCCTACAAACTAGGGAGCATCTTTTGACCATTTCAGCAAAGATGATTTCTAACAGCATAGTAGCAAGAACTGTTTGCTGCATTACTGTGTCTAGTGTGGTAACCCAGTTCCAGGACATTATGTAGGCATTCTACTTCTTCCCTTGTACAAACCAAGATGACTTGCTCAAGTCCAGATAACCTTATGGAAATAAGCATCATACAGCTGGTGCTCTCAACAGCTTATGTACACCATTTCTCACCTTAATGATGAAGATCGGCAGTTGGAAAGGTCATGACTGAGACCTCCCAGGATGATGAAGAAGAGCTGCTAATCATGCCACAAGTTATGCAACTGCTGTGGGGGGAGTTCAAAAACTAAAGCAGATTGCTACAAAGACAGGCCTATGTACAGCAGATATACATCTATATAACTGTAGGGATAAATACTTACCTGTATGCACAGGAACATCAGACAGAGCCAGACACCTTTTTCCTCAGGGGAAACTCAGAACCATGAGACACTATGTGCATTTTGCTCTACATGACCACCACACACCTTCCTTTATACCTCCAAGGTGAACACTGGGATCTGACTCAGAGATTGATGAAAGCCAGATTATCCATGTTAATATTCTGGTAACATTATGTCAATGGGGTGAAAGGATAAACACATAGGAAACAAAGGGAGAATATTTCTATGGATCAGTGCTTCCTTTGCAAACAAAATTTTGGGACAGCAAGCTCTTTTTGCATAGGAATTTTTCCATTCAGGTCATGTAATACTACTAATCAATAAATAACTTTCTGAGGACAGCTGAAGAACAAACACCCAGTGCAAAACATGCCATAAAATGGGAGTTGTTTCTTCCAATCTTATGATGAAATATTCCAAATGACACAAATGTCCTCCTACAAGTCTTTCTGAACTTAATGCCAGGACATGTTTGGTTACTGCTTGTCAAGTTAAGTTCATTTTCTCCTTTCAACAAGCACTTCATACAAAAAAAAAAATCCTCATTAATTAATGTTATTATTCCATAGCAACTTCTTTTACACTGTCACAATAAAGATCTGTCCCATCATAGTGAGATTACGTAAAATATGCATCCTCCTTAGTTGTATAACACCAGCTAAAATGGTCTTTACGTAAGCTTCTTTTACCAATGATTTTTTTCTGAACATGAATGCCTTTTGGACAATCAAAAATCTAAAGTTGCTTTCTTTAGTTTAAGAAAGCTGGTTTTATGGTCTTGCTGCTTATTAACTCCTTAAAGGACATATTAGCATTATTCAAAAAGATAGTTGATAAAGAACATTTAACTGTTTAACAATACTCAACAGACAGTTGATTATAGAAAGACATGTCAGTGCACATATGGCAGGCGGATAAATTATGCACATCTGGATTACTTTTGGCAAGAAACACAACTAAGTGTCTAACGCCAAGTTTAGCAATCTGTCACTATCAATATGTGCATTTATTTAAACGACGTCAAGGATTCAAAGTCATATTTTCTATTTCTTCATAAATGTTCCAGCGCTTCATGAGACGGCAAAGCAGGTGACAAAACACATTGCTTAAATTGCCAAAGGCTGTATAAACAGGGATAATTTTGAACTCGCCATGCATATATGAGTAGCCAAATTTTCAATTCAACTCTATTATTCATTAGTTTATACTAATATCAAGTATACCGAGTAGGCATATAATCAAGTTCTGAATAGCCAGCCTCAAAACTTAGCTGAAAATGGTTAAATCAATTTGGTAAATTCAAAGAAAATTGAACAAAATGACATTATCAGAAAAGTTGCAATTACATCCTCATTTGTAACAGTAATTGCTTATTTTTAGTGATAGTTTAATGAGAAAAATACCTAACTTTCTTGTCCAAAACAAAATAACAAATTGTTGGTAAATAGAGGTTACACCATTTTGAAGAGCAAGCATAAAACTGAAAGTTGAGAACTCATGCTCGTCCTTAATTTAAATCTAACACAAGTAAACAAAACAAAAAAACCTCCAACAGATATGGATTAATATTTGCCACAGACACCAACAGTTATATAAAAACAAATCAGGCGATTAAAAAGCCAGAGCTATTTTTCTCAAATGAAAAGAGAGTATGACCAGCAAGACCTTCATAAATCCAGAATTATTTAAAGAAATACGAAAATCAAAATCAGATTTTGTGGCAAAAAGACTAATTGCTTTCTTAGGCATTAGAATCATTCAACTCATACTGAACACAGGGGTGAAGGGAAAGAATGGGGACAATAATAACATTCCCTACCATTTTTCATGTTAAAAACCCTGCAAAAACATGTTGTAAGAATTCCAAGACTGCCCATTACTCAAGAGAAGGTGAAAATCCTTTTGGCTGATGGTGCCATTTCTTTGCTATAAGAAATTTCATTCAGCTTTAGCTGAATGATCATATTGACTCATCCACAGTCCTTTTATGATTTATATTTCTGAGGGGAACAAAACCTCATTCTGTCTCATTTACAGTGGATAGATGTACAGAGAGACAACATTAAGCGTGCATAAGTAAATTTATATTATTTGAATATATACTCTTATGTTCAAACTTGACTTAATTAAAAAAAGTTAGGTTTTGTGTGTTGTGAATGCAACTGAGTAACTAATTTTCTTAAGTCTTATTAGTATATCAATACATGAACTGTAGAAAATTTATTATTTACAGTTGTAATAGAGCCTTAATTATATTCATAAGAAATGGAAATGACTTGAGATATATAACACTATTTATTCCAAGCACTTAATCAAAGTTATGTTAATATTTGCCATGCCAAAATAAACTGTTATGCAATACATTTCAGAACCTAAAACCTTGGCAAGTTTTCTACAAAAGTAGTCACCATTTACATTTTATTTCACGTACACCCCCAACCCCCAATACATACACACTGAGGTAAATAACCAGCCACAACATTTTACATTTTAAAATAAGGAATTGATCCACCATCTTTTTGAACACTAAATCTGAAGCTAAGAGCGAGTTTTAACCTAGCCTAACATGAAAAAGCAAAGCAGGAAGTAGCCAGCAAAAAGACAGAAGAATTACTTCCTCTCCTGGTGGGCAATCTCTCCTCTGGCAGTGTCACACTGCTGGGGCTGCTGTGAGAACAGATTTCACACCAGTCACAGGACAAACACTAGGCAGAAAGAATTCACACAGGTCTTTGGGAGATTCACTTAATATGGCTTTTTGTTTGTTTGTTTGTTCCTATTTTTCTGCTGGTTCACTTTTTAGTACCCCTAAAATTTTCACTCTTCTCCACAAGCACTCAAAGTAAACATGCAAAATCTGGTACAAGTGTATCCCACCACAGAAGAAGGACTTGAGAAATTCTCCTGACAAGCATGCATACAACAATATTTTAAGCATTTTAATTCAATTAATTAAATTGAATTGAAAATCTCTTACAAAGGATCAGTCCAAAGGGTTGCTTACCAGAACAAAATTCTTAAACAGCTCTGAAACTGGTAAACAACAAGCTGAACAGTGCCACAGGTTAGGTATAATACAAATTGACAGAATAGTGTCCACTCTCTATTGGGCACTTGAAATGAATCACTTACGTGCCAGCTAAAATGAATAGACAGGGAACTTGATAACTTCAGTCGTACTGTATTTAACTTTAAAATGCTTTCAGTAGATTAGCAATAGTTTTATACTGTGTAACAGTAGGGGGTTTTAATGCATAAACATATTCAGACTCTATCAACCTTACCTTAGTGTCTAGATAAACTGCAATGTCTTGAACATTGAACTCTCTACCAGCAGAGGGGGACCTCTATTGTGATTTTTTTCTTTCAACGCACTCCAAAGGCAGTCTTCTAAATCTATTATTTAGCTTCTAATGCATTCTTTTGATAAATATATAGGACTAGGCAAATACTCCCTACTCCCCATGGGCATTCAAGACAGAAAACTTAAAGTGGCTGACTGCTCTTTTGCTTTGATCACACCACAAGACAGCATTTCTAAAGCTACTTCTAGAATTTCAACATATACCAGCATGACTGTATGTTAAAGGAACTGTATACACTCAGATTTTTCTTCACCCTTGTTTTAAATGACCGCTCATCAGTTTACATAACTCATTTCACTACCACAATCTTTGCTCTTCTATCACAGAAATCAACATTTCGTCCACCTGTACTTGGGTCTCCAAGTTATTCAGAACTACAGGTTGTCATTACCATTCTAGAGCATTTTTAAGACCTTTCTATATGGACTTAAGCCGGAGTGCAGAAATAACCTACTTCCACAAAGTCAACTGTAGACTCGTGCAGCAAGTCCACAGCAAAGACAAGAAATGAACCTGTATTTCCTAACATCTCAATAACTGAAATGAATTCTCCTACTGTAAATAACAGTTATTTCTCATCTTAATTTCTCTCCCTCCAAAGCCTCCCTTGGATTAAAGGAAACCGCATGTGTTATCAAATGAAACAAATGGTAATTAGCTTGTATGATGAAAAAGAATTATGTTATGGTATATTAATTGTCAAAAAAATAACTTCTTTCTGCCAATAGCAACTGAAAAAATGGACACTGGGCATTCAATGATTTTGCTGGAGAGTCATCAAGTTGGAAACTTTATACAGAAAAGCATCTTATGAATTAAAATATTTTAAATATACAGAGTTTTTATTTCATTTATGTTGTGAGATGTCACACACAAAAGATGCTCTAGATAGGCATTTATCACAAAATAGTAGTAGTGGCTACAAACTGAGAAACACAGATCTAATATAACCCAAGAAAAATATCACAAACAGATTCTTCCACTTTTTTTTTTTTTAATGGAACTATGATTAAAAGTAGCCTTAAAAATCCACCCCAGGTAAAGTTCTATTCTAAGGGGTAAATATTTTAAAGGGTAAAATGCTTTTCTCACTACAGGATGAGTGCCATGTAAAAAAAAAAAAAAAAATATCCCTGGCTAACTTTGCCAAAATCCAATCTGAGTGCTTAACTGTGCCATTACGTTGTGCTCAGACAAAACTTTGATCATAAATTCCTTTTCAGAGACCAAAATGAATGACAATAGGAAAGCAGGTTTCTATGGCAGGGTAGCTCTGTTAAAGCCTTCAATAACCATGTCAGCTCCCAGGGGCTTTAATTTGCTTCTGTGGTGGCCTTTGTTTTTATCTTTAAAGAATTCAGTAACTACATGACACACACATACCTAATTTTTTTTCAGTATTCTTTGGTAAAATTCTAACTGCTCTCAGGCACGTATTTGTGAGGGGCAATGGTCACTGGAGCAGATTTGCCAAGCACCACAGACACAGGTGAGGCTCTGAGCTTCTGACAAGGAGTCCCAAATGCCAACAATTTCAATGCTTTTGGGGAGGCAAATAGACAACCACAGTTCTCATTTTCTGCTTTCTAGCATTCTTCTTCCTACTCAGTGCTTGGTGACATTAGCTGGCACACCCTGTCTGTAAATATTCTTTCCTCTGCAGAACTAGTTTCATGGTGAAAAGAAAGAATGAAAAGGAATTTTTCTAGGACTTTAGTTTGCTTTTCTCCTCTTCATCTCTTTTCCCTTGTTGTTTGCCTGATAAATTTAAGATGAAATACTCATGTCTGCAAAGACAAGCAGGAGATTATTACTGCATGACAAAAACAAACCTTGTCTTTTCTAACAATGGCCTGACAGCCCCAGAGACAGACGACAAGAGACATGTGGCTTGGCCCTTCCAAGGCAAAACTTAAGACACTATGTGTAAATAATAATGTTTCCCTAGTGCTATGAAATACAAAAAAGCTGATATGGCCCTAAAATATAGCACCATAGCACAGTAAAACCTTGCAGGATCCAGTACCCAGCACACAATCTAAAGGAGAAGTAGTATGGGGTTGTTGGACAGTTTTTGGTATTGATGCATGCTTGGCATAGAAAATTAAGATGATGAAGTTTTATTTTGGAAATTACCCTCAGTGCCTCAAAGCTCATGAACAGAAAGGGTATGATAGCAGTATCCATAACTCTTCCTCCGTAGGAACAAGTATTCTACTAAAAGGGTAGATATATAGAAAGCCAATTTAAAATCAGAGAGGTTTTAAATAATAAGGTGACAAACACAAACTCTTTTTGAAACACAACTGTTTTCAATATACACAAAGTAGAAATATGCTCAACAACAATGGACTTCAATTTTTCTCTTATCACCAGAAATTAAGACTTGCAGAGTGCTTTCAAGTAAGATAACTATAAACATCATGGTGATGAATAATTGTTCACATCTGTCCCAGGAACAAAAGCTGCAGATAAAAAAAAAACATTTCTCTATTTCAGAGCACTGCACAAAGCAGCCCTCAAAGCAAAGTCTGAAGAACAGAGAAAACTTTGACAGAGGTTGTGAGACTGATGGTCCTGATCAGATTTATCACTGTTGTAGAGGGAGGGCAGTTGTCCAGAAGGTAGTCACCTGAAAAATGCTAAATTTGTGGAATCCTGTGGTGGTTTGCAGGATTTCTGGCACAGTTTTCCTGCATTTCTACAGAACTACATTGGTTTCTTGCTGAGTCTTTTGTGGAGCTCAAGCTGCAAATTCCTTTAATAGGTACAGGATTGCCACACTTTTCGGCATTAATACTTTATAACAATCTTCACAAAACTCCCATAAACTTGACTCCTGAAGAGCCTCATCAGTCTAAATTAAGAACAAAGTAATTGAGGAAGCAACATTTAAGGTCTAAAAAAAGAGAACTGAGCATCAGATTTAAAGCTTTCTTTTTAATCTCTGGAAAAAATCAGAATTTCATCAAAGCTTGCAAACAACTCCACTACACAAACTAGCTGAGACTACTTTTTGCCTATTAATACAAACTTAAAGCGTTATTAACACTTACATTCTGAATATTAGCACCTACATTCTGACTTATTAATTCTGAAATACTTCTGAATAGGTAAATAGGAACTTTTTTTTCGCACACAAGATGAATTAAAACTCCATTAAGAACATACAGTCAAACAGAAGAAATGGAAACAACTGAAATAATCTAAACAGTAACAGAGAATTTTAGATCTACAAGATACAGAAAACTATAGTCTTCAGCGGGTATACTAGTAAAATGACCACTTCCACACATCTAAAAAACATTTTATAGGAATACTATTTCTGCATTCTTTACCACCATAGCTGATTGAACAAGGAGGAAAATGATCACGCAAACAGAGAACGTTAAATCACCACAGATCTCAAAATCCATTAAACTCTGAGAACAACTCAACTGTTTCTAGACCAGACATCCTTAATAAGAAGGTAGTGAAACTGACCGTACATACTGAAATGAATGAACTATGCAGAATAATTTCTTTATAACAGATAACTGATTAGGAGATACTGAATATTCTCAATGTCTTGGGTAGCTCCGGAATGCCAATTCAGAACCTGGCAGTGTTATATTTATTTCCAATTATTATGATAAAAGAGAATCCAGACTGATAGCAAATAAATAAAAATATTTTTCAACAGGTCAGAAAGCATTTTGAATGACACAACACTCAAGTGTCAGAGCAATATCACTCTATTTCAACTAATTTGCAGCTATCGCTGTCAGGTTACAAACTGACAGGTTATACAAGTACACTAAGAATTGTATTTTGACTATAAATTCAAAGTTTAAATCCAATCTTAATTCAAGAAACAAAATTAATTTTCAGTCACACTAAAATAACATAACGAGTTTTGGCACATTTTTTCCAGCATTCCACATATTTTAGTTAAATGACAAACATAGTGAGACCCTGACTGATAATCCTGAGCAGGGCAAGTCAACTCCTCCTTCATTGCCCAATCACTATACCCTGACAATATATACTGTATTCTCTAGCACTTTCAGTTACTCATTGCAGGTTCTCAGAATACTTAAAATTGTACTTTTCAGAACACAAGTTTAAATAATTGTAAGGTCCCAGGACTAGAAAACTGTCATACTAGTATATACATAACAGTAACATATGTACGGTGCAGGTCTCGTTATGACTGCAGTTCTTACGACTGATACCACAGCTCTTTGATTTTTGCATATCGGGGTCTATGCATGTAAAAGCACTGTGATGTTGGCTGAGCCATCTTGAAGAAGGAAAAAAATTGAAATATTCAATAATTAGAGCGATAGCACCCGTTGAGACACCATAGTCTTGTTTTCTCTTCTGTTTGTCCAAACTTCTGCATTAAGCTCTTAATTTTCGCTTCAGATTCAAACTCTCATTGGAATCACTGATAATTAGACGACCATTAGCTTTGTGGTTGTAACTGAGTCTACCAGTGCTTAAATTCCTGTAAAATGAACAGCAGACTCTTTCCTTACCTCAAACATGACAAGAAAATACATTAAAAGACTGACATGTTCCAATCCTACACTACTATTTCAGTTAAAGACGTTAAGTACAGGGAGCAAGATGCATGAAAAGTTCCAGCCAGCCTTCTGCCAAATAGCACAAAGTAAGGGGTAGCACAGACTCAGATATAACTCCAATTGTCTCTGGTATGACAATTTATAACTGAGGTCTCTCTTTAATTCAGGGGGTTTTTTGTGTCTAAGAACAAAATGGATTGAACAGAAAGATAATTATGAATCTGAACCTTCCTGAGGACAGTTTTGCAAAATATTTTGCCACCAAGCAGCTAGATTTCTAATCTCCCCTCAGCTGTGGTTCTACCTAGGACATTAGTCAACTTCTCCCCGTTTCATTATATCTGATTTCTCCATCCAACCCCTTTCTGCCTGAACCGGCTTCTACAACAGTGTTTTAGGGCACAGTCCCTAGCTATCAGGTCTCCTCCCTACCAGAGTGTCAGTTACAGCTGCAGACTCTAAATGACATTTTTTATCGAGTGATACTTAACATATACTACTCATTTTGTCTTCAAATGACTTATGGAGATTCAGATCCATGCACATCCTGATAGATAGAACATAGAAAAGGATTCAAGCATCAAACCATGACTGAACCAAACTAACACAAGGAGGGTCCATGCGCCCCACTGCCAGACATAGTAGATTTTTTAATTACCTCTCAGCCAGGTTCTACCAAAAATGGGTATGTTGATTTGCTGACCTACCCTTTGAACACAGCTCACTTCTGAAGCATCCATCCCCCTGCATAGGAGTCAGGAACCGGATGATCTGCTGCCTTCTACATGCACAAAAAACATCAGTGAAATCCTGAGCCTTATTTTCCGCAAGAGCAGACCCTTTAAGCTTTGACCCAGTTTGGCCACTAACAGCCATCTTCCTAACTCAACCGTGCTGTCAAGTAAATGTCAACAAACTAACATGTAACAAAACAAAAACTTAATTCAATGTTCCTGATTTCAAAACAGGCAGTTCTTCAGTCAATAAACATTCCTTCTACACTACAAGTAAGTGAAAAGTGACTAACAGGCAAAAGACTTTTTAAATGCCTGGAGAGTTTGGAGAGGGTTTGGAAGAAATAAGCTTGCCAGAAACTGCTGGCAAGCATACTCCCTACAACAGCCGGCAACAGGCTATCCAAGCATGCATTCTTGCTTCCTTTCCCAGACCATAGTATTACCACCCCCACCTTCTTATTTATGCAGGGGAAGGGTGGCATTATTGAATTCATTTTCTTAGTTAAGCAAGATTTTTTCCTATTGCACAGAAGGAGTAACTTGGAGAGGTAGCCAAATACATCTGGGGAGCACTTTAAGCCCATTTTACAGTTACTAAAATCTGAATTGTCAGAGCCCATTGGCACTGCGTAACACTTAATTTTTATGCAACATATTAGCTACTGCATTCCCAGTTTAGAACATTTTTAGAGATATATTTCTCAAACATAGCCCGGAGACACAAATAATGACTTGGGAGAAATGTAAGAAGGCGAACTCATTTCCTTTAGTAAAAGAGCACCTGGCAACTACTATTATATTTTGTTTCTCCTGTTTTGCTAAACCTTAGAAGTTGCATCCCATCCATGATGTGGACTAAATCATAACCACTTAATACCACTAAATATTTTACAGTGGATAACCTGCAGGAACTGTAGCTTAACCTGCAGGAAGGTATAATGTTTTGTTGCACGTTATATTGCGACACATAAATAAATAGAAAAAACTTCTATGTTGCATCTTAATATCGTTATCAAAAGTTAACATCTCTGTCTCACAAGAAATGCTTTCTTAACAGGCATTTATGAACTGGAATGAAAATTTTCCAAAAGTCTGCATTTGGCCGTATTCCCTCTTCTTTTGTGAGCAGTCTTCCTGAACCAAGCAACAATATTACCATCAAAAAATATCTTCATCTTTTTGTATACTACCTGGCAAGTTTATGTGAAAACATTTAACATGATGGCAAACTTTTTGTGTGTTTTAAAAGAATTTCTAGACACCAAGCTGCAAAAACTGTTCACATCTTTAAGAAAGCCATCAAGAATTTATGAAAATTTACCATGTTCTTTAGATGGGTAAGTAATATTTACTCTTCCACTGCCTGCGACTGTCAGTATCAGTACATTAATCTACAGTTGGATTGACTTTTGTTTATAAGCCAATTTTGAAATGCTGCTCCAGTGTCTTGATTCCTAAACAAACACCCAGAAAAAATTAGTCCAGCGAGATGACATTAGTCTCTTCTCACTGACCAAATGCTTTGTAATAAGCAGATTGGCAGAGATGACTTAATTCAGACACACTGAGTAACTGAATAATTAAATCAAATAGAAGAGCTAATAAAGAGTGCATAGACACTGCACAGACAGCGTTATTTAGGGAATGGAGAAAGTCAGTGGGAAGAGAATACTAGTAAAGCTTAAGTGTGTTTTGATTCAGCATTCTGATTTGTTAAACATTTTCCCATCATTTTATGCCCTAATAAGTTTCCATTGACCAATATGACCTAAAGCTACAAAGCAAGCTAGTCAAGTGCAGAGTTTCCTTGAATGTATCTCCGCCAAGTTGCTGCAACTAAACATCAGTTAAAATAATTGAGAGAACAGAAATGTACCCTAGTAAAATTCTTTGAGAATAGTCTTTGAGTCTGGTAACCACTATGCTACTTTGGACACTATGCTGTTTCAAAATAAATTCATTTGATATCAAAATTCTAATAAGTGAATTTTACAATGTGGTAAAAACAGGATTGACACACTGGGAAAGTCACTGAGAAATGCATATAGAAAATGTACTTTTTCTCCCATGTTCAACTGTCATGTAAACTTCAGTTTATCAGGGGGTAAAACTGTACCATACATTCACTGCAAAAAAAAAAAAAAAGGGGTCAAGATAAACCAAAAATAATCTGGCACCACATATTAATACATAAATCCAATGCAAGTAAAACGCAAAAACTAATGTTCAACATGATTAGCCTGACATCCTATTGTCTTCTCTTCTTTTTAATCGAGACACTCCCTTAACATCAATGAAATTATTCGAATGATCAAGGAGAGCACCGTTCCTGAAGTCAGATAAGAAAAATTCTCTTAATTATGGTCAGCTATTCTCAGATGTTTAATTTTGTGTATTTACTAGCCATAATGACATACAAAGATCAAGACAACAAACTCTGTCCACGTAGTACAACCTAAAAGTTAACACAGTTGTATGCCAGTTGTGGAAAACTGATTTTTGACAGCCAGCAGGAGTAAGAATCAATTAGTGAAACTTCTGGTAGCAGACAGAAAAAAGTACATTACCCCTAAGACCACCCATTTGTTTTATTACCTACTGCTTCAATGCACAATGATAATATAGCTAAAAGGCTGCACTTCGATTTTTACTAAACCCAGCCAGATCAGAAATAGCAATGACAGGAGTATGCTATGAGTTAAAGGCTATCAATGCAACAGCTTAAAAGGAGATTCTGCATGGTAGTTGTACTCTTCAAATCATGGAGGTTCAGGCCTTACTGCCAAGTAAGTGAATGAAACAGAAGAGAAAATGTAAACTCAGAAATAGGTAGCTCCGACTTTTTCTTTTTGCAATTGCGCAGCAGCAATAAAAAATTTGCAAATATTGACAAAAGACAACAAAGCATATTAGCCTGTCTTAAAGACAGGCTGTCAAGTCCAATTTGTCAGGAAGCAACATTTACTCTTAGGAAAAATAAGTCTTCATAAAGACAATGGGTTAAGATAAACCTGTGTTCATTTCATGACTAATGGCATGAAGATTAGTGTTTAATCTCCACTCTAAGGGAAAAAATAAATTATATGAGGAAGAAAAAATCATAATACTCTGCAGAAGACTCAAAATCTATGTTGCTGGGTAACTGGTGCTAGAATTTTATTTTTACATGTATATGCATATGTGTATACATATGTGTGCGTATTTAATAAATACAAATAAAAATTATATATTACATGAACACGTGCACACATACAGTCTACAGATCTCAAAATAAGCAGCACGGGCACATAATTAAGGGGTCCCCAGGGCTCATAAAGAAAGTGCAACGACCTTGTTAGTGTTTGGCCTTTCTTTCGCACCCAGTCTCATTGTAAAACAGTCAACCATGAAAGTACTTTAAAAAGCTGGTTTTCTTTTTATATTTACAGCATGATTTTATAATGTACCTTTCATGTTTTAGAGAAGCTGGTACTTCTGTATATCTTCCTGGCAAATTCAACATGAACCACAAACTTTCTAATTTACAACTTTCAGAAATCTGAATGCTTTTGAATACCAGGATTTTCAACTTTGCAATTTAATGACAACCCTGCCTTTGGCCTTTCCTGACCTGTTGTGAAGTAAATCAGGCACACTAATGTGGGCTAACAAGTCTTTTTCACACTGTTCGATCACCCTGCATCTTTTTTCTCCGCAGACACCGCCTCTCTCCCACTCGCTGTCTAGCCATCCTCCCTCAAAGCAAACAAAATGGTCACTGTAACCCTGCATTACTGCTCATTAGATCACAGGTTAGTCAAGTGGAACTGCCCGAGGTTCCCAAAGGAGAGCTATACTTCAAAAATCTGTCCATGTCAAATGAAGAAAAAAACCCTGAGCGTGGGGTCACCCAGATCAATGATCAAAAGAGACTGAGAATAGTGAAGGGAAAAAAGAAAAAAAGCCCTTTTTTGTTAAAAAACAGCCTTCTGTATAATAAATCAGAATACAAAGATACTAAGCTTTTTCTCCCCCTTAACAACACTCCATTTTGGCTTTTAAATGGAATACCTTGTTTTTCAGAAGATTTTCTAAGAGCAAAATTATTTTTTAAGTGCTGGGAGTATGGTTTCAATAAACCTCAAAATTACCTTAAGAAAATTAGCAAGATGGAAATTAGCAATAATGGAAAATGTTGGGGATTTTATCTCTATCATATAAATATTTAATTATTCAAAAATGCAGTCAAAATCAATTTTCATTCAATTATTACTTTAATTTAAACAAACGATGCATTCTGAACTTCATGAGAAATTATACAGATAGTATATCCACAGAAAAAGTAGCCAACTAAAGTGACATAGTTTGAGCTCTTCTGGTACATGACAGATGTGCAGGCACGTGCAATACTTGAAGAATGTGCAGTACCATTTCTGTAGTCTCTGTTCATCTTTTAAGAACATATAGCAATTTATTAAAGACAACAAAGAAAATCACAGGAAAGTCCAAAACAAAAAAATATATTTTAAAATAAAATAACAACTTTATCTGATGAATTTTGATACACAGAACAGACCAAATTACTCAATTAAATTGAGTACTTCTGTTTAACAAAGTTCTCTGCACACATGTGCTTTTGAAAGCATGTTGGATAGTCTCTACTTTCCCAGTACGAATGAAATATGACAAGATTAACCACATAATGCATTTTAAAAATCACATAGATAACTGCTTATTTTAAACGAGTTACGTACTTTTAAAATAACAAACATCATTGTGCCACCAATGAAGACACTGCTGCAGCTAAAGGGACCCCAATGTTTCCTGCAATATTGGCAACAGAGCATCTTTTCATTTACAGCTCTGAAGAGCTTTATTTTTCTGCCCTACAGAGTAACTCAAATTTCATTCTCTTACTTCCTTTATCTTCAGCCACAAGTAAAGGCATAATTAGGAAAGAGGAACAGACTATTTGGTAGTAGATTTGTAGTTAGTAAGTGGTCTGTTGCAAAGGTATTACTGCAACAGAACAAAGCTATAGGAAATCAAAGGAAATAAATCCCTAAGATACTCAAAAGTTTCATACAGTTTTAGTAAATAATTTCTTAGCATTTACTACTGCAGTAACATAAAACCAAAATGAGAATGCAGTGGTCTGATAATACATTATGAAAAAATAGTGGGAAAAGTTTACAGAACAAACCTGTATTGACAGAGTGACAGATGGGACAACTTATTTTTAAAGAAATACTGCAATTGTAGCAAATATATAACAATATATGCATAAATTCCAATTATCCTCCTCTATACATATGTGTGAATGGGATGAACAGTTACTGTTTCACGTCAGGCTGCTGTAATAGATTTTCCAAACATTTAAAATATTTTCAGAAAACATTTACGCTTCTAAAGATTCCAGCATGACTAACAATATGCTGCAGTATCAACAAATCATCATTAGAATAATGTAATTATATTCAAAACTCTGCTTCTAGTCTTATGAAGACGATTGTTCCCAGATGCTAGAGAGTGGATAATTCATGTTTTTTCAGGGTATGTCTGCATCTGCTGCTGAATCACTGCAAGAAGGGGATGGGAGAATGGTTTACTCTTTTTGAACCAAATGTCATTGTGCACTGGACAGAAGAGATTTCTGAAGAAATAATGGACACTGTTGTCAGCATACATCCCTACAGAAGAAGGCCTCCAATGGACTGCTTTAAGAAAAAACTCAGCAGTACTCCATCCTCATCCTCCCTGAACTGTGGGACCCTTTGCCACTTTTGAACTTGCTGAACTCCCTTCCATTCTTCATTTCTGTTTCAGCCCCAGACTGCTCTCTACTCATCTCCTCTGCTTTACTGCCAGAAAAGTCTTGGGAAGGGGCAGGGAAAGAGGTGCACAAGATTTGTCACCAGTCCCCTTCCATTCTTCCTGTTATTCCTTATCTCTGGATTATCCCTTTTTCAAAAACTACAATCCCCTGTCCAACACTCATGCTCATAACCTGGGAACAATCTTTGATTTTTGGTTTCCCTCACACCCACACAGCATCTGAGATTTTTCCAGAAGTATAATAACTTGAAGGAATCCCAGAAAAAAAACCAAAAAAAACCAAACAAAAAAAAAATACAAACAGTTGAGAACTAAGAATGGACAGGGAAGGACTTAATCTCAGTTTATAGTAGGAGGAGTTTCCTTCTTGGTCTTTGACAACTGCAGTGTTGTCCCAGTAACATGCATCCAGAACACTGATCCAAAGATGATCCCGTCTCTATCCTGTCACTAGGAAACACACCATTGTTTTGTGAAGTCTCACTTGTATGCCATCACCTCATGTCCAGAGCTGCATGGTTTATTCCCTCTCATAGGAATTTTATGCTCACCCATACTAAAGCATTTCCAGCCTCTGATGGGCCAATGACGCATCAAGTTTCAGTTTTGCTTTCCCTCATGCTACTGCTCATACTCAAGAGAAATTCCCCTCGAGCATCTTCAGAAATGCTGAGTTTGAAGAGGCACCAAAAGCATCCCATACCCAAGCTGAGCTCAGCACCTTCTATTTGATACAAAGAAACTCTGCATACACATTCCCAGCAAGCTCCCCAAGGTGTTGGGAATTACAGACAACATTAATCTATGTTACTTCACAGTGCAGGTAGTGCTGATGCAGCTGAAAATTTTCTACTTTTAAGGCACATATTTAAATTCCAACTTTAAATACCTACACGGATATGAAACAGATAGATTTTCTCCTGTGCAGTTATTCTTGAACCTCCTTGCCAAGACCAATAAAGATGCTCATCATGAGCTCCCATGCAGTGTATCTAATTCCTGCAGAATGGATTGAGACCAGAAATTTATTTCATACACTGCATGCCTACTCTAATGTAATGAAGATTATGTGATCATAATCAACTTTAAAAAAATATTAAAATTTACTTCTGTTATATTGAGTACCAAATATAAACGATATAGAAAAAAGTTCAACCACACAAAATGATTAGAGCTTGGTAAACAGAAGATTAACAATATAGTTAACTTCAATCAATAAACTTCTTTTAGCACTAAAGACATTCTGATATTTTCCCTTAAAAAAAAAAAAAAGAGAATCACATGTCCTCATTTTTTAAAAAGCAGCAGCTTGTATTCTTGTGCTCAAGAATTCATTCTAATAAATATAAGAAGGATGTCTGAAAGGAAAACACATCCTAAATCACTTACACAATAGCAGAGTTTTCACAAACTTGGTCCAATGCATTACTAAATAGTTTTCTGTTCTTTTTCATCTGATCCTGAGACCTTTTTTATAAAAACTGTAGAGCTGTATTTGAAAAGGAGTTCTATAGCTACTATCTTGTTCTATTTGAAAGAGTTATTTATTGCGAAAGAAATACATCTTCTCTTGCTCATGCAAAATATCTCAAACAGTAATTAAATTTTTGAGCACTCTCCTATTCCTCTGAACAGCAGTATCACAGTCATAGAGGCCCAAAAGCATCATAATGATCATGTAGTCAGATTTTTATCCAACAGGCCTTAGGATTTCATTTAATTCTCTACTAAAGCCAGCAACTTTTGACCAAGCACCACCGTTCTTCTGCACCAGTATCACTTCCACTCTCACCTTCCTCTCACCTCTTGTTTGTGCCTTTTTTTATCCAATTTTATCCAATTGTCTTGTGAGCTGAGTCTGTTTGAAAATAAGACCAAAAGGAAGGAGTGGGATAAGCAGTGAAGTAATTCTTATGCCCGAACCAGCTCATCACATGGTCGCACAAACAGTTGGACTGTCACACCTGAAGGATGGGATAGGCAAGGAGGCCAGCATGCAAGCCAGTACAGCTGATAAAAGAAACACTCCAAGTACATCCATCTATATACGTATAAAATAACCACTTGCAGACACAAAAAGTGCTTTAAAAATCAAGTTACTGATACTGAAAGGATACACAGCAATACTCTTCAAAATCTACTCCAAAATATGACACTTCTTTTGCAGATCTGTACTTGGCACCATCAGATGCAAGGGCCATTCAAAAGATTTACTTCTCTAAGGACAGTTTTGATGTTGTGAAATTGGTGTACGCAGGCAGTACTGCCAGTCCTGTGTCTCAGATACTCTACTCCTGTTCTTTAGCTCCCTATACATTGTGTAATATGGGCACATTTGCAGGTGTGCTCAAGCATTTTCGTCTTTATCTTCAGGACGGTCATCCCGATTCAAAGTCTCTATAGGCACTCTTTCAGCTCAGTTCTCTGCAGACTTATTTCTTTGTCAAGACCAGGGCTAGGAATTTACTATTCAGAAATATACTTTTCTTTATTAAATAGGCCATGTACATTAGTACAGCATGGTTATTTGTAAGCTGTATTATTCACCTAAAAACTATCAGCAGTTCCAATTTATCTTTTGATCTAATGAAAATATATTGGGGATTTTATGTGCCATGGCTTTGTTTATTGTAAAGCATAATTGAAACAGAAATCCACGTAAAGAAGAAGTATGCTTACTGTTTGGGTTCTTCACGTCACCCTTTTATAAAGGGATTTTCACAAAAAGTCGAACCATTCTAAATAGATTCATTTACAAATCCTTAAAAAGACTTTACAATTCCTTTTCAGATTATCTTAATTTCTTCTTTGCTCACTATTATTTCCTCCCATGTCAGTGACTCACAGAGAACAGGCAAATCCAGCTTCTTCCAAGATTTTCAGTTTTTCATTTTAATCTCTTTATATGGTCACTTGTATTTTGCAGAAATAAATACTTACTACCCAATTTGCTATTAGTATGATCATTCTGACCATGCAAAGATTAAAGCACACACTACCTTCTAAATATTTACATTAAACACAGTGTTGCAACTGTTTGAAATTGTTTTGCTGTTCACGTCTAGCTAGGATGTGGATTATTTTTATTTAAGTTTATAATTTTATATTCTATTTTATTTACATTATTTTATTTTAGGATCTTTTTTATATCTAATCATCTTTCTAACAGGCCTGAAGAAATTCTTTAATCAGAACGGGAGAATCCTATGAGACATGTAATGAGGAGACATTTCTGCATTGTTTTAAACATGGCAAAACTAGTATTTCCTAAACATCAGTTCAATAATGTCCTCCTCTCCTGCAAATGTGTTCATAACTGAAGTCTGACAAATATCTCCTCTGTTCCCACAAAGGCCACAGTTGTGAAGGAAGCAGCCAATACTCAAAATAACGGAGTCCAGCTCCAAAACAATCTTCAAATATCAGGGGATACACCTTGGACAAGACGAAGTATTTGCAGTGAGGGGATTGCAAATATTAAGGTCATTAAGGTCACTATGATCTCAAAAAAGGGTAGGAATCCATATTTTGGCTATTTGCTGCAGTAATCTCAAGATAAATCATTTCAGAAACAGTTTCTTGAGGAACCAAAAATCTGCCCCCAATTTAACTTTGCTGTGGATGTCCTTGTCATAAAGCACACAGATTTGCAACAGCTGGTCTTTAAGAATTCAGATAGGTGAACTAATTTGAGAGGCTTGACCGGGGTGAGGATGGGAGAGACCGCAAAGACCACTTCCATTTTCACTCTCAGTTTCAGGCTAAGTTTTTGTATTATAGAATCATAGAATGTTTTGGGTTGGAAGGCACCCCTAGAGGTCATCTAGTCCAACCCCCCTGCAGTGAGCAGGGACACCGCTAACTAGATCAGGTTGCTCAGAGCCCCGTCCAACCTGGCCTTGAATGCTTCCAGGGATGGGGCCTCCACTACCTCTCTGGGCAGTGTTTCACCACCCTCATTGTAAAGAATTTCTTCCTTATATCTAGTCATATTGTCTACCTGCTGCTGGAGGCATCTGTTCAAAACTGTTAGTTGAGATACTGCACAGTCTCTGAAGCTAAGCCTCCTCACATGTCACTGTTCAATGAGGTTTTTTCAGATTGTTAAATTATGATGTCTTATCTGGTACGTTGAAACATTCTCAGAAAAAAAACCCCAACATTTTCCCCTTATTAGCAGAAACTACAAAAGGCACGAACTATGGCAAAATAGTACGAAGACACCAAGATCAAAAGAAGTAATTGTATCCTGGAATTAAGCCTGTCGTATGCAGCCAGCTCGGACCATAAAGCATCAGCAGGCCCAGAAAGCGCAGTTCCCAGAGAGCTCCAGCTCCCCAGCACCACTAAGAGCCTCCACAGATGCTGACAAACCTGGACATTCTCCTACAATGGTTATTTAGCTTTAAGACACTTAAGGCATCAAGACAACATTGTATATCTATAAAATTATTTCCAGACATAAACAGAGGAGAAACTGTCAGAGTAACAGATATTAGCCCTCACATCCCTAAGGTGTCTCTTTTCACAAGGAGAGTCACTCTCCACTTTTCTGCTAGCAGAAAACCAAATTAAACACTGTCTACGATTCAAAACCCAAATGCCTTAAAATATTCTCAAATAGGTAAATACATCACAGTCTATGTAAACATGGGATCAACCTTTCACACTTGCTTTTGACAATATTGTTTGTAATTCAAAGATATTTTTAATCTTGCTCTATAGAAGAAAAAAGGAAAATGGGAAAGACTTTCCTCTGGAGTTTCACATGCCCATCAGTACCACAACTTTAAAGTAAATTCTTGTATGAAAGAAGAAAAAAGCACTTGTGATCTGCGCACTACATAACCTTTTCACCTTTATCTTTTTGTTGTCACGAGAAAAAAATCTTAAAATAGACTGAGAAGATTTTTGATTCAGTCTACTAGCAAGTCTATATTTAGAAGTTCTAGCATTTTTTAAAACAGGATTTTAGAACGTATCTTCAGTGATTGCCCCTGTACTAGTGGTCAGCAATTTATACACATGAAGGAAATGTATTAATTGCCTGCACTTCTGGGTAACTAAAAGAAAACCCACCAAAACGTTATAGTCTTCTGACTGTTTTCACATACGATCTTCGAACAGTTCAGTTGGAAGGGACCTAGAACGATCATCTAATCCAACTGCAATCTTGAAAACAGCCTTAAATATAAAAACCAAAGAAACTCCCTAAAACCAACACGCTGCCAAAGAGCACTGTACGGCAAAGCTTCATGGTTTGACTGGGTTTCTCCTTCGGCCAGTCCTACATGGCTTCCAGAAGTCCTCAACAGATTTGCACAAGTGTTTGCTCAGCATAGCCTCCTCCTACAATGCAATGGCTATGGTCAACTTCCAATGCAACCTATCTGTGACTCCTAAATATTGCTCTGGGAGGAAAGCGACTCTCAGTTTGCATCCTGGTTCAAATCACAGGAATCTACTGCAATATCCAGCTTCCAATATTACTGCCAGAAGTAGCATACATTCAAATTAAAAATCAACAAGTTAGTAATCATAGTAATGCTGCTGTTCCCTTGCAAAGCAATTTACATTGCTTTTATCACCATAAATCTCCTGCAATATTTTAAGTCTGCAACAGAATATGACTAATCAAAAGCACTTGTTATAATCAAAAGCACTGTTGCAATGGAAAACCAGAAGCACACCCCAACCAAAAGCAAGATACTTATTAAAAAAATTTATATAATTAGGTATGCTGTTTTAGAACTGCACCATGTATTTTGGAAACAGTGGCCAAACCAATATGTCACCATCTTCCCATCTGCTGAGTAACTAAATTTATTTTTCACTTGTAACTATTTTTATTTACTAATTCAGGGGGTTTCCAAAACGGCAGTCAGAACTGACTTACATATAATTAATTCTTCATTATTGAGATTTTAATCTAAAATAAGGTTATTTTGCAGCATACCTATTGACTCAAATACAGCTGACTGGGTTTCACGGTCTGTTTAATATATGCAGTCTTTACTTCAGCGTGGCTCAGTTGAAATCACTTAGCAGCTATTTGAAAACACTTAAATATGTGCTACTGTCACAGGAACAACAAAACAAGATACATATATCCTTGACATGGGAAGATAGAATAAACACCATAGAAGCTGACATAAGAGAAATAAGAGGTGGTATATTTAAAATGAAATCTTAATTTATAGTTTCTAAAATGAAATGTCAAATTTACTTTCTTGATTTAATTTTAAAATAAAAAAACACCTAGAACACAGCCAACAAGAACTGAACACAGGAAAAATGGATTACATTTACTGATTAGTACTTCAAGTCCTGTAATTTTTCCTGATCACTTCAATAATATGAAGATTATTCTCTAATCATGCCTGCAAAATGAATTAGATTAAACTACATTTCATAAATTAAACGAGTTATTTGGATGTTCTTACAAGTAGACATCAGTTTTGCATTGAACTATTCATGGAATTGCTTAATACTTACAGCATGCAGCTTCTACATTTCTACCTAAGAAATGCATGGACAAAACACATTAAAAGAAAATACAAAATTTTGAAAAACTGATGCAACTGCACTTCCCAACAATAAATATAACTAACATCTGTTGTAGAAACTGCTTGGCACTTGTACAATTTTGTGAAGGATTTTTGTTGTAGATAAATATTTTTCTACAATTCCTATTACGCACCACTCAACTCAGACATTTTCTTTAATTATACTCCAAGGGGTCCTTTCAAATCCATTAAAGAAAGGCAATTTCTTGCCCAAAAGAATGCATACATACTTCTAAATTTCAACTGTGATTCATCTGTCTTCTGACACATAAAAAAAGCAAGGAAATACCTATAATTAATGGACTTAGTTCTGAAAAAATGTCTAATAAAACTCTAAATGCTCAACATATTATTTTTGTTAAATCCTTAAATATGCTCTTTTTGAAATAATGACTGGTCTTATGATTCAGCATTTTACTTTCACCTCACATCTCAATAATGAGAAGAACAGCACAGCAAAGTCTTTAGAAAAGCAAGAAATTTCCATTTTAACATTGGCAAAATTGACCGAATACACAGCAAGCATAGCACATAAATTCTACAGGGACAAAGCAACAACTTTGTGAGACTTGCCTTCATCTGTTTTGTAATTTTGTTTTCCACTATTCTTAAGTAAAGAATTTCAAAGACATACACTGTGCTCTTGATTCAGTGATTTTTTTTCCTGAAAATATGCATGAGCTGTGCACATTTAACAAAATTCTTGTATTCAGCATTTCATGCAGACTCAACGTAGCAATCAAGACTTGTTTGCTATAATATACTGAAAGATTTTTTTTTAGAACAGCTTGCAGTAGAAACATATTTAAATGCAATTGTAAGCATATAAGGATCTACTCCTCTACTACTACAAGCAATTGGTTATGATGGATCAGAGAAAATGAGGGCACTGCCAATAAAACAGAAGAAATGTTAACTCTAAATACACAAAAGATTCAGTTCAGGCCCAAAAGCCTATCCACATGGTCTCAACTGCAAAATGGAGAGTTTCATGTATAATTTGCTGTAGAGCAAACTAACTGGCATTGTATTCACTGTTCTTATGAAGCCAGACATTTCTTATAGTATTAATCAAAATCCAGAATTAACTTTAAGCCAAATCTGGCCATTTTAAAAAGGAAAAAAGTAGTAAAATACAAAATACTTAGATCGTGTGAAAAAAGCATTTCCATTAATAGAAATTGTAATCGGTATTGCTTTATGAAAAAAAGTAAAAATCAAAACACCCTGGGTATGTCTGGGTGAATAAAATGAAACCAGTTGTGTCTCAGGATATTTTCATTTTTTAAGTAGAAAGTTTTGGAATACATGCTTTGCTTTCAGATTCCACAATAAACTAGAAGAAATTAATAAAGTGTTATATAAAAATCCATATTAAATTTCCTTTAAATATTCATTACTTCTTCCTAAATCTGTTTTTAAATGAACAAGACCTAGAACTTGTAGATTCTTTCCCTGCATAATTTCAGTTTACCTCTTCATGTAACTTGATATACTAAATTCAAACTCCATTTCTCTCCCCCCCCCGCCCCCTCCAAGCACAGATTCTTGGAGGAAAGTACCAACAACTTAATAAAACATTTTACGGTGTAGCTTACACAGTTCTCACTTACTCTCTTCCTCTCACATTAAACACAACACTATACTCCAGTCACATTTACAGTTCTCCTTCTTAACACATAATAAGCTTAACTTTTTATCCTCTGTTTCTTTTCGCTAGGAAAGGAGGCACAAATAGCAATAAAGCAGTACAGAAATTATATGCAACTATATTGTACAAATAGCAGTTATCCTACAGATCAGTCAGTTTTGCATTGAATTTAATGGGCATTCTTCAGAAAGATCAGATTTGAGACTAAGAAGTGCATATAAGAAAGCAACAAGTTTAAACACAAAGCAGTAACGCAGGAAGGTGCTGAAACAGTTTTCATTCTGCTGTAATAAGAAACACCACTCACAGAACAAACAGGAGATTTCACATACAATCTTTAATAGGAAGAGTCCTTTAAATGACATTTGTGAACAAGAGTGACACAACCAAATCTTTACCTCTTTCTACAACTTCAGAAGAGTAAGTAGAGCTTATCATGAAGAACTTTCAGCATTTCCTCAAAGGTATGTGACATGATAGGAATGCAGGTAAGACAAATTTTTCAGGAACTTAAGAGCAAAAGGTACACTGAATAGAGCAATTATATAATTTACTATGTGATAGCTACAAATTAGAGAAAGACATTACTCCTTAAAAGAAGAAAATCAGATCAGAAAAGGAATTGCAACTCTGCCCTCACATCAGTACACAGCAGTTCAGAAAAAAAAGCTTTTACGTAAAAGGCAACCTATGGCTGCAATCTATTGCTTTAAGCAGTTGCAGAGAATGGAGTAATGGAGTAGTGCAAGATTAAAACTAATAGCAAATAAAAAGACAAGCTAAACAAAAAAATCACTGTCCCAGTAGCTTTTGATAAGAGTAGTTTAAAAACATCTTTTCTCCCTTAAGCAAAATATAGTATATTGTTTGCATCCAAGTATTACTTGTCTGTTTTCCAGAACAACTAAGCCTGTATAGAGTGCACTGGACTAAGTTCTTAGGGGGTGGGACTGTTCCTGGTCTGCGTACTTACAGCGAAGTGTCACTGAGGCCACTCCTTAACTAGGGTACCATGGTAGTAAGGTATACTGGGTCAGTGGTGTGCAGATAGAAAATACAAACAGGCAAGATGCTGCCATGTTAACATACCTCTTGTACGGAGCGAGCTGCTGGCTTGTCTTGATGATTGGCCAGTATTAAAAACGGCAAAGTACATAACTGTGGGTGCTGGAGAGCAGAATGCAGTTCATTCCTAGCAGTTTCTAGATCATCTTCAGAGGAGGCACTGTCTAACACAAATATTACCCCTTGGGATCCTTGGTAGTAACGACTCCAGTATTTCCTGATATTGTCAGCCCCTTTTAAGACAATAATAAGAACTAATTAAAACAAGAATTATTAAACAGATTTAACACTTGTATCTGAAAATAACCCTTTTACTTAGAACAATCAAAGCAATGGACTAAATTTTCTCTCCTAAAAAATCATCATTGAAAGAATAAAGAGGAAAAAAGCAACCATAAATCCAACACACAAACACAAATGTCAGATTAACACTACTCAAATAAGGAAGGAATTTGACTCGGTGCAGTTTTCATCCCTGAAAGTTTCTGCTCCATTAATGAGTACTGGCAGAACTACCATGCTTCCAGTGCCACGTAGTCTAATCCTATACCTTCTCACTGTAATTTCTTGGTACTAATACCTCAACCTTTGCCTATTCTTTTTTACATAGCCCTGCAGCTCCTTGCCATAATCTGTAGCTTCTGTCATGGCAGTTGCTCATTTCTGAGCATGATAAGGTCTTTCAGTTCATCTCCAAACCATCAGGCAAACACATCATAATTGGGGAAAAAAGGTGTCAGGAAAGCCTATTAAAGTAATTAGACACTTAATGAGGAGAATGGCGATACAATAGTGAATTGAACAGTGAATGAGAAGCTATGGTGACAACATGCAAAGGCATTCATTTCAACTACTTTTGCTCTGTCAACCACACTAGAGGCCAACAGTAGACACATGAGTGAGTGTACAGGCTTATGTGCCACAGTAAATTTTAGGACATAGTTCAGCAGCACTCAACCATCTCAACAGAAGCCAAGCAAGAAGGTTATCTACAGAAAGCTTTTGTCTCCCCTGGAGAGCAGCATATGTTGTAACATTGAGGTACGAAAAAAAAAATTGTATTTGACAGCTGTCAAACTATCTAAACTATGATTTGGATATGGCCTATTCTTTGTACGTCTGAATCTGGCACTACACTCATGGGGACTAACACTAAAAAGTGAACAGCAGCAGCAATACTCTAGCAGAAAACTTGATGTATCTGCAAGACAGTGATTTGCAGAAGTGTGCTGAAGGTATCCTTTACAGTTTTCTTTGAGATAGGGAAAAGTGAACTTAAAATGTAGGCACAGATACCAAGTTCTGATAATAACAAAACTCCATTTCTAGTGAAAAAAAAACCTGCACAAAAGTTCTGAGCAATATGTAGACATGAAATGAGAATGTAATGCAAAATTATTACTATAACATTGATGTACTTAAAATATTCACTTAACTTAAACACTGTGCAACACAAAAGCCAGTCACTAAACAAAGTCTAAGAAATACCTAAAAAAAGAATCTACAGCATATACTTCAGGCATCCAACTCAGAGTATCCAAACCTCACCCACTGGAGTTACTGTCTTCTCTGTACCAGCCACACTGGAACCTTAAGCACTCTTTTTCTGTACTCTGCATCTAGCAAAATTCAGGTAGCTAACAAATGTGAACACACACTTTTTCCTACAAAGAATACTGAAGTCATACCTGAACAGTTTTTTTTCTGCAAGAGACCTAAAGAGTTGATTACTTAAAGGTAAATGGTCATGGGATTTAACCAAGACATTTCTTAACTTCTCTATCAGTTTAACCAGACTCAGAGTAACAATGTACAAATAGGACAGCTGTTTATTTTATCATCAACTTCTGAAGATCAACTTGACTCATACAGAAGAGGGATTGCCCTGAAAGCTAATTCTGTTTCTGTACCACTGGCCTATCTACCAACTGTACTTGCAAAGGATTTCATAGCATCTGTTAGATGTGCCAGTCTTTCCAAACAACTGTCTATGTCAGAACCGAGTAGAGCAAGTTGGCAGAGGGACACTATTTACACAGCCACACACAGCAGTGTCGCGTGCATCTGCATTATGTAAGAAATTGGTAAGAGGATCATTTTCAATGAGCGGAAAGGCCAACACCATGATCAGTTCTTTGAAGGTCTTTTTTTTTTCCCCTATCAACACAGTATGTGTCTCATTTACTCTAAGCTTCAGCCAGCTACCTTTCAATCGCATGCAGCTGACAGACCCCGAGTCTTACCCTTGTAACTGTACTATTTCTAAAGAGAAAAACTGTGGTAACTGCAGAGCATTTGACCTCTTGTATCCAGGCTCATGGAATAAAGCAGCTCATGGATCTCTACATGGGACACAAGCCAGAAAAGCAGTATGCTGATTTGTTGACCTTACAGTCCTGTCTTTTTGGGTCAGGTTCTTTTGCTCAGCTTTGTTTTTCCACATCAGCTGTCCCAAAAGAACCACCACCAAAGTGTAGAAGTTCTTTCGTCTCCAGCCCTGGCCAGTCATCATGGCATGGTTGTAAGAATCAACTATTAATATCCAACAAAACTTGGTATTTCCTTTGGGATCTTCCATTAGAATAATGACCTGCTCTGAACTTGCTTACACTTCAATTCTGAGGAAATCACAGCCTGAGGTTTAAGAACAAAAAAAATTTGCACTAAGCACACAAGAAAAAAGACTGAGAGAGTCTGTACCTTGGGGTGCCATTTTAACTAATTTTTCTGGCAAATGCACTTGAAAAATAATTCTTGGCATCAATAAGCTATCAGCAAGTGGAAATCACAATTTCACGAATAAGCTTATATTCTTTTGCCTTAACTCTCTATATCCAGGGAGCATAACCTGCTCTCAGCTTCTTTCTCCAGAGCATTAGGCAGTATTCTGTGGAGTTCCCTTGGGCAGGAAATGCTGGCCTGTGAATAGTGATCCACGCACCGCACTTCACGGCATGGCAAATTCAGTCTTACAGAGCAAGCAGTTGTTTTTAAAGGTGCAGTTTACCACAGACTACCCCATAAATTAATCTTTTCATCTACTCCAAAGGTTTCTAAGACAGGGAAATTCAAAGTTTCAGTTCTTTGGCAATCCAGAATTTAATGTGCATCCCTTAAACATCCTCAGGCTCTCAGAGACCATAAATTTAATTGGTACCTAAAATGTCTTATCAAACAATAGTAACACACAAGATAAACATTTAGGTTTGTCAGCCTAATATCATGTGTTTCTATAAAAGCTTTGCAGGCATGAGACTGGTCTTCCAACCAATTTATGCCTAAACTAAGACAAAAAAAAAAAAAAAAAAAAAAAAAAAAAGAGAGAAAGAAAAAGAAAGAGAAGTAACTTGGGTAAAAATCTCCAACAGAAAAACGTAACAATTCACATTAAACTCAGGGAATGTGCTGTGCGTAACGGTCACCAAAATGTGACATTCAGTGTAGTATTTTCATCAGACTCAGGCAAGAGGCACGACTCATGCTTAGGCATATGGTTTGTTTCCCTCAGCAATCAACCCACGGGAGTGGGTCGAGTCCTGTGACTAAAACATCTCATTTACAAATAAACTGGGGCAGGGGGGGAACCCACACTACAACACAAGCACACTAATTATTAGAAGAAGTAAGAATAGATAGTATGCAGTCAAACATAAGCTTGAATTACTTCATAAAGGAAAAAACCCCAAACCTTCTCCATATTGAGAAATGACAGGGTGCTAGAATTAGAAACCCAAATCATTCAGCATTACTACAGGGCAGTTTATTCAACTAACTGTTCAAAATTTTAGAAAGTTTTAATTCATAATTTTTAAAATATCAAATAAATAAATTCTTTTTGATTATCAGCCAAGGGTATAGTGTGACCATATTAACACCATTTATGATTTGTATCAGTGCCAACGGTACACGCTAAAATGCACCATGGAAGCTGGGGGGAAGAGTTTGAGAGTTACGTGCAGCTTAATACATATCCAAAACAGGCCACACAATTTTGCACTCCTGTTAATATCACACAAAATGGAGAAATGCAAATCTTCCTTCCTTTCAACTATGAATACTTCTGTTTATGTCTTCATTCACATCAGTTTGAAGGTACCTTCAATTCCCTCCTTTTCAGCACTTTCAGGAGAACAGAACATACCATTACAAAAAAATTCACTGAAAGCAATTTAAAAGTGTCAAATTTGTTACTTGTCAAACTTGCAGCAAGTCTCCATCGACAGTGCAATGAATGTCCCACAGCCTTTGCTTCAAGATAGTCTAGCCTGCGCATGAAAGCTCTTGTTCACCTCAAAATACATCACAGCTCCAGAGCAGTTAGAGTCTCAAATCCAGGTTTTCCTTTGCACTAAGAATAGTTAACCTGGGGCCTTGAAAGAATGCAGGTTGCAACCAGTTTTTGTACCACTTTAAATATAACATCCACTCACCTGAAATAGAGACACCTACCCGTTTTGAAGGTTTTATAGTTTATTAAAAAATTATATAGATCATTCCTCTACTGATATTAAACAGACCTCTTCTAATTAGCAAAAAGGTGAAAAGATGGCAAGGAATATGTCAACTGGGCCACAAAATCTTCTGGCATGAAAGACTGGCCCATGGGTGGCAGAGTAAGAAGGAAGGGAATGAAAAAAAAAGAAATCTCTTGTCCATTCTTGCAAAATCTTTAAATACACCCTACCCCCCACCCAAGAAAACCTTCTCACTTCCTCATGAGGAAATCAGACGTGTTTCCTTAGGTAATCAGGAAGATGCCTGAAATCTTAGAAATCTTGACACATTTTTAAGAGATGTGGCTGCTCCATATCTACCTTGGGTATGCTCTCTGATTAGGTCTCCCAGTACTCCTCTTGAAGGAATACAGGACACAGATTTTTTGGGGGTTGTTTTTTGGATTTTTTTTAACACTAGCTATTTTTCAACATGATAGCTCCTTTTTATCACATCTTAAGTTATAAATACTTTCTAAGATACCCACTTTTTATGTACATGCAATTTTCCACACTAACAGACTCATCCACACACAGGTGATCCAGAATTTTCCCACAGGTGTAATGTCAGTCACCATTTGATGGCTATTTTGTATTGCCACTTCTTATCACTAAGCAGGAATACATATGCTAAACCAAAACCTTCCTCAAGATTCAAAAGTCCCAGGGCTTTTGCTTTCTAGGGTTTAAGAACAAGTGATCACAGCCTGCTTCTCTCCAGCCTTTCAGGCAGTGCACTCCTGCAATCATACACAAAGCATGGCAGCAGGAAACTGGCAGGACTTCTTGAAAGAGGAAATTTTGAGATTGCTAGATCAGCTACAGCCACTGCAGCAATTCAACAACAATCTGAACAAACAGCATAAAAGAAAAAATAAAAAAAGTTGAGGAATAAATGTTCTGCCTTTATATTCAACATACACAAAAATCAGAAATACACATAAGTTGATTGTGCTTATTTTTATTTTTCTTACCAAACTGAAGTTTATGGAAACCACCTCTGTCATCTCCTGTCTGCCTTCCAGGCTTCCCCAGTAAGATCTATATGCAAGTCAAACCTTCAGTATTTTCCCTAGCTAACTGAGGTGCTGTCTCCAATTTTGAATCTTCACCTACTCTGATATTTAAAACTCTTACAACGACAAGCTGACCATGAGCCAGCAGCGTGCCCTTGTTGCCAAGAAGGCCAATGGCATCCTTGGGCGCATTAAGAGGATCATGGCCAGCAGGTCAAGGGAGGTTTTCCTCCCACTCTGCTCTGCCCTGGTGAGACCCCACCTGGAGTACTGTGTCCGGTTCTGGGCTCCCTGGTTCAAGAAAGATGAGGAACTCCTAGAGAGATTCCCAAGGAAGGCTGCAGAGGTGATGAGGGGACTGGAGCATCTCCCCTATGAGGAAAGGTTGAGAGAGCAGGGCTTGTTTAACCTGAAGAAGAGACAACTGAGAGGGGATCTCATAAATACTTACAAATATCTTAAGGGCAGATGTCACGAGGACAGAGCCAGACTCTTCTCAGTGGTGCCCAGCGACAGGACAAAGGGCAATGGACACAAACTGAAGCATTAGAGGTTTCAGTTGAATATGGGGAAGAACTTCTTTACTTGGAGGGTGACAGAGCACTGGAACAGGCTGCCCAGGGGTTTGCAGAGTCTCTGTTCTTTGGAGATATTCAAAACCTGCCTGGATGATGTCCTGTGCAACCTGCTCTGGTTGATCCTGCTTTAGCAGGGGCGTTGGACTGGATGATCTCCCAAGGTCCCTTGAACCCCTGCCATTCTGTGATTCTGCGATACTGTGACATTCATGTTGCAAGCACTTGAAAGTTTTAAAAACACCGTATTTACACTTGCCTGCAGAAAGTCAGTCTGATCTACTTAGGCGTGTGTATTTTACTACCATCTTAAAATAAAACATGCAATTTGAAATAAAAATCTCCAGTTCTAGTCAGGAACAGGTTCATTTTAAAAGTTCATTTAAAAATCTTTCACATTATTTTAAAATGAAGATAAGAAAATACATGCCCTGCAATATGCTCTAGCATTTATTTAAGGCTGAAGTCTGAAGCTTTAATAGTTTGCAGCAGGTGGCACATCACACTAAACGGGACTTCATGTAAGACAGTCATCTTCAACATCACCCTTGCTGCTTTTTTTTTTAATCTTTTATTTAAAGGCATACACAGTAAGTCCTCTAGGACTAGCAAAGAATGGCCAGCAAGAAAAAAATCATCTGCCACTTTCCTCTCTACCCATTACACCATCTCTGCCCTCCCTCCACCTCTGCTGGAGGACTTAGTAACAGTGCAGGTAATCTCAAATAAAGCTCAAATCACATCTTTCTCTATGGCACTTAAGACTAGCAGGCATACCAAGAAAGCAACAAGTGTATCACAGCTGTGTATTTCTGTCTAGCCCTTCTGCCGACTGGCTCACAAAAGCTTGAATCTGCTTTAGCCTTTTAAAGGATCAAGGCCTTTTCTGTCTAGAAGCAAAAATAATTTTTTGTTTGTTTGGGGGGAGTTCATAAAATGTAGGTATCATTTGTGATGCTATACTAGCGTGCTATATTCTATCCTTTGATTCAGCCTGAAGAAAATGGAGTTGCAAGTCCAACAAGAGACAGAGGCTTTTTAACAAACCAAAGGTTCTACTTTTCTCTCCACAAAACATCTCATCAACAACCAGCCCCCCGCCCCACAAAAAACGTAACCAGGAAATTTTGTGGTTTGCTTATCATATCGTACATAGCTACGATAGGTGCTGCTTGCATGACTCCTACTTGTTTTGAACAAGATAGGCAGTGAGTTGCTTATTCACATAGTAAAAAGTTAATTGTAGAAAAAAGAACAGTATTTCCAAAGAACAGTGGAAAGATTGCTCATGCTGAATCCTTATCAGAGCTTCCTCAGGATTCCTGTTAACGAGACCTGAAAGCAGCTGTAAATGATCTCTCTTAACTATGAAATGAGGAAACTGTATGACAGAGCCAGGGCTTAGGGCACCATTTGAACAGCAGGCTGAGTATGATTGATAGCAAACAGATACAACTTTAATGCTTTCGGAAGCTGAATGTCTCTGTGCGACTCACAGCTTGGATGGCTCATCAGGGTCATCTAAAAATTTCATCTGCTAAGACATTCTGTAAACTGTTAGACGCAGCTATGTCGCAGATGGCACTGCATGCACTCCACAACCAGATTTTGTAGAGGTGTCAACTGCCTTTTAGTCAAATACAGTATGGAGTTTTTATTGCTTTGTGTTAGTTCGCCCCTGTTAAGATGACTTAGGCTGGCATTTACTTGTGGGATCAGTTTTTTGATGACTAACTAGATGAAATTTTGGTTGCTGCCAGACTATGTTGCTAGAAGGGTGTTCACTGATCCGCTCTACCTCCACAGAGCAAAGAAAGACAGTGGTTACCCAAAATTTTAAATTCTAATTAATAGCTCAACATTATTTTCTCCCTCCTCCCTTATTTTTTCACAAGGCAGATACTACCTGACAACTGTTACCATCTTCTCCAGGTGTTCATATTTTCTATTCAACTTGGATTGCATGGCAGTGTGACTCCCCCTCCTACTCTCTCTTCACTCTTTACTTCCAAATTAAGGCAAAATACACATGCTTTGTTTAACCAATCCTATTTGAAGTTATTTGTTCTCAAGCTCTCACCTAGACAATTCATTTAGCTGGCCTAAGAGTGTGATTTTATGACTGTGGTCATGAAGCTTAAGAAGGAACAGCAGTGGGGAGGACAGTTCTCATCTCTTTTCCAGGGCATGTTCAACCAACTGGAGACTCGAGCATCCCTGATATTAACCACTCTGCTCTTGCTAAGCACTTAACACTTTTTGTCTTAAATGAAGTATCAAAGCTCACTACATGACTTGTTGGCTCTCTGTGCTTGTGAAAAAGACCTTTGGGTGAATTACAAAAACCTAACACAAACATACGACAATATATTTTAGTACATAAACAGAGAATGTTACTAAACCTTGTAACTTATTGTTAGTATTTGCAAACTTGGTAAGAAGAAAAAGAGCTGTTCACATCCAGAATCATTCTTTCAAATTTGACCAGGCTCGGTATTTGACATCTCACCAGCAGTTTCTAAGTCTGCATTTACAAGATAGCAAACTAAATTATAAAATAGACTTATTCTAAAAAAACAACTGTAAATTATCAATTGACCTCCAGAATGGACCCATAATCTTCATTTAGGCCTCCGTAAGTAGCTACATCAAAAACAGACACCATGACTTCGCATTCTGTTTTGACAGCATTACAACAGCAAATAACTGAATAAACACACCGAAAAAATGGTGGTTTCAGGCACTGTGTCTCTATGGTGGAATTTGCTAGAACCAAAGAGAAAGATTCCTATCACTGTGCACCTTCATTATCTGTCCTGAGAATAAACCTCAGCGTTCAGCATTCCAAACTTCTTTCAGCAAAACACTGTTAGAACCTTCTGAACAACAAATGTTATCACCTGCCTTATTTTTCCAGTCTTTCCCCATTCTTCTGTATGTTCATTGTACACAATTTCACCCTTAGCTGCCGCCAGAGATTGCCGCACAAAACAGGAAATCATCAAATCTGTAATTTCTTTCTATACCATTACTCAGCTGAGTTGCATAATACAGAGAGGGATTCCAGTTATCCTGATAAAAGTACATCCTGAAATGTGGACTCAGGCACAACACATCTTCACAGTAATCTAAATTACACACGTTATTTTATGGACTAAATTTTTGGAAAGAAAATGGTAATTTTTTTTAATTTCTCAGTGAGTGGGAAAGGATTATTGGTATATCAAAATATAAACTTAGAGAACAGGCAGTTCAGTCTGGTCAGTAAATAAAGCAAGACCTCCTTTTCAAGTAATTCAAGCAGGCCTAAGTTTGATTTGAAAGCTATATATATTCTTACTTATTCAGGATCAAATACAATGTTTTCAAACAAAATGTTTAACATTTATGAAATTGGATAAAAACCTTTTATTGTAGGAAGGCAGCCTGGCTTAGGAAATAAATGCAATAAAAAAATAATCAGAAATATGTATTTTTTTTTAATATTCTACAAAGAAAAATTTCTGCAGAAAGAGCTCAGGAAACTTTGTTCCATGTCCCTAATCCTAAAGGCTGATGAAGAGATAATCGGACAAGGAAAAGAGAAAAGAAGAGAGACTGTTTTCTATACAGTTTGCCTGAAAATTTACAATCCCTACAGAAATGAAGAAACAAAACCTGGCTTCATTAGCAGCTCCAGAAGGCAACCAGCAGAGTAAAAACTAGCACCACCTTCGACCTCAAGGAAGGACACTGCTTCAATCAAACAAAAAGGATACTACGCAGTCAGCATCTGTTTCATATAACTGCTTGGCTGCTGAATATAAGAGCCTTAAACAGTATGACTTCTGCTGTAAGTTTTTTAAATATCAGCTGCTAATACACTGCTGTACAAAGACATATGAAGCTTTTCAGTTACCTAACCTAAAAGACAACTTTAAAACAGAGTATCAAAAATTAAAACTACATAGAGCTTCACCCTTTGAGTAACATGCACCAATGGACAGCAATTGTTAAAACCATATGCCTTTCTACCTTTCTCCAAGTTTCCAGGACCAAATGTCTGGATGAGACCTGCATACTACAGCAAAGAGAACTTAGATAACAATACCATAACAACTGAAGGCAAAAAACAGCAATAAGAACAAAAACACAGGCTTCTCTTCAATACAAGAAGCAGAAATTCCAAAATAAAATTTCACAGTGATTAAATATGTAGGATGCTTTTCTTTATTTTAATACAGCAGCAAGAGAAACCATGCATACTCCAGGAATTAGGAAAACATGTCTCGGTTAGAAGATTAAATCCTGATCACCAACTTTTGGAAGAAAAACAAACTTTTGGAAGCTTGCCTTAGCTTCCTTACTCAAGCAATGAAAAGCTATCAGAATTAACATTTTTCTCCAATATCTCATAGAAAAAACAGACAATACCATTTCTAAGTACAGATATGTGAATGCCCAGAGTTAAAGGGAAAAGAAATAAAAAGGTGGAGTAAAAAAATTCTGACAATTCTTCTGTCTTTGGGAAGAGATAAATGGGTGAAAAAAACCAAATCAAATATTCTGGATTATTTCAGTGCATCCTGTTATGAGACATCAAAGCAATTCACTGAGATAAGGTTTCTCATAACACACATACCTGCATAAAATACAGGTTGTGTGATCAGAAAAGGTTAAGGAAGAGACTTTAACGAGGATCTGCTACAGAATACTCAGATTCAATTATTGATGCAAAAACTGCATTTACCTATATGAATTATATATTTCATGGAGATTAGACACCAGAATGTATAAACTGGGCTGCAAATGATTCACCCTATTTAAAAAAAAAAATCCAAAAAGCAACCTAAGTATACATTATGCAGATAACACTCCCAAGCAGAACCAACACTATCCCTGTGGAGCGGTCCCTTTATCATAGAGAACCTCGGCTTCTTTTATAGGATGCACGCTCAAACAAGAACATGTATGTTTACATCCATAGACTAACGGTAGTAAAGAGGAAATGCTATTCTTTTAATATGTGCTTATCTCAAAGCCTTCTTGAAACAGTTTCAGATAAGACAATCATCATGAAATTTGATTTGATCTCATGAAACTTTAAGTTAACTTCTACCCCAGAGCATTTAAGAGAGGTTTCAACTTCTCTGAGAATCTAATGAACATCCTCAAGATTCATACTACTATATTTACATAGATAATAAAGAAGTTCTATAGAAATTCTAGAATATAAAGAAGATCTATGATGTTTTTTAATTAGGAGAAAATTAGATGAAACTAGACTCCACAAGCACTCTCATTAGGAGACTGTTTTCTGCCTTTTAACAGAGCTACCTCTTGATCACTTAAGACTCAGGGTCAGAATTGCGCAGCCAAATAAGAGACAATAAAAAAACCACAACCACAATACAACGATTCCTCCAAAACCCAACAAATCCAACAAGAGAATAAATCTCAAATAATATAACTCCTTGGAAGTTGGCTGCCTTTGCAACGCTTTCAGTGGTGCAGCAAAAACATTGGGTTTTGCCAAATGTTCACAGTTACCTGAGCCAGTGCTCATAAGTAAAAGCTTATACGTACAATAAACACAGGGAACACACTTTCTTGAGCTGCCATGTGAGCCATACTACAGTACTACTACTACTCCAGTTTGTATTTCTGTATAACTTAACCACCACAATCCAAGAAATTACATTAAGAAGATACACCACACTTATCCGCCTCCTGCTCCTGCTTTTTACTTTCTGTTCTTTGTAGTCAGCATTTGTACAATTTTTCTCAACTTTACCTGCTGTGGTGAAACACAGGTTTTAAATTCCAGCCACACTGATTTATCATTTTTAAATTTAAAACAACTAACGGTTTCTATGATGAAATTTAGACTCTGCATGTTTTTGTAATCAAATGAATAGATGCTATACCTCCAAGTTCTTTTACGTTCAAGATGGCATTCTGGAATGGCACCGCTTTTATACTAAAACCTACGAACAGAAATAAAGGGTATTAGTAAGTTATTTGTCGAAGAGGCCATTTGAAATCAATCACATACATTGACAAAAAGCTACTTTTTTCATCAAAAACAAGGATTTTGCATGTGAAATTCTGTTTCAGTATGATGTTTTTAAAATATCAGTTATAAGGCAGGGTGGGAATAAATCAGAGCAATGAAATTTGCAATGATACTATTAAATAGCTGGCACACACAAAATTCAGCACAAAACTTCCATCCAGGCTATGTACCATTTGGTAAGGAGTTAGTACAGAACATACCTTTATAAAACCATTTTTTAATGCATCTGGAACTAAAGTTTAGATTTCAGACTACCAATAATAAGAAGTGATCCTTCTGCAATTTTTAGGAGACATGGAAGACAACGTGCAATTCAAATCACTGTTTTCTTACATTTAAACTTGACAGGTTTTGGTTACACCTAGAGTATTAATCCTGTCTATAAATGTTATTAACAGAAAGATCCTTTTATTAGAGACCCAAGTCGTATGTATTAAAATGGTTACAAGTACACTAGAACTATCTATGAATCCTCTATTAACCTGTTATATGCTTAAAACTAAAAAACTTTAAAAAGTGTGATGTTTTTTCCCTTAACTGAAAATTCAGACAGCCAAGAGAAAGGGAAAGCCAAAGGTTCCCAGCAACCAATCATTATACTGTATACTAACTTCTGCACATTTTGTGCATACAAACATCTAAGTGTATATAATCATTTATACAGAAAAAAATGTCTGCTCTTTCAGCACAAAATGTCCAGATAGATAGTAAACTTATTTCCATCTAGCACAAGTAGTCTCGACGTGATAATATACCTGTGAACTGAATAAATACGTTCTGAAAAAAATGCATTTCACTCCAAATGCATTAGCTATCGTTTAACAGAAACAAGGTATTTTTTCTCCCAGATCAGATCAATAAGATATTCCAGTACTCCAACCATGGTCAGTGTTAGATGCAGTAGAGGAAAATGCAATAAAATGTGAAGGGAATAATTATGAAATATTTTTGTTGTTGTTGTCATAAAACAAATCCTAAGCTCTTCCTAGAAAAGAGGAGAAACTGAAATGGACGTGAGTGGCATCGATGAGAAAAGCAAAAATACAGGTCACAGTTTGAAAACTGAGTGGAGAAGTTGTCACACTGTATTCTTGGATTCTCAACAATATTTTCTGATATAGCACACACATGGTACACATGGGTAGATTTATTATAAGCTGAATAGCCTAGATATGCATCATTTTGGTTTGGATGCTGCCTAGTTTTCTGCAGAGTCCATTTTCATTCTTGAAGTTGCCTAACTAAACAATGGTATTTTTTTGCAACTATCTAGAAACCTATAAGAAACTTAATTTTAAAATTAATCATATTTTCATTATTTCCTTTGATAGATCTATAGTGCTATTTACACTGCTGTCAATACTTCTTTCACATTCTAAATTATTAAAGTATAATTTGCACTAATTCCAGGTGAACTGTAAAGATAAAGCTCAGGAGAGGTGAAAAAAAAAGAAGAAAAAAAAAAAAGGCTGAATTACTTTACGATTTCCTTCTAATTTTTTCAGTTAGGCATTGACACCTTCTCCACATAATGAAGTGTCAGATCTCTTTTAACATTCCCAATAACACCACTGTGAAGTCAACGGCTTAATTAATCATCACAGAAAAAACCAGTATTTCCTTGTATCTGTTTTACTTTGTTTACTTATAGTTGTATTAAATAACCTTATGTTCTTGTATTTTAAACAAAGATACACTGAAAAACAGCTTAGGGTTGCTAAGGGACAATCATAAAATTCAAACTTATGAACCACAGCTACAATATAAAGCTGTGTAACTATAAACACAAGTTACTCGCACAAGACTGTTATCTGTTCCCTCAGCAAATCGACCTTAGCAAATCACTGCAGCCACAGAACCAGATTTCCTCCATCTCTATAACCTAATCTGTCCTCTTTCTGAACTCTGCAGCCAGGTATTCCCTCTTCTCATTCCACATGTTTGGTTCTGTTTTTTCTGGTGCTGTTTTGGTTTGGGGGTTTTTTTGTTGTTTTTTTAATCAAAATACTCTTCTGAGTATTCGGCATTCTGGTTCATCTATATCAGCGTGCATATTCAAATTTTGTGGACTTAAGGCACCTTTTAGCTGTGGCTATTGTGTCTGGTTTTATGTATCTTCTCAATGCCACTCAAACTTTTTGTAAATTGCTTCTCTGATCTCAATCTGCCCTTAGTGCATAAACAAGTCTCTCTGCTGATCTAAAAAGAAAGGATTATCATCAGAAATAAAGATTTCCATTACATTTATTCTTCTGGTTGTTAGCGTAAACCACAAGGCCGTACTGACCACATATGAGAAGAAATAAATCCCAACTTAAGTTTCAGAGCATCACTTTCCCATTCTATTTTATAGCACATTATCCTCTTTTCTGTCCATATAACAAGACTGCTTAAAAAGCAAAAGTAAAAAGAGAAAAAAGAAACCTTTTAATGTGTATCTACATTACACTTCTACTGTATGTTTCGAACAGTTCTACTCCATTACACCACAATGTATGCTTTGAATTTCAACACATTCCAAATTGTGTATTTTCATGGATATTCCCCAACGTATGACAAAACACTGAAAGAGTAAGCAATTGTAGCTTCAAGGCAGTCCACTGGGTATTTTCAAAAGCAAGACAACTAAGCTGAAGTTCTCTACCACCTTTGCTATATGTTTCCAAAGTTACCTTTTGGCAACCTTACAGCACACCATGGAATAAAGGCAGCATCCTACCTGTGGTAGACACTATATTCTCCGGGCTTTCACTGCAAAGCTGTGACAGAAGACTTGTCTTGCCAGAACCAGTGAGGCCTATGCAAACCAAGTCATATTCAGGCCGTGGCGGTGGCGGTCCCTTGCAGCAAAGTGCTCTAAAACACTGTCAGGGTAGGGAAAAACAAAAAAAAAAACAGAAGGAAAAGGAAGAAGTTTCTTTTTTTTTTTGCAAATGCTTATTCAACAATGATCGAAAAGTCAAGTTTATATATGTAAAGGCATCAGAGAGAAGCAAATTATTATTCCAACTTACCATTTTGACAAGATCAACAATTAATAGACTGAGACCACCTCAACTAAAACCTGGAACAGCTTTATAAGAAAACATAATATGCTGTTAACTTTCCACCTAAACCTCATAGAGCTGGAAATCCATTTCCTGAACAGCATGAGGAGTGCACATACAGCGAGACAGGCACGTGCCCAACTCAACTGTGCGGCTGCGTATGCATGAGTTTGCTTCCTGCACTGATTTCATGCAATGCCTGGTGTGAACTTCAGAGCAGCTCCAGAGCAGCTGCTGGCCAGGCTCTACCTGTTGTGACAGGAAAGAATCAGAGAACTTTGCTCCACTGATGTCCTTCTTGGGACGGACACAGCCCTAGTCATAAATATGCAGATTTCTCACTTTCCCTGGAAAAGTATAAATTAATCACAATATTAAGAATAAAAGTATCTTATACAAAGCCTACTTTAGAGTTCTGCTCACATCTCTTAAATGGTATTGCCAAAGTAGGCCAAGCTCATCCAAAAGGTCCTTTAATCCCTTAGTAAGGTTCATCAGACCTTTCTTTACATGTCATACGGAAAATTCTAATGTAAAAATCTAAAAATATACCATTCTGGGAAAGCTAGGAAGTTTATGTTTAAGGTATGGGATAGAATTACCCACTGATGTCCAAGACAGACCTCCGCCACCCCAATATATATAAATACCCTTTTCCCCAATATCTGCCACCTTCATATCAGAGGAGTACATCTGCTGTAACAAAGAAGGGAAAACGTGTTTGTGCAATCGCTCCTCTCTAACACATTCTGTCTTTACATAGTCCCAGCTCTTTTTTTCCATCTTAACCTCAAGCCAATCACCGCACTGGGTAAAGAAATCCAGTCTTTACAAACTTAACCTAGTTTGTCTGTGTGACTACCCAGGATCTCCCATTGAGGACTATGGGAGAAGCAGAGAAACTCAACAGACGTCAGTAAGGCACTACTGAAAATAGTGGGGGTCTGGCTCTGTGAGCAAGTCATCCAAAGAGAACACGATGATAAAAAGACAGCTCACTGAACGCAGAACTTTTATTGGATTCTTTCCATATAGATGTAAGTTATTATACTGCTGTTAACAGTCTCCATTGGTTTAAAGAAGCAAAAGATAAGTTCAGGGAAAGTTATGAAATTCCTTCAACACCTTTTAAAAATGTGAAAGGAAATATTTCAGGAGTAAAAACATTTGCCATAGTAGTAGTTAAGCTGAACAGAGGCAAAAGATTTTAAAAATAAAAGCTTTGCCTCTAGTAAATCTGATGGAAAAATTACTCTTTTCAAGAAGGTTTGCCCTCATATGTGTGTCCATAGCTAAACGGAGTAAACATGCCTTCTAGCTTTATGCACTGACGTCAGTTTATTCTTATCTCACAGATTCTACAAAGCCACAGCAAATACTCTACGCTGGTACTTAAGTGAGAAAGGCCAACTGAGTTCATTGCACAACATAAGCTCCTTCAAACAGAGCTTCCACCTAATGGATATCGGGCTGAAGGCCACATAAAATTCTTCAAAGCTTGCCAGAGCTCCCGAGGCTGTGTGTCAGGCCCTTTGCAGCCAGTCTTTTAAAAGGATTCAATTTGTCCCCGTCAGCACGGCATCTTTGCAACAACTTCTTGATGTCATGTTGAAAAACACAAAGGAACAGATGAGCTGGTGGACGTCTGTGCTTCTCTCTGCCCCAGACACTGTGCCAGTTCTTATGCAACCAGACATGACTCTTGCGGCCCTGACAACATTTAATAACCTGCAGTTCTGCCAGAGATAATTACTGCTCTTTGTAGAACACACATGGAGGCTCTGACAGAGGGGCTCTGCAGGCTGGTTTTGTGAAGTTCAATATCTCTTTAGTGCAGATTCCTTAGGTCTAACTTAGTCTGGACAACCTTTACAACTGTTGATTAAACGTAGGATCAAAAATCCAGGTCAAACTGTATGTCCAAAGCAGCATACACAGACCCATCACCCACTCACTCATCCTTCACCAGTAAGCACAGTTATGTATGAAAGTTCCTGAGATACAGCAGGCACAGAACCCCCAGAAGACAGGGAAATGGCTCCTGCAGACGACCCTCGTATTTTAATTTATGTAATTCCCCTATCTTAGTTATGTTCATGACTTTGTCCTTCTGCAATGCTCACTTCCTTCAGTAGGTGTTTTTGTTCAGTTGAAATGAAAACAGACTTTAAATATCCTAGCTTCAAAAAGCTGCTGAAATTTAAGCTGTTGTGTATAGCACTTACCACTGGCTGACATGAGAAATTCTACAGTACATTATAGGGGATGCTTGTAATAACATATTTAAATTTTAGAAACTTGTTTCGCCATCCTCCTTACTCAAGCTCAGTGAACATCTCTTCCATTGGAAATACCACTATACAAACAGTCCGATCACTCCTTCCTGTTCTCTCAGCAGCTTAAAGTTACTTGGCCCCTAAGAAAGCCAGGGCTATTTAAACATCCATTTTAGAGACTAAACATCTATTTTCACAACTTTGGCAGCTGCATCTAGTAGCTGCACAAGATCTGCGAAAAGTAGAAAATTAAGAGGTCATTGACCATGCAAATAACACTACATCCTATATTCTGCTTCTGATTACGGACAGGAAGTATGTCCTGGAGTATTTTATATGCCCTGGAGTATATCTAGCATGGACTATAGCTACACCATTATTTAAGATGTCATCACGTATTATGCACAGAACTGCAAGAAACTTATAACTAAAAAAGCCATTCCTGAAATCCAGAACACAAATATATCAAAAACACTGAGAGAGTTGTTCAATTCACAACTACCGGTCAGTCCATTCCAAACCCGGCATACTTTCCAGTCCATCTGGACAACCCAAAGGGCATAAAAGAAATCTGAATTAACAGCCCGACTGGTCTTGAAACACTTGTCCTATATGAACCTGGAAGTCTCTTTCAGTGATTCCCAAACTTGATTTCCTTGATGAGTGACTGCCCAATAAAAGGTTGTCTTTTACGTATTAGAAAACAAACTCCAAACACAAATGAGGCCACTCTGAGGGAGTGCTGGAGAGGACAGAAAGAAAACATTTGACCACCACAAATATAGGGTCAAGCAGAGCTAGCTGGCATAGCCACTGAAATGTTGTTTGGAGTATGGTCATGCATTTCAGCCCCACTACTAGCAACAAAAAAGAAACAACATTTTTTTGGAGCCCTTTCATCCTACCAGGGTGACACTTTAAAGGGAGAGACCTGTCAAACAAAGTGTCAGTTTTCATTATTTTTAAGAACATTACACTCAAAACTCTTTATAGCCATTGGATGGAGAGAAGAAGCAGGCAAAGAGAGGTAGGCACGGAGAATTAGTAGTTAATTTTATTAATTTTTTTAATGAACAAGCAGATCTTAAAGTACTGACAATAAAACAACACAGTATCTTGAAAAAATGTATGAATTCGCCAGTTTTGGAAAAAAGGATGCATTTATCCAGAAAACTGGGCATAATCAGGTGCTGCAGTCTGCAGAAACCTGTGCAATATTCAGCACCAATGTTACTTTCATTTTGCTTGTATGTGGGCATGCACGCTGCATGTGCGTGTACGACCACAGGCAAGAGCTAAGGGAAGAAGTTAACCACTCCTGCTCCTGCTTAGGGATTTCTATCCCAAGCAGATGATTCCAGGTTTAGGTGGATCAGTATTTGATCTGACAATCCTAGCCAGCATCCCTTTAAAGCCCTGGGGAGATTTCCTCTGGGAAAAGCATTAAATACTGTGTCTATAGCCAGGGTAGCCAAACACTGCTGATACATGTGCCTCTCAGAGATCAGAGTGAAGCTCTGGTCAGCAAATGTCCCTGAATTACGGCTCTCTCCAACACATTACACTGCCTCTGGCCATTGAGTCTGTCTTTGCCTACTCATTGTACTTCTCGTTTCACTCTCCTTTTTGGGGTGAAATACTCCATTATTTCTGCTTTGTTCTGGACCCATCTCCTGTCTGTTTCTTTTGTTGCCACTATTTAATAGGGACAAACAGAATCAAGGGATTTCATGCTTAGTTGATTAAACACACACACTCTCATGCAAAAACACCCTAAGATAGTGCAACTTTAATGCTAACAAACCAAGCATTCAGAGGTCTTGAAATCGGGAATTAAGGTTAAAAGCTCAACCATAACTCTGTTCCACTCCCCCTCTTGCTTATACTTATGGATATGGTCTCCCTTTACATTTTATTTTTCAATTAAGGCATCTTTGAACTTCTACTATGCAGCGCACACTTATATCCAGAGGACTGGTTTATCATGTGAAGCTGTTGATGAAAACTCGAGGAGATTATTAAAAAAAGTCAAATTTACACACAGCAGGCTCCACAGCTCTGATGTTGTATGAGATCACACAGGCGCAAAGAAATCTCAAAGCTTGAAGAGATAATGTGAAAGGTGGGGGAAAAAAACAAGGTAAACAGTTCTAATACTAAGGACAGGAAACAACTGGGAACAGCAGTGGAATAATTGAACGCAAATAATAAAATACTCAAGGCACCTGAATAAAATTACACACAAGTAGGAAAGAGGGGGGAAAAGGGATATATAAACTAAACTTTAACTGTATGAATACCTTAATGTTAAAACAGTACAATAGAATCTATGCATTTGACCATTTGAGCTAAAGCTGCAGATTCTTCAGCCTCCATACTGCTGCACAGGTAGCTTTACCACTACAAAAAAACGTGAGGAAAAAAAATAAATAAATTTTAAGACACATAATCAGTGGCACTGCTTTCAGGTTTTCAAAACAGCAGATTGATAAGGGTCATCTTCATGCATATGACAACAGCAATGAGGACAAAACCTAACAGATCACTGTTCATTTTGTGGCTATGGACAGAGATGAATGCTCACACAGTCACTGCCATCCCGAAGTGATGCTCAGGACAGACGAAAATAGTAAAATCATGACCAGTCACCTTCTTTGACAGCCCACAACCTCATTAAAGAGCGACTGCTATACTCAAACTCCTCCATCCCAATACAGGCTAATGATCCAAACTCCAACAGAGGGGCCCCAGCTCAAGGCCTGCTAACCTACTGCACTGCTCCCCCCCCCAAGGGAGGACAAGGTAATCCTCTTGTTTAACCTGGCTAATCTTCATGGGTGCATGGTCAACCCACTGGTTGACCCCAAACCCACCCTTCCTCTGTATGCGCCTACATGTCTTGAATTTTATAATCAGCCTGTGCTGCAGGAAGACAGACAAGTATATGGCATTAAAGACGGGATAATATAAAATAGGACAGAGGAAAACAAATTCTCAGTGAAGTGAGGCACTTTTACAGAGCAAACAGAGTCCTGGTGATGTCCTACCATATAAAAATGTTACAGGACACTAAAATAGCAATATATTGTTTGGAGCAGGAATCTCAAAAAGAAAAGAAATACATCTAGATTCATTGGTTGAAATTCTTCACCAAACCCTCTCAAAAACACCTCAGTATTTCAAGAGGAGCCATGCTTCTGGGGTCTCAAAAGGAGCAATCACACCTCAAATGACTTTCATCATCCCTGCGTGGTCACCAGCTGAACAAAACATAAGACACAGGTTCAAGTACCAAAACTGTAAAAATGAGACAGCCCTATTCATTCTTTGACATATTTGACAACTCTGCTACCAGCAGAGAAGGCTGGGAGGAAATCAGGTCAAGAAGAAAGAACTGACTGACTTCTGACAAGCCAGATACGACACTGCTGTTCAGAGCATATCACTTCAAAAGACTTCACGGTCATGATGCATTCTTCCTTTGAGCGACGATAATACAGTCACAGTGGGTTGAATCCTGTCCAAAATCCAGAACATCTTTTGGATTTCTCAAGAAAATAAAGTCTTCACTACCTTAAGGATAAGATAAAGGTTTCACCTTAGTTTTTGATAGCCAAGCTGCAGGGTGCCACACTGTACAAGGATGAAGGAGAGTATCTTTGTTTGCATAGCAATTGGGCAGAAGATCCTTTGTTTTATCTGACACCAGAGGAGCTGCTCTGGGGTGAAGGCTTCACCCAGAAGTTCAGGGCTTTAGGAACCACAAAAATTCAATAAATGCAGTCAAAAATGTAACTTCCCTG
>NW_009258629.1:338986-369209 GCF_000687185.1 Egretta garzetta
GCCTCTCTAACCCTGATCTCTTGCACACTCCCTCTAAGTGAAAGAAGAGCAAAACCAAATTAAGACTCTCCACTCCATTCACATTGTGCTTGAAGGAAGCATGAAGAAAAACAGTATCAAGTTCTGGATGTACTCAAATATTCAGTGCAGTAGTATGATTTAAAAGCCTAAATAAAATAAAATAGCACATGGCTATGATAAACCAATGCCAAGTCAGCAAAACAGTTGCCACTGTTTATGCACAGGTGCCACTCTGAACAGGAGAAGAAAAACACTCACTTCACTGCAGTGTCAAATCAACCTTCAAAGAGGTTGTCGGACACTTCTAGGTTTCGTCAAATGTAGATATTGCTGAAGTTGTTTCCTCTCTGACAGTTTGCTTTCCATTAGTTTTGCTGCACATCCCTTTCAACCCATCAGCCCATTCACATTTAACAGCAAGAGACAAAGGCAACACAAAAGATGAACGAAAGTCTTTGCAGTTTGTTTCACAACCTAAGGCAACACAGCCATACTAAAAAAGTCCAAAGACTCATTGAAAATACCTGCAAAAAAGGTAGTAGCAGCACACCACCAAAATGTGCAAAACTTAAAGATGTGGCACCTCCTGACACTTCTAATTTTTAGTAAGGATGAAAGATATATATAGATTTTTTTTTTAATAACACAACCACACACACACAAAAAGAAAGTTTAGAGCTTTAGGGGTTTCTAAGGGTCATCCTTTTCCAGTTTCTGAGCCAAATCGTAAAAAGCTTTTCCACGATTCATGTGTGTTACAAGGTAGGTTACAGAATACTTTTGCTCAGCATAGCATGAATAATTACTTGTGTTCTATCAGCTCACATGGGGTCACAAAATTAGAAAAAAATCATACAGACCACTTGGTGTTCTTTGATTTTTCTAACTAAAGCTGACTGCATGTTACCTAAATGCAAAAGCACACTTTGTATCTTTCTTCTCCCCAAAAACTATTTTGTACACAAGACCCTGGACACCCATATTTGACACACCTGTCACAAATAATATTACTTCTGTAATAATATTTAAAAAATGAACATTTATAGAAACAGTACAATGATATATCCAAATAAATCCCATGCCCAAATGGGTAAAAGAATCTCAAAGAAACAAAATTAGAGAAATACTTCAGGTGCAAACAGAAATCCAGATGTACACTAGATGAAGAGGAAAGTAAGTAAAGACTTGCATTGTATGCCATACATTAAAAAAGAAAAGAAAAAGATAAGCTACTGTTGCTGTCCTACTCGGAAATTGCCAGGCAAATTCGAAGTACATTAGGAGAGCAAAACCCACCACCAAGGGTAAAGTGAAATCTCTGCAAGTTACCACAGGATTTCTGTAGCAAAAAGGGTCTCCAAAAATTTCAGTTAAATTAAAATAAACACAAACTCATTTTAAACATAGTTGGAAAAAGCACAAGGAATGGCCAAGTACAACAAACAAGAGAAGTGTGCCCTCATGCACTGATGGCCAGAAGATCTCAAGGGGGATTCAGGTGATCCCAATTAATACATCCCTGAGAAAAGTAACGAGATCTGAATTCTTCCACCCACTGTAACAGTAACATTACAGAAACAAACTCCAGAGAATTTTTTTCTACCCAGTTTCAGCCCATACTTTCAGAGTTGTTGGGCATCATAATTGTAAAAGAAAACAGTTCCTGGGCTGCCTGTGTGTCTCGGAGTATCAAAAAGCAAAGGAACCTAGAGAACTTAAGTCACTGTTTCCTCTGAGATTAAGCCCCAGGGTATGTCTTGTTCTTTCTTATGAAAGATTTCAAAACTAACATTTACCATCAAATCTGAGAGAAAAGAGGAGAAATCTCTAAGGACAGCAGACCAGACTATTTTCTATAAAGTCTGGTCTTACCAAACATGTCTGAGGTAGAATACTAAGTACAGGCTGTGGGTATCAGTCAAAGTAAGAAAACCTGTGCTAAAAGCAAAACAGGAGAGAAGGACCCACTGACAAAGGAAAAACGTAAAAAAGTTTTAGAACTATTTTGCAAAATACCATAGAGCAAAATTAAACAAAATTATAATAGTGTGATGGTACATTAAAAAGGAAAAGTATGGTTTCAACTGTTATTTTTAAACCTACCTGCTCAGGGGTCCCAGCTAATAATTCTCTCTTTGCTGATACACCATGCTGAGGCTTTGCTGAAGCACACCACTGGAAATTTAGGCAACCAAGAAGTTAACAAACCAATGAACGTTTGGCTGCTTTTAAATTATTAGGAGGCAAGGGAAAGAAGATACCAGTAGAGACTGATGCAAAAAAAGGTTACTAAAATAGAAACAGTCTATGCAGTTAACATTTAAATGTAAGGGTGAAAAGCATTACTCCTGTACACACCGTCTAACAAGAAGTAATGGGAGGATTTAGATTAAAGAAGGAGGTGGAGAGAAGAACAAGGATAGCTGGGTTTTGCAAGCAGTGCAAATCTTCTGGCCAAAGAATTCTTCTGCTTGGAACACTGAAGTAGTCTTTCCAACTTTCCAACACTAGAAAATGGGGTAAGAATTACACCACTGTTGGTGGAGATACAAATGGGAGATCTCATAGGTATGCTCTATTACCAGTTCATGGCATTATCAATCTCCAGCGCTGAATTTGAAGCATCTTACTGTTGCAGGCTATGGGCATCTCTTATTCATTAGGCTCCCTATGAATGATTTCACTCTTATGTGCCCTTTTCATTTTACTTTCCCAGTATGCTTTATTTACAAAAATAAGAACCTCTGAGAGGGTATCTATTTTGATAAAAAGACCTAGAGAATATGAAATATTTAGTAACATATGCAGGAACCTCTCTTCCCCTCTTATATAGCATAGGAGTTTTACTTGGCTAGCACAGCACATTACTACTGTGGGAGGAAACAGAAGATTGACCCACACAAAAACATTGATCCAAAATATACAATTAGAGGAAGGCATACTAATCTCAAGTACTATTAAAAATTCTTCAAATTTTAATCAATGAGAGCCTTTCTGAATGTAAAACAGGTTTTGCCTCAATCAAACTCTTAATGAGTTAGGTCTGAGAAACTTCAGCCACTGAAAACATTTCATGCTCCAACACAGGAATTTTGTGTTCCTTCTCTCTCCAGTTGCAAGTTTGGCTTTTTTTTTTCTTTTTCCTGCTGGCTATCTATCTACAACTACCACTGAGTTCCTCAGCTGTCACCAGTCTGTTTGCTGATGAAGACTCTATTTGCTATTTTGTTCATCCAGCACTGTAAAATCAGAACTGTCAAATTTGTCATTGCTGAGCACCCATGGATCAAGGACTACACAGCCTTTAAACTGTCTTGAAGATCAACCTGACAGGTGCTGTGTTTCTGGTGTTTGAATGTTTGGGGAACACAATTCAGTCCGAGATGGGGATTCTCAGCTGACAGGGAAGGGAATGGATCATACAGAGCAATGGGTCAACTACAGATATATACAGGCTGTTTTCATATGCTCACACTGTTAAAGTAAGCCAACAAAACCAAATAAAACACAAAACCCCACACAACATCCACACTAATCTGTTCCAACAAGATTTTTTTGGGTTTTTTTTCATAAATATTGACCAATACCCAATTCATCTACTTGAGTTAGGTGGGGGAAAAAAAGAGAAAAGACAAAGAACATTTTGTAGATAAATTCTGGACACACTTAGAGGTTAAGCTGCCTTTGAAAAGCCACAGCTGAATTTTAACTTTTTTGGGGGAAAAAGAGAGCTGGCAAGATCCAGCTTTATTTTTTGTGAAAACACAGATTCTTGTGGCCTTGCTGACAAACCAGCCTGCCATACAGCTATGCCTCCTCACAGATATGTCAGCATGCGCTTTCCACAGTGCAGACAGCCCAAACCAACAAATTTCTCCTTGGTTGAGTTTGGGGTTTTTTTGTGGGAAAGATAGTTTTAGCCTCAGAGCTGCTGAAAACCTTTTGAGGGGGTGCAAATTCTTCTCCTTTGGATAGCTGCACCATCCATCCATAACATGCATACTTTTAAAGGGAGTAAGAGCCCTCAGCCTGAAAGCTTCCTGTGCCATCTCTTTCCCAATGCTACTGCTTTCACTGACAGTATGCTGGATGTCTGGTTTTTTACATAATTATTACACAATAGTTCCATAGAAGTTCTCTTAAGTTAAAAAAGCATCAGGTTGTTAATTAAGAATATAACTTATGTTGATGAAATAAGATCATAAATCCAAGCAGAAGTAAACTCAAGGTGCTATTCAGATAACTGAGCGCAGCTCTGGGGCGCTCAGTCCCGCACCTGCTTTAATGCACAGCTGTGAGAGATATAATACTTGGTCTAAGGAGGCTGCAGACACCTCAGTAAGAACTGACTCACTGCTTCTTACTGGAACAAATATTTTACCATTTATTCTAGATCAGCACAAATCTTGCCAAGCTGAGAAACTCCTCCTTTTGCTGGCTAGAGAGAAAATTTCACTGAGGACCAGGGAGAACTGCCATAATGATGAGAGTCTATCAGAGAAACATAAGCAATCTGGAGCTGGTGGCATAATTCAGGGTGAGACAATCAATAAAAACAGGCTTGAGCAATTGAAGATAGCTGTCTCTTAGAGACTAAGACGTATGATTAGTCGTAAAAGCAGAACACTGGCTTTAACTCAACCTCTTTGTTTAAAGCATTTTTAATTTTTTACATTCACTCCCCTAAGGACTGACAGATTAAAGGATTGTAATAAAGAATTGGAAGCTAGGATTTCATAATATAAAGGTATGATAAGGAAACAACTTTTACAGTGAAACTTCAGTAACTGCCAATTACCTACATATCATTAGATCAGTATTTTTAAAGCACGAGTGATGTACAGAGTATGAGAAGAGATGCACACAGTTTTTCTCATGCCACCGAGATTTTTCACTGAAGAGGAAGCATTCACAGCTCACAAGTATTTCTCCAAAGCAATTTATAACAAAGAAAAGATACAATAAGGCACAGGATATATCATACCATTTTATACAAGGATTAAGGAGTGCAGCCCAGTTTGATTATGTTAGTGGGCAATAAAATGACAAAGTGTAGGATTTAAGAAGAAACTAACCACATTAAAACATGTCAAATAAAGATCACACTAACTGAAAAAGCACCGGAAGTATTTTACTTTCTTAAGTAATAGTATCGTCCTCTTTATTTGAAGAAATGTATAAATGATCACATTTCCTCACCCTTGCAAGAAATTCTTAAGCTCATGTTACCAAGTTTATTGCTACAAAAGCATAAATCAAAATTATGCCTTAAAGAGATCAATGCTTAATCAGAAAGAAAATGCAATCTATAAAAACAGGGGGAGAGAGAGAGATTTGAAGAAAAAAAAATTCAGAACAAATGTCTTATCATAAACATTCATGAAATTAAGAGACATTAAACCTTGGTTTCCTATTGGGCTGCACAAGATCCTCATCTCATACCTAGGTGGAATCATCATACATGTAGATGAACCTTCACTTGGTAGGTTTGCAGAGCAGAGACAAGAACAAGGTGCTGGTGTACTACCATCAATGAAAATCCTACCTCTGCAGAGCAGTAGGAAGCAAAAACTCTGCCCCAAACCCCACAGAGCAACAGAATAAGAGCTGGTAGTGGGGCACCAGCTCTACATAAAACCTCCTTGGACTTGCAAAGGTGAGCAGGAAGTAGAGGGAACTTTCTGGATAGACACTGAACCAAAGGAATTAAAAAAGAGCAGATCGTCCAAGACTCCAGTCACTTCCAGCTCTGTAGGTCGAGAGCAGAATGATTAGAATTTGAAGTAGTTACTGCAAAAGAATGTTTTCTATTCATTTTCATAGAAGCAGTTTATAAAGGCTATACAAATGAGAAAAACATGCTGTTTGCAGTTCGCTGGCAAGAGGCAGTATTTCTGGTGCCCATTGTAAAGTACGAGCCCCTGTGTCTCCACTGCAACAGTGGAGCTGAAGCACCTGCAGATTGTGTCAGGTTACTGTCCTCACCTAATGAATGCCAAGGAAATGAAAATAAAAATATGGAGCAACATATAAAAAAAGCATAAGCTTGACCATTCCTCAAGCCTCATCCAGTTAGGCAGAATGCTGAAGCAGAAATTCTCCTGCCACTACTAACTACACTGCTCAAATGCAAAAATTTGTTAACAGCCACTGTTTTCCTATTGAATTTTCCAAGTCCCTTACCACAGGAAACTAAAAAGCCTCAGATCCTTTAAGCAATTAAGTGCGCTCTCTAAATCTGGAGATATTCTGGTGGAAAAGAACAGAATACCCAGGCAGACAATTCAAGATGAAGCGAAACAGAAGAAATTCTAGTGAACGTATGCTGCCTCAAGTTGACAAATCTAAATGCAGTTTCCTAAAAACAGTGAAAGGCCTTTGATAATTATAAGGCAAACTGTGATTTCCAAAACTAATGTGCCATTGCCTAAATTTTTAAACCAAGGAACTAGTGAGTTGGGTTATTTTTTAGAAAAAAAGCCAGCAAATTTTATTAAACCTAATTGCAAATGCAGCTAACCTTACAAAGTTGAGGATAATGTCAGCCTGAACAGTAAGATTCAGCCAAAGAGCTGAAAAAAAGACCTAAGAATACTAGCAGGAAGGGGAAAACTATGTTGTTATTAACATACTACTTCTAGTGAAATACCACTGAAGTCCAATGTGATCCAAACCACAGTGCAATGTGTGTAAAGCAGCAAAGACTTTAAGTTCCATACACTATAGAGAAGTAATAATTATGTGGCTTCTTTTTTATTTTGTTCAGACTTGGAATTTGGTTTTGGGACTGATTCAACCTGTATGTAGTTCAAAAGAAGAGAGCCCTTCAGCATAGAAACATGGTCTAAAAAAATTGCTAATTGCACATTTCAGTGCTAGTTTTCTTCTTAAAGGCAACAAAAATACAAGAACATGATTGCGATGTCCATCTATTAAAAGGGAACTACAGTAATTTAAAGTAGTTTATTGTAAGAGGACACAGCTTAGAAGTCTCGTATTTGACTCTTGTCCAGAAATAGGAATCAAAATGAACTATTACGCTGTTGTCTAAACGTTTGAAGATTTTTCAGCCGGGGACATTATGCAGCCTTAAATGGTAAAAAAAATTAAGTCCTATCCCAATAAAAATCGTAGGAAAAAATAATCTTCTACAAACAAGATGAAGATAAAGTTCCAACAGACCACAAATTGATTTGGAAATGTTCACATTAGAAAAATCACACTGACAGCATTAAGCACGGTGTTGAATAGCATGAAACCAGGTAAATATTTTTGCACTAAGTGTACATATGAATTCCATTGTAAAAACATCAAAATCTACTAGGGCTTCCAGGCACGCTGAAGTATTTTAATGACAAATGTATCGTGATTCTTCTTCCTGCTGTCTACTGCTTTTCTCTTCTGCTAAGCCTTACATTCCAGCCTAATAGCAACATATTTTCTACTCCAATCAACCATACTATTCAGTGGTATTTCCTAGAAAAATTTTTCTTGTGTGTCAGATAAACACAGAAGAAAATCCTTCGGGGACAGCTATATACCACAGATTCCAGTTGAAATAATACTGAAGCAAGAAATTAAGAATATCCTTAGTGAACCTACCAGCACAGAAAATGGGGTAAAAGTATAGACATTTTAGCAAAATTTAACTGTATCAAGCATGTGACTTGGACTTCATTCCATAACTTTAAAGCTATGCGGATTCAGAAGGATCAGCAAAGTCATGCTGTGTGAAAGATCAACCGCAGTAAAAATAAACTGAAAAGGTCTACACAAGCAGCATTATAGTATTGCACTATTAGACGACCATGCATGTTTTATTTAGAAAACAAAAGCAGCTCATATGTGGAATTTTAGAAGAGCAAAGTCCTTTTCATAATTTTCTGGTTAAAAATAATTTGGTGGTACCTGATGAAACATGAAGAGTGACAAACAAGAGTTACCTTGCAGGTGCCACCCAGAATCTCATTAAGGGTAAGCAAAAACATTATTTCCTTGACAGATTACTGAACTATCAATAATTAAACACTCGATTAAATCAAACTGCACATAACAAAAGAACTGTGTGAATTTGCAGTGCAACTCACTTATCAGTGTTCTCATACAATTCTGTGCTGCCCACATTTTCAGGAATTAGACCTGCAACTTTCCCCATTTTTACACATGCTCAAAGAATTTAAGATTATTAGACTGTCATAAATGACTTAAGATTTTTGGCAGGCCATCTGCTGTAATAGCTTTGAATTTCCCTGAAGTGCTTATTGTGGATGACTTATTTTAACAAGAATTAACACTACCTTGTGCCTCAGACAAAATCTAAACTCTTAACTCCTTTGCATCACTACCATGCCAAGTGAAGGACAATGTTATATACGCAGTATTTGCTTAAGCTAGATTAAGATGCATGACGTATTACATATATTGGACATTCATTGGATCTTAACTTGAAACTATTGATCTTTCTAAGGCAGAGTAAGACTGTCTCCATATGTTTGGTCTATGCACTTTGTATCTCTGTATCTCTGGAGTAAAAACTCCAGAAAAATCTTAAAATAAATACTTTGCCAGTCACAGTAGGGTTAAAAATAAAGCAAGATCACCAACACTTATCATTCCACAATTTCCAACTATATTTGAAAAGTCATACCAGTCCTATTTCGCATTCCGAATTTCTGCAATATTCAATCAATTCAGTGTAAGAACCATCATGAGTGGAAGACTGATTGGCTCGTAATGCTTCCTGTGTTGGTTGCACTCTAGATCTACTTTCTTACTGCAGTATATAGAAGAATTTAACCAATCTTCCAAGAAAGAATCTCAGCAACTAGAGCTATTTCAGTGGCTTATTAGCTACTTATTAAAAACAGACTTCATCACTGATACCGTTGGACAGTGAAAACAAAAACCAGTCTACATGGATTTTTTTTTAAAGAATTGGATGCCATCATTTTTGCCATTATAAATTGGTACTGAAAACAAATATTGGCAAAGAAACCATATGTCCTGTACTTTCTTGATTCCTCCATTGCCCATGCATAGGAAAAAATACTGCTCTAGTAACACTGCAGAATCCTCCCCGTCCAATACAGACAAAAGATGAGATTTCAAAAATGAATGAGCAAAATCTTCCATTTTCTGTTCTGTCATGGGGAGCAATCTCAATTTACACTTTTCAAACCATGTTTTTCCCCTCAAAAAAAAACCACTGACACAATGATCCTGCAGTTTTCATCCACTTTACTGTTTACCACATGGCAGAAGTGTCAGCCATACCCTTCAGCACTTTTTATTCATTGGCTTGGGTATTCTCCACATCGTGAGTGAACAGGCACGCAATTCTGCCCATTCTCAACATATGGAACTTGGGAATTGCAGCAGGGTGGAAAGTCCCACTCAGACACCTGACCATCTACAAGTTTTAGAGACGTTCAGCATCATGAGATTGAAGCCTCCTGTCGTATTCTCAGTGGCTTTTCACACATCATCTAGTGATTATACTTCTCTCTTTACCAGCTGAGCTAAAATCAAATAATTTTTCATTAGGAAATTCTTAACTCCTAAGTCTGTAGGAAGAGATTTTAGAACACTGCAGCAAGTTCCAATTGTTTTTTCTGTAGTTTTATATAGCCTAATAATACAAGAAATTGTGCTTAATTCACTTCAGTCAATGCTTCCACCCAAACACCCAAAGAAAAGTGTTTCAATATGGAAAAGCTGCCGTTCCCCTGTTGTGCTTATTCTACACTCATATCATGCCACGTTAAGCTGTACTGCACAGTAAAGGCCAAGTTTTCATCTTCAGCATCAGCACGCGCTGCACATATGTGGGGCCCATCAAAACCAACATATGAAGAAGAGAACCTTACCTATGCTGTAGCCTCATCCCTTCAGTGGGGCTTGCTTGTTTGATTTTGGGGGAGAATCAGAGAATCACAGAATGGCAAGGGTCGGAAGGGACCTTGGGAGATCACCTAGTCCAACCCTCCTGCTAAAGCAGGTTCACCTAGAGCAGGTTGCACAGGACATCGTCCAGGTGGGTTTTTAATATCTCCAAAAAAGGAAACTCCGCAGCCCCCCTAGGCAGCCTGTTCCAGTGCTCTGGCACCCTCAAGGTAAAGTTCTTCCTCATATTCAACTGAAACCTCTAACGCTTCAGTCTCTGCCCATTGCCCCTTGTCCTGTTGCCAGGCACCACTGAGAAAGAAGTATCTTTTTTCTTTTCTTTTGCAGTTGCCAATCTTAGACACTAGTAGGCTACGGCTTCCAAATCAGACTATGCAAAGGACTGCCACACCCTGAAAAGCGGAGGAGGGATTTGGGTTGGTTTTTTAATAGGTACTATTTGTAGTACTCCTGGACACTTACATAGTAACAGTGGCTAAAAACTCTTGCCATCTTTGGCTGTCCAGGAGACTGCACCCCTTCTCCAGGAATGTGGATTCAAGCATAGTTATCCATGCACTCATCACCCCGAGGCTGCGTATCACCGAGCGCTACACCCCAGGGATGAGGTGTTTCAACTGAATCCAGAGGCAGCCCGCCCTGCGAAGCGGCGCGTGGAGGTTGCTCACCCGCGCCCGGCTGCCTGTTGCCCCGTTACCAGATTCTTTCCAAGATCTGGCGCTTGATTTCATGCTAATGAGAGGGAGTGGATCCTTTTCCCCATGAATTTCTGTGATGACGGCAGTCGAGAGATCATCGGTATGGGCCAAATCAGGGAAGGGAGGCTCATTTCCACAGCAGCTGACTTCAGCAGTGAAATACTTGCAGTGGTGCTCAACCACAAAACAATTATTAGTTCAGAAAAATTTCCTTTGCGATAGCATTGTGATTATAGGAATGTTTTCAATGCCTACAACGAGAAAAATGGAAAGCACCATCTCAGAGCACTATATTGAGTTTCAGTAGGCACTCGTATTGCATTACCATGTATTTTGAGCATGTATGCCTGCAACATTTCTGTCTGAACAAAAAATGTTTTTTAAGAAGTTGCATGGAAAGCTTACAAAAAACATGAGTGATGCTTTACACAGAAGAGCAGGGAGGGGCCAAAAAAAAAGTGACAGATTTCTTTTAGCCAATTCTGTTGTTTGCCAGTTGGAAAGTAGTTAATGCAAAAGAGGATAAATAAGCAAGTAGATAAATCAAGGCATAGACCACTCTGCAGCTTAGAATCCCCCTACCTTCCCTGTTCCAGCTACTCCTAGTTTTCTGCTCTATTAAAGAACCTATTCACTTCTGTGAACAGTACATTTTGTTAGTCAAGTCTCATATCAAAAAATATTTTGCAGCCTTTATGTTACATTTTTAATACTGGCTATTCATATGCAGCTCTGCACATCAAGAATGCTATTGTACCACTGCAGAAAAATAACTACCTAAGGCATAGGCTTTAGAAAGCAATCATTGTAGATCCTGTGCAGTACAGCAAAAGCTCCAGTGCATCTGGACCAGGCAGAAGAAGAGAGCATAATATTGTCCCTTTTCAAAAGTGGGAGTTTACTGATTTAAAAATAAAACAAGTAATGTACCTTACACAGCCATAGTAGGCCCTAGACAGCTCAAGTGACAATGTGGAGCTACACACAAACAAGTGATACTTAAGTCCTTTCAGATAATGCACCAAAAAAAAGCAAACATGCATTAATTAGTGGATTCTTATCAATTCTTATTACTCCCATACTTCACATTTACACACAATGCAAGTTAGCTTAAGTCAGTGAATCTTCACACACAGGTTAGTGCTTACTTACCTAAACTGTTTTAAAATCAATTTTAATTAAGCTACAACTTGTGCATAGAGTAGACTGTAGCTCAGTATGTACTTACTGTCAAAAAGCCATGAAGAAACAAAAGAGAAATCTATGAACAGAGCTTGAAAATGCCACTTACCCACTTGATAGTGATTAAAGAAAAATCTACCTGGAGAGCCAAAAGAATTAAGACATCTATTTTCATGCAGCTGATTATTTTAACATGAATTTCAGGCTGCCCTGCTATGTAAAAATAGTAGCATATTAACATGTTGCTCTCTTCTGGTTCTGTTAGCTTCTTAGTGTCTTTGTTCATGCCTTAAGTTTCCTATGTGAAATTAAAATCAGTCAGTTTCTCAACATCAAGACCTAAATGTAGCAGCATATTAAAAAAAAAGAAATCCATTTCACTTTGTTACTTACAAAGCCACTCTGATTTCCCGCTTTCAGAACAGGCATTTGTTAATGCAAATGCATCAGGCGTCACATTTTTTCCTTATGTTTCAGACGACAATATTGCCAAAAGTACAAGTTTCTATTTGTTCAAATTTATTTTGTACTTATACTACATGTGACATATTGAATGTGCCAACTCTCAAAGATCACACTGCAGTCTAAGCTGCACCCTCTGCTAAAAGAAATTGCATTTATAAAAATCTAACAAGCCCACAGCAGTACAAACACAGAATAATCTTTGAGACAATCTAAAGCAATTGAGATAACCGGGTAAATGTCCTGGGAACTTTCTGAAGGGGTACTTGCAGCTGTAAATGGAGCAAGGACAAGAAACAATGGACAAATTGAAGCCCAAGAAGTTCAGACTGGATATAAGAAAATACTTTTTCCCCAGGGGAACAGTCCAGCAGTACCAGAGAGGCTCTGCAGTCCTTATCTTTCATGGTTTCTTCCACTTGGTTTTCAAGACCAGAAGCTGAATAAAGCCTTGAGCAAGCTAGACAGACCTCAGGCTGACCCTGCTTTGACCACAAGCTTGGACTACAGACCTTCCAAGATCCCTTCCAACCTCAATTGTCCTGTGAAAGCAACACAAAGTCTACAAGAGCTCCTCTCTGATCTTTCATCTACACAAGTCTTAGGTGACAACATTTCCCAGCAAATACAGTTTGTATGTTGGCAGTGCCTCTTACAAAGCTACAATCACTAAAGAGGGCCCTCAAAAAAACTTGAACAGGTTATTAATTTGAATAGACTTCCACAGACTGCTTGCTCCAATGTAGGCATGTTGATTCACTGCCAGTTTTGCCCAGGTGTTCAAACCCAAGCACTCGCATCAGCTTAGTCACAGGATGAGTAGGCACTTCCCAAATTACTCTTTCTTTACCGGTGAAAACACCTCTAGAGGTGTATCACAACAAGGTTTGGTTGTTTTTTTTTTTTCTTTTGCTTTGTTTTTACGGTAAAGGCGGGGAAGAGAACCTTCTCCTATATTAACTGAAAAGGAATTGTCAAGCATCAGCCTGTGCCACTGGGAGAGCTGTGGGACAGCTCTGAAGGACTGCCAGATCTATTCGGTGTCCTCGTTTGTGCGGTGGGCTGGTTGCCAGTCTGAGTTAAAACATTACCTGGGGTCTAGTTTATATTCCCAGCTGAACAAGCTAGCTGGGATTTAAAACACCGGGTTTGGGTGTGAGGGCAGCGTGCGTTGAGAAGGGAATTAGGCCATGGCACTAAAGGACTTCCCCTCTGACGGAAGGTCAGCTCAAGCAGCTCCGCTCTCCCCTCACCCTCTTCACCTCGGGGGCTGAACAGAGGCAGGCAGCGGGGGCGCAGGGGCAGGGCCGTGAGGCCGCACTGCAGCTGGCTGCGGATGACGGACCCGGGGCCTCGGCCACAGTGGCCCCGCCAGAGCCCAGCGGCAGAGTGCCCTGCTCCGCCATCAGGGCAGGCAAGCTGCAGGTACTGCCAGCGCCTTCGGGCTGGCAGGGACACTCTGGTCTCAATTTATATTCTTAAAAATTGGGCCCCTGTCTCAGCTGCTCACCTGCTTTTCGTGACTTAGTCCACTCCTCTGCCTCCACGCCTCACACACCAGCTGCCACAGTCTGCTTCCTCCTCACTCCCACTTCTCTCTCCTCACTTTCAGAGGGAAGGGGAGATGGCAGCACCTTCTCTCCTAGTTAATCACCTGTCGACAAAATCTCCTTCAAAAAAATAAAACAACAGTGGCTCCAAGCACAAAGCCCAACAAAAAGTCCTGAGTCTTGCTGCTTGCACATCTCCAGAGTTAAGGAACACCAGCGGGCCACCTCCCTCTAGAAGGGCATACTGTGAGGGAGCCTCTCTGGCCATTACGATGGCAGTGCCCGGCACCACCAGCCAGCAGCTCCAAAGCTTTCCTTTCCTACTCCAGCCACATGCTCACGGAGCAGACAGTCCTTCCCTATGGCACCAGGGGTCTTTGGTCTTTGCCCACCAGAACTGCCAACAGTTTGTAATACAGCAGCCTCAGGCACCCCTGTGAGTTCAGGCAGCACAACACACCATCCTGCTGGGACCCTGCCCAGGCCACATATTTTGTCATTGGTCCCTCTGTTACTTTTTGTAAGTTCAGGATGCCCCAAAAGTGAGATTTGGAAGGGGAGGGGGGGAGGGAAGGAGGAGGTCAGGGCAGGCACGGTGAATGAAAACAGGAAAAAAAAAAATACAGTGTGCACCTTTTATGATAAAATTAACTTCCAATAAGCAACAAAGTTATGTTCAAATCAATACACCACATTTATTAAAGTGAGCAACACTTACATAAATACTCTATCGATAGTCTTGCTGTAGAAATGATTCTTGAAAGTTTAAACTGTGCATATAAAAATCTTTTAGTTGACAGAGACAAGTTCAGACAGCATGAAGATTTCATCCCAAGTTTTTACGATATCAAAATAAAACCAGAAGTACACTTAAAGAAAAATCTCCATTCTTGAACTTCTGAAAAAATTATCCCATTCTAAAGCCTCCGAGGCTGGGTAAGGTTTTCTAATGCACCATGAGCAAGGAATAAAAAGTAACCCAGTATTAATTTAGAGTCTCAGAAAAAAAAAAACAAAACCTGTATTTATTGTATGTAGGTACATGTTTCACAACAGCAAATTAAAACCGGAATAAAACTATAGTGAAGTTAAAATGCTTACTAAACTGTTTAAATGCTGTATTAACATTAGTTAAAATTAAGTTTATATGGAAAATTAACTAGTTAATTGACATATCTCAATGGAGCAAATGTTTATTTTGACAAAATTAGAGCACAGGAAAAAAAATCAAACCCAGGAATGTTTCTCTTGTTCTACTTAAAGACAGTCAGAAAATGATGTTGCCACTGAGACATGGAAAGATACATTATGGAGACAAAGTTCGACAAACCGTCAGTCTCAGTAGCCATAGATAATATCCCTAAGAAGGGGAAAAAAGGTGGTGGTGGTGGCGGGGAGGCGGGGGGGAGAAGAAAGAACAGATCTATGCCTTCTCCACATAAAGGAAAAGAATTCTTACTCTGCTGCTAAAGATTTGTTTCTCTGATATCTTACACTGTTTTCACTATGGAACTTGCACAGAGGAAAGTTGTGTAACAGAGAAACACGTTCGGAACACATAAATCACAGAAATCTACCCAATAAACAAAGATTACACCATCACAATCTCTGACCATGGATTTGCAAAGAATAAACTAGTTGCTTTTTTCAAGACTCAGTGGTATACTGCTCCTGTGTAGCAGGGAGGTTGTGAGCCCCCAAAACAGCACACAGGGAGCACATGTGTATTTTGTGGGAAGAGCAAACTGCCTGCTGGAGATTGGGCTCTGATTTCCTGGAGCTGAGTCTTGTCAATTAATATTTTCATATTTACTTTTTATATACATATTTACCGGATAAATTTACTTTCTTCCAATGTCACACAGCTCCTTCAAGCAAGAAAACCAGCATGAGCAGAGGATAAAAAGGTCTATAAAATGGCTTTATATTTAATCCAACCCTTGTTCGTATTCTTATTCACGGTCAGTAATAATTATTCCTAGCAAACAGGGGAGAGACTTTCCAAAGCACATACCACAGACAGACCTGCAAATTAATTCAAGCATTCTGTAAAATTGTTTCTTCATTAAGTGGTAGCATTCCCCAAATATACAGTTTAGTATAACATCTGGATCCTTTCATCATCCCGTTACTCCCTCCGCTATTCTTGAAATATCCTTATAACAGGAAACATTTTCAAAACATGCTCTGGCATGTTCAAGCCCAAAGATCGCCACTGCAGTTCAGCTATTTGAAATTTACACCACCTCTTGTTTCCATCATCAAATGAACCAGCACGTCCAGCTTAATTTAAAATTTCCCCAGCAGTCCTGCTTAGCATTCCCACTGCAACACAAATTACTGACACCCTAAAAAAAACCCAAAAAGATACCTCAAGCCCCACGACATTTGGCTTATTTTAAATATGCTGTCCTCAAAATCATCTCTCCCCCGGTCAACCATCAGTGGTTCTTACATTGCATAGTAGCTATGACCCCTACATTTGAGGTGGCACGATCAAAGGAGCCCTGGCCAGACTTGGAAAAACATTTCCACTGAGAATGGACATACTGCCTGTCAAAAGGTTATTCCCACTGCGTACAGGGAGCAGCTCATATTACTCCAGTGTAACATGAAAGTGCAAAATCTAGCCGTAGTAATCCACATACATGTTTTTCTTTCCAAAAAGGGCATATGGGAGACACTGACTGGAACAGAACATCCGCATTATCATTTGAAGGGAGGGGATGGATGGGTGAGGGAAAGCTTCCCTAATCAATCCAGCTGTAGGAATCAGCCTCTTAAAAAAAATACTTTAAAAATTCTGCCTCTTAACATAGCAATTACTTCTCTTCAGTTGCTTTTCCTCCCCTTTAGTTAAAAATTTATATATGCAAATATACATCTATATGTAGATAATCGCACACATACACATGATCAGACTTTACACTCTGCGGAAGACAAAATAACTTTGGAGGCGTAAATCTTAATGTCAATGACAGGAAGGCTTTGGAGAACCATTACCATAAATCTGACAAACGCTAATTTGATGGGTGGCTGTATCTGTCTGCTGCAAGACCAGTCTAGACAGTCTATTGAGAAATCCTAAAACACAACTGTTTGTTCCCTGTAACACCATCTGGATATGGCAATAAGAGCCGACCCAGTGCCATTCACACATGGATCAAAGCACATGCTAATGCCATCATGAAGTCATACACATAAAAAATTCAATCTGAGAACTCTATGCAATTTTCCTAAGTCCTCAGTGAAGAAACCTCAGACTTAGCGCAACTCAAGCTAAGTGCATGAAGAGGCGGAGAGGGTGGAAAAAAAGAAGAGAATATTTAATGAGCTTGGCCTTCCCGAGGAATGTTAGGCCACCCATTGTATTGGAAAAGGCTCATGTCACACTTCAGTCATGGCACCCATCAGGGTGCCCCTTTACAAAAATTGATCCGGAGGTTTTTGTAATTACCTGTTTCAGACAGAAAGAGTGCCCAGAAATACAAGAAGGTTTCCGAGGTGTAAATCTTGCATTTTCTTATTTAAGACAGAGCTGACAGAATTCGCAATATTGCAGACAATATTGAAAACCCCTCTCTCATTAAACTGCACCATGGCACTAGATCAAAGCACCAAGGGCCCCCTATTGAACTTCTCTAAATATTACAAACATAAGAGCAAGTCTGGCTATGCAGAAACTGAAAGTAAAGCCAATTTTTTTTCTGCCCTCAAAAAACAAAACATGGCTTCTCATGATACAGCTTAAAAAGGTACAAAAAGTACTATATACCCATACTGCAAACTTTAAATTAACAAAGCTTCGTCCACTCAAAAAAAAAAAAATAATCAAAGATTACTGGGATTTTTTTCTGCAGAGCTCACTCCCAACAGTTTCTGGGGTGCTTTTTAAACTACTGCCCTTCAAGAGGTCTTCTAATTTTTATTTAATGTAATGCATTATGTAACAAATTCAACAACCTGCACAAGACATTTAGCTTTGTCATAAAATCCACCAATCTTTTTTTCTGTGAAGTACCCTCTAATCCTAAGCTTCCAGCAATTATATTGTTCCCAGTCTTTTGACCATTGAGACTCTATTTCCCATTTAACTGTCTTTTCTTTTTATGATGTAAAAGTTTACAACAAGCAGTCTTTAGTCTTTCTGGAAAAACTATAGTATGAAGCCAGATTGCTGATACTGAAGATGTATCAAAGACAGAAAGCAAAGGCAGGTTTTAAAAACCATTTTGATACAACCTCCATCTTTAAAAATAGCCATCCTATCATTTAAGTCTTTTTCTCTAATGTTTTGAAAGCAATCTAAATACTTATATAGAGGTATTTCATATAGAAAACATTTGGGCAAGATCACAATCCTAGCTTTTCTTACTAAATTAAAAAATGACAAGTGGCAAAACTTATTTCTGCCACCATGAACAGTTCAATACAAGTTAAACAACTACTAAAACTGTATTTTGAACTTTCATGGTCTGATGCTAGTAATTCCCTTATTCCCAAAAACTAGCATGTTAATAAGAATGGCCTGTCATAAAATACTGCATTCCTAATGTTTCATAAAAATACTGCGGAAAAATAAAATCCTTAGTTCCTTTACAGAACCTGCAAAAATCCTGTCAATCTGCCCACAAGCACAGAAAAAAAAACCACTGAAAACTGAACTTCCAAACACAGGTATTTTAATAAAGCTCTTGGTCTAACTTGAAAAAATATGTACTTGTAAGGGTACAGTTGCGAAGTTACAACAGCTATACTGTAGTGCATCACTGCAATACAACAGTAAAAAAAAAAAGTACACTCTACAGTTCTCATGATGTTCTAATTCAGTACTTCTACAGAAATTTACCATTGTCTTAAAATTTAAGTATCTAAGTTCTGCGTACGGTTTTCAGTAGAAACTTCAGAAGAGAAACAAGTTCGTACTGTTATAGAGATGAAATATTCTGAAGGATTTTCTGCTAACATGCATCAGAAAGGCAAATTCTAATAACTTTTTTTTTTATGATATAGATTTGATACTTTTTTTCCCTGGATTGATGTTCCACCCAAAAAAAAAAAGGGACGGAGGGACGGGGGGACGGGTGGATGAGGACAGAGAAAAATTATCTTTGCAATCAGATGACTCTTTAGGACAAAAAGAAGTGATCAAGTAGTCTTTCTGTTCAAAGTGTGGTCACAGATAAACAGAAAAAAATCTCCACAAAGATTTCCGGTACTAGAAAAGCCACGAGAGACTGGCCCTGACTTAAGACTCAAAAGACTGATAAACTATGAGTCATCAAGTTTTCAGACTGCAGAGATGTTTCAATATGGGGAAGTGGGAGATTTACAGGAATGAACTGTGCATCACGAAGCAGCGGCTGTTCCTGCAGAAAGCAAGCAATTCCCCTTGGCGGAAAAAAAAGTTAGGAGCATACATATTGCAGTGGCTTCTCGTTACTTTTGCAATGGCACTAATGGCATCACCCTAGCACTGTGGCTCTTGGACGTCTGAGTCACGTGCGAAACAGACAACCGAAGAATACATATGCACTTAGTATTTATATGTGTATTTATAGATAAATACCTATAACCTCCTGTACCCTCCACATTTCTGGATGGACAATTGCCTTCGGAGAACTAACCCAATTCTAGGCAGAGCAGTATTTAAGCGACCTCTCAGTGTTTCAGCGGGGGATAGGCAGGGGAGGGCAGGCCAGGCAGGATTCGGGGTTTCGGTGCGGCCGCGGGGATGGCTGCAGCAGGACAGCACTGCCATCTGCTGCTCGCTGCCGCAGCAGGAGCCTCCCGCGCACCTCCTCCGAAAAACCCGCCCCGGCCCTGAAACCACCACCCCGCCTGAGCAGCGGGCAGACCGGCATCCAAGACCGAACCTTGAGAAGCCAGGCTCAGGGAGGGCGCCTGCACCGCTGAACTCCTCTAGTAGTTCTATAATTCTGCATAATATAAAATGAAAGGCCATGGGTTGTTTTGGTTTTTTTAATTAAACGTCTAAGAGGCACAGAGATGCAGCGCAGGGCAGCAGCGGCTTTGGGGGTCCCCGGTCCCTCACCCGCTCCCCCACCCAGGCAGCTGTACCCCCCGCAAACACTGCCAGAGTCCCTTTCCCATCTGGCAGCCCTCTTCAGAGTACGGACAGAAATAAATCTCTCTGCATCCCGAGAAGCTAGCAATTTTCACACACAGACAAGCATTACAAGGCTACATAAATTATGCTCCCAGCGTTGTAAGCACAACAATCATTAATTTTTAAAATTCTAGCATAGCAAATGTATTTCTGTGAAATGCTATAGACTCAAATCATACCTCCGTTTAAAATAAAGCTTGTGGATAAACCACACGCTAACTGCTTAAGAGAGTCACCAGGAAGTTACTAACACGCCCAATTCATTTCAATCGCAGTCTTGATATGATGAAGAATTTAGCAATGAAGAAGCACAAGGGTTTATTTGTGGGGCTAACTTTCTCACTGAAAGAAAACAAGTTTGTCTGGTAACAGTTGAGAATTCCACTCCAGAAGTGTTCTTCCAATTAACAGCAAATTTGGATCCCCTAGAAACTGGCACACATTAATTTAAAGAAGAGAGATGATGGATTTTGTTAACAGAACACAACTCATATGGCATAATCATAATGATGAAACTACTGAAGCTTCATCTGTAACTACACTGAAGACAACTTGAACCACTCCATTATGAAATACAAAAAAATTACCACTGTTTTGCAGGGTACAAATAACCATGTAATCACTTCAATCACAAGGCAAGTGCCATGTAATTACAGTACATAGTTATTCATGTCTCACAGATTACATGGCAATAAATGCAGGTTACCTGTTACCATATTTAGCAATTTGGAGTTGTTAGTGACAGTTGGTAGATGTTAAATATAACTTTTAAAAGGTGAGAATAATTGTGAAATCTGTAATTGCAAAAAACTGAAATTACACACTCAAGAGGGTTTTGATTTGCTGGTGTTTTGTGGTGTTTTGTGGTTTTGCTTTTGTTAGACAGGTTCTGTCAAAATGTGGATGACCCTTCAGAAACCACAGGTGCAGTCTGCTCCTGGGGATCTGCAGAGATGTCATAGGTATGCTGGTCTTGGAACTCCTTCAGCAAAAAAATCCGTTATCAAAACATAACCAAGATACCAACATTTAATTCTGCATTGTTTCACAGAGCCAAAGATTACAAAAAGGTTTTGCCCTCTAGCCTTAATCCATTTTCGCTGTGCAGCTTCTCTTGCGTATTTCTCTTTCAGTGATACCATTAAGATCTAAAATACTCTCCCAAAAGACCTCTGCATTCACTCTACCCCTCTTTCATGTTAAATAGTTCTTCAGAGAACGTTCAAATATACTTACACTGCAGAACCCACAACAGCAAGTCAGAGCTTTCTCTCTATTTTCTATACATGCTAGACAAAAAGAAATGCCGATGAACTGGAATGCCAAAAAGCCTCAATGTTCATACAGTTCTGATCAGAAAGTGCTGAAGACATTGAGCATTCTCTCCTCCAACATATCTGGGAGCAGATTTTAATCTGCAAGCTGCTAGACTATCGAATTCAGCCTGGAGAATCCATTGGGAACACAAATAAATTAACTTTCAGATGTCAGGTATGATGCATACAAATTATTACCTTTTCTTACAAGCTACATTCCCTTTTTTACTTGAAGTCACCAGTGAACAAGAAACAAAAGCAAACACTATCTGTAAAGAGCTACCTTTTAAATCTTGATTTTAGAAAAGCAAAATTTGGGAACTGAAATATGGATGATGCTTCTCTTGGTAGTTCCCCCTTTTCATATCTGAAGAAAGATGATCACCTACCTCAAGTCACCTACAAATCAGAAACCTAAGAATTAATTATTTACAGCCAGTAAAAGGAAACAGGCACCTCCAAAAGCAAGACTCTTCTCATTCTAAAATGAGTCTCTCAGGTCACAGGTCTACTTCTTCTATATTTAGATTTGGGAGAAATAAAGCCCACCTGTAGTAAAGAGTTATCAACCAGGTGCTCATATTGAAAATGCGTTAGGCTATTTTTTCTTTCCTTAGGCAAAAGGTATTAATTCATCTGTGGCAGCCTGATTCAAATCTTCTCTCTTAATTAGCAGGGTATCAGTTGTCCACTCAACACAAGATGTTTTCTGATTGGGAATTAATACTGAAAAAAAAAATAATGTAAATTGCAAAAGAACAGAAAGAGAAGTAAGTAGCTAGAACTGTTAAACAGTTTTTAAAGTGTCCTCCTCTGGTGGAAAAAAAAATAAAAATCCATTATTAGATAGAAATTGTAGAATTGCTAACAGTACAAAAGAAAAGCAGGAGAAATTTAATACACACATCTGTCTGAGAAAAAGCAAACAACATTCTTATGAAGATGATGAAATAGTTTCCATTCCAACAGTAACTCAAGAAGATTTTAAACGGCAGCTATTAATTGGACACTTCTACATCAGCAAAGCTGGATAACTTGGATACAAGAGCGCTGAAAGAGACAGCATAGGTACTGGATGGACTGTTAATGCTTATTGTCATTAAGGTTTGAAAAACTGGAACTGGAAAAGTTCACAAGAACAGAAAGAAGTGCTATGTCAATATTTACAAAAGACAAATTGGATGCCCTAAATAATTACAGGCCTGTCAGCCTGAAGTAGATTTTGAAAAGAAAAATAATTTTTATGTAGTGAAATAGCTGGTGAGAGATTTGATTATGAACAAGTAAATAAAATTACACAGTGAATGCCAATCAACAGGTCTGCAGACAATACTGGGTTTAAAAAAGTATGTCTTTATGTAATAGTCTTCTGGAATACACACAGTTTGGCACTGTAGGACTTTTTGCTTAATCCATTACAAGAATCCAATACCAATAAAGCACTTACTTGTATTTTATTTGATTTATGGGCTCCAGGATACACCTGTAAACAAGAAGCTTTCATCTAGTGATGCATTTCTAGTGTGACGCCATGGGCCCTGCCTACACTTTCTGACATTTAACAGCACCTGTCCCAAAGAAGCCCAAGATCATCAACAACAGAGAAAGAATACTCATAAAAAAAAAAATGCAAAAGGCAGCTTGTCAATACATTACTAGGAGTCTAGTAGCACAGGGATATGATTTGGAATAGACACTCCTTGAACAAATCTACAGAAGATAATCCTGTTCCAAGTGACTGGATGTGCAGTGGGTTTCTGGGAGAGAAGGTCGCAGAGAGCAAACCACAGGCCGTGTTGCCTGTACTGAGCACAGGTAATGGTAGGTATAACAAGAAACCCAAGGGTGTGCACATTTGCATCTAGAAACAAAAAAGAAGACCGTATTTTTCTGCCCTGAAAAACAATGCCACTGAAAATACTTTTGGGCTTAGTAGCTAAATTTTTACGGGGCATCTGTAAGGATCAGGCTCAAAGGACTTGATGTCTGCTTTGGAGATTAGGGAATTACCAAGTTGGAAAAGAAAGGTTTTATGATGTCTGTAGCTGACACAAGAATAATTCCCATTGCACTGCTGTTGTCTGTCCTGATGTCCCCGAAGAAGAGTGTTCAAATACACAGAAAAACAGAATCAAAAAGGTCAGGGAAGAGTCATTAGAATGAGTGAAAGAGTAAAAAAAATTATCTGATAATTCAGGGCTTGAGGAACTTGTAATGTTTGCCTTATAAAAAAAGAGCAAAGAAAATCTTCCTTAAAACATACAGAAGAGGATCAAAAATGCAATAGGCATTCATTAAAGGAGAGGCAGTTAAGCACTAGAACATCTTGCCCAGACTGTAGCAAGATTTCTATTACTGGAAATACACAAGACATAATTAGATACTTTGAACCTCACCCCCAAAAGGTGTTTTAGTTTAGTGAGTACCTGTAGACTTTATTATGAATAAAGACAAGGTAATCAAAATAATACCTTCTGAATTTACATCTATTAATTTATAACAGATAACCAACAACTGTGGCTTTACTAAAACAGAGACAAGGCAGTGGATGTCCTCGAGATGAGTATTCCTGTGCTTGGTTCCACCAGTGCCACCATGTGCTCAGCAACATCTCACAGTGCTGGCAGAAGCCAGTGTTATGCTGGAGCATCCCAGACATGGAGATCAACTCACATACAGAGCAGCAGCAACCAACATAGAGTTCACTAAGTTACCACTGCTATAGGCTGAATTTGGCTTAATGAGCTGAAGGCAGTTCAGATAGAGCAAACAGCACAAAGTAAACACAGTTCCCCACTTACAACACAGCAGCCCAATCTTTTCAATGCTGACAGCAGGACACTGGTGCATGTCATGCCCAATAGGAAATGCAAAGCCTTCCATGGAGGTGATCGGATCTCTTCTGGGACAGAGCAGCAGAAAAAGCTTCCTGCTTACCTGGTCTGTCACAGAGACTGCAAAACCTGCAGAAGCAGAAATCACTTCTGCAAGAGGAAGAAGAAAAGAAAGGAGGCAGAGGGGGGACAGGAGGAACACCCTTTCGTCCTTTTTCCTCCCTGCTCCAGCCATGAAGCCAGCAGCAGGAGCTGGTTAAGGAAAGGCAGGAGACCTGCAGGTGTAGCAAGTGAGATGGTTGCTACTCCTGCTATCACTTAGAGGTCACAGCAGAACACAAGCGAGGAAGCATTTTGCTCATCCACTTCCATGTGCCAAATGGAGCAAGCCTGGACAACAGAGGATGACTACCTACCAAAAGATGGGCCATATTGACTTCAGTGTCCTTACTATGGCTGTCCACTTCAGGAAGCTTTTTATAAACATTAAATTCTAGTTCCCTTTTTGGTGCATCTCACCAAACTCCATAGAAAATGCATCCAGATTTCTGCAGAAGAAATTCAGCTTTGTTTGCAGGCATCACTCCAGAGAACCTCAGATCCAAGAATGAAGATGTGCTGTTCACCTCTCTTATGTCAGATAGTAAAAGGTTCTCCAGGCTAACTTACACTTGCTGGTCACATGTCTGCAATTCCTATGATTTTAATAGATGTGCCCAACTCTGACTGGAGTTCAGCAAACTGCTCTGGGACTGCCCAGAAAGGTGCAGAACCCCAGCAGTCTTTTAGTCAGTGAAGCAAGCAGAACCAGCTCCTAACACACAGGGAGCAGACAGTTTGGCTTACACAGGAATAGCTTTTATCTACTCTATTTGGAGAAGTAATGAACTATAAATTTTTCATTTAGATCCAAAAATAGTCTATGTGCGCATGCAAAAGGGTCTGCAACATCTGTAGTAACTCAAGAATTGTAATGGTGTCTGTAGATGACCATTGCCAGGTAGCAGTTCAGACAGCTTTTATTCAAACCAATGCAGTAGAGAAAATTCACCTGAAGTGCAGTAAGCTTGAAAGGAGGGACAGTCACCAAATTGTCATTCAGAAATAAGACAAGATCCAGCTGAGAACTTATTACAGGGAAACCTCACAACTGAGAAAACATTTCAGAGAAAAGTGTGCATACACACCCACACTGGAACAGATCACTGATTGTTAGGCCAGTGAGGGCAAGCACATTTCTCTAAAGCAATCCCTTCTCCTCTCAGGAGATAAATCTTGTGCAAACAATACTTGCTAGCAACAAAAACATAAGATGTCAACAGCTTTCTAGTTTGTTATGGTATTTAATACCAAGTTTGTACCAAGCACAGTGTGGGAATCAAAAAAAAAAAAAAAAAAAGAAAACCACCCTGAAAAATGCACAAAGTCAAAGTCATTTGTAATGTTGTTCAGGTCAAATTCAGAACAGTTTAGTTAGAAAAGCCTGGAATGATTCTGAGCTACAGGAGGCCTTTAAGAGTCTTGGAGATGTTCTCATGAGCAAAACAGGCCTAAACAAAAGAGTGCCTTAACTATGAGATAAATCTGAGGTTAAATTGAGCCAACATGGATAAAAACGAAACAAAACAACAATAGCATACTCTACCTGGCATGAAGATCTCAGCAAGCCACAACACAAATGTTGCCAGTCCTCTCCATGTAGCAAAATGAAAAAGATGAGGCTAAATGGACAATACAATCTTCTAAGAAAACTGCCCCTGAAAATTCAATTTACATGTCATAACTTGCATATAAAAACTGTATAAAGCACACTTTTTCCATAACAAAGCTTACATATGTTACCTGAAGCAATTTATCATCAAGTTGAAATCGAGTTATCATACTGAGATAGCAGTTCGCAGATAGAAGATGTATGCTCCTACCTTGCGTGGTTTTATTTCACTATTTGGGGATTATTGAGCACACATTAATGCCACAGAATGTTCTTCAGTTCCCAAGTGTAGCAAACAGTTCCTATCTGGAGTATGGGATCTGTCACCTACTAATCAGAAAAGACCAAGACTAATTCATGACCTCGAAAAAAACAAATAATAATGCCCAGAAGTATGATAAAAGACATCTGAGAACAAAATCTGGCACCTATTCCTTACAAAAGTTGTGCTTTGATGACTGATGCAACAGCCCAGTTCAAGACAAGGCTCCTCCTTTGAGTGTGAAACCAAAATGAAAGAAAGAAAAGCTTATGAAAATTTCTGAGCAATTTGTACTGAACCAGGTGATGCAAGTTGGCACTGGAACGCTGCCTTGGTTAACATCCTGTTTTGGACCAGATGCTTCTAGGTCTACCATCAACAGTGCATCAATTTCATGTGAACAAGGAAAAAGCCTTTAACATGCAGGCAAGACTTATTTGGAAAATGCCAGAAGTACAAGAGCATTCATGGAAGCCTCATGAAGATTGATCCATTTTCATACAAGAATAACAGTAAAGTTTTAAGAGAATCTTCTGAATATTGAATATAATCTTATGAGGAAAGGTTTCTGTTGTTAGGAGTCAGAGCAGTCAAATAATAGCAGTTAAATAAAGGTTATCAGAAAAACACAGGGCCAGGGTGGATACAGAAGAGATTACCGCGTCAGCCAACAAGGTATGAAAGAACAGCAAGGTCTGAAACACCACAAACCTGTAAGAGAAGGAAAACCAACGCTTCCCTTTTGCTTGCACTACAGCTTACACAAGCAATACAGCAATCACATGAGCAGAAAAATAACTCTATTAACAGAAGTGATCTGTTTTCTGGGCTTAAATCTTTAGATCTGTTTAGCTCTAGCATCAACACTTCACTAAGTTAACAGTATTCCACCTTTGACACTTAATTTTTCCTCTGTTTCTGGGACAACCAGCAACTAAAAGGAGCTAGAAGAAATAGATGATAAAGGAACATGTGGGAACAACCCAGAAGATCTAGAAGGTACAAAGGAATAAGGCTTGTGGAAATGCAACTTGATGTAGGTATGTCGAGTCTTCACTCAGCAGCTGAATGAATTCTTTAAGGCTTCCACTGGAGGTCAGTTTATAATCTCTGAGAATAAGTCTCAAGACTTTCATAGAAACTGAAGGATTTGTATTAATAAACATTTTTTTAGTACATTGTCCATTAGGAACAGGGCAATAGGAACCTTTGATCACCTTCCTTTGTATTAGCTGCCCTTTCACCATTTTCTATAAAAACCTGAGAACTAGCATCACCATGCATTACCTTCTATAAATCTTGAGAACAATACTAATCCAAACTTCACTACCATGCGCAAATAAGCTGAATGCAGGACAAACACGCTGTGTCGGTTCATCAAATGATCTAGCAGGTGCTGTATGGAGCATTTATAATGAAAGTAAAGGTTGACCACCTTTTCCTTCATGGTACAAAACAAGGGCACGCATGGAGTGGACACTTTTCAGTCTGTATTAACTCAAAGGGATGCAGCAAAAGGTTTCGTGAGACAGCTAACACCTCACTGCTCTCAAAAGGGTAGGGTCACCCTTTTCTGTGTCCCTTCCCACTGCATATTGCTGCCCCTTACATGCCACCAGCCCTTGGTGCTAATCTGATCCCTCATATGAGACCACTCAGTTCACTGAACTGTCAGAAAACTAACATAAGGGTGAAAAAAATAAGCCAGTCTGTTAAACTGGCAGAAACCTAAACTGGGGAGTACAACCACTGTGACACACTTTATCCCCCATGCCAAAGCAAGGGGAAAGGAGGGGTCCCCTTTCAGCAGCCAGCTGGTTCTGGCAGCTCAGCTGTCCCATGAAGCCTCATTCTAACCATACCCTCACTTTACAGGTTTGAACATTTATTTAGAAAAGAATTTGAAAATACCACGTGACAGCTCTCCGTAACATTATGTATTTCAGTGAATCGACAAGGTCTCCAGGCTCTAGCTCATAACTGCCCGCTTTTTCTAATTCCCATTGCCTCGAGTCGGAAAACTTACTTATTGTTGAACAATGAAATGTTAACAAAAGAGTTAAGTATTCTTGTTTTTCATTTGCATTTTTTTTTTCAGTTAAAACCCATTCCCTTTCTCATTTGGAGCCACTGCTGGATTTCAGTGGTGGCCTAACTTGTTTGTTTGCATTCTGAGGTTTCCTCTAGGCTCTGTTTGTTCTCAAATATATCTGGAATCTTTCTTCTCTGTAGTCCTTGGCACTCACCAGCACTACGTCTTCATGAGCTTTGCAATACAAGACCTAAGGTGAGACAATTCAGAATCTGCGCCCCCCCTCCCGCCCCCCCCAAGGACACAACTGTCTAACCAGAAGGGATTTACACTGGTTCTCTTTTCAAACCAGACAAATCTATCCTCCTGGCATGTCTTTCTCCAGAGTGCCTAACAGCTTAGTCAAGACAATGGAAATGGCAGAAGGGCAAACGGAGGAGTAAAGGTGTCACAGCCAACTTCTCCTCACCTCAAAAATCCTGCACCTATTTCAAAGAATTAGCTATGTAAAAACAACCCTGCCTTGAAAAGTCACAGTGACAACTTTGCTCTTTCTCTTCTGTAAATGCTCTAGAATCAGAAAACAAAAGATGGATAAGGTTCCTTCTCTGAGGAAAATTGCACAGTGATCCACAGATGCAGCTGTTTAAACAGTAAGAAGCCTCAATTATTTCAGTAAGCTAAAAAAAAGCAGCTACTTCAAAACAAAAAAAAAGGGGGTTCCCCCCAAAAAATATAATTAGACAGCAAAACCCCACTAAGATACTGTACAATCCAGCAATTGACAAGAATCAATAAGTTTCTAGCCATTTACATAGCAGCAAGCGCACTCAGAGGGCTGCAATGCTAGGAAAAAAACCAGACAGATTCTAAGAATATCAGAACGTTTAAAACCAACCTTTAACCATTAGGCACTGCATAAAATCCTCATTAACGTGCAGAATGTTCCACCTGTTCACTATGGGATTTTTTTGTTTTTCCTGAATGTTGGAGACTATGCTCCCAGCTGGATCACAGGTACAAAGTTAAGACAGTTTTTATGTTCATATCTCCCACACAAATGCTACAGGGAGTAAAAGCTCCGCTGCGCATTACTCAAATGCCACAGGCCATTTGCTGCTCTAAAAATCAAATTAAAAAAACCCCAAACACAACAAAACTAAGGCAAACCATACAGAGCCTAACAGCTGTACAGATTTGCAAGGCAACCACAAACAAACAGACCACTGTGGACCCTCCCTAGCATTTGTCTTCCTCCCTTTTCTCCCAGTTTAGGCAAAGGGGAAGATGGCTGTGGGTTGTCACCCTCCCCACAGAGCAGCAGCACTGCAGAAGCTGGTTCTTTCTTCGTTTCCCACAGGACAAAAGCCTAGAAATGTTGTGGGCCACAGGTAGAATGGTTGCTACCACCACGTCTCTCAGGTGCCAGGCTGAGGCACCCACACCCCCAAAACTTCCACTGTGCAGAACGTGCCTGGCTTCCATGAGGCGCTACACTGAGTCATTTCACGTGCCCCAGGTGAACTGCTCCGAGCGAGCTCTCGCCTTCTGCAACGCTGACGGCCGGCGGTGAGCTACCCCCAGCCTCGCGGGCTCTCTGTACCCTCCCAACACCCAGCTTCTGGCCATCCCTGTTCTCCTTTACTTGCAACTGCTCTGGCTTCCAAGCGCCAGCCTCCTGGACCTCAGACCACGCATCTCTCAGCAACTGCTCTAGATGCTCACAACTCACGTGGCTATCAGGTTGCCCCATATTGCACTGAAGGCACGACAGTAAGTGGGGAAAACGGCGGGGGGGAGGGAACCAACCAAAAGCAGCTTTGTCTCCCCCATCCACCCCAGCTTCAAAGTTCACCTTCCTAAGCCTGTCCCAGTCTCCTCTCACCCTTCTCTGCACACTAGAACTTTTTCGTTGCTGGTAGGGATCTAAAAATCTGTCCATCCCCAGTAGGAACAGGGGGCTCCATGTCTTAAACTATAGTTTAAAAATAAGCTTGCGGGCAAGCAGTGTTGTCACGACGACGCGGCACGCCAGGCCTCCGCGGAGACACGAGCCCTCGCCTAGCGACGACTCGGGCTGCGTAACCCCGCGTTTGACCGGCACCGAGCGCAGCCCTACGGT
>NW_009258629.1:369563-403223 GCF_000687185.1 Egretta garzetta
CCGCTCGGAGCGTGCCTCCCACCTCCGCTGCCCGACCGCTTTCCGCCTGGCCCCAGCGGGCTGGCGAGCCCCCGGCAGAGCTTCCGAAAGAACACAGCCAACTGGCTATTCCTGAGACGCAGGAGAGGGAAGGATTTGGTAGCGATCCGGGGCAGGGCGGGCTGGGGGCGACGCACCGCAGGAATTTAGGTTCAAAAGAAAAATCCTCTGGGTTTGGGTAGGGGTGGGGGAGTGGGGGGTGGTTTTTGGTTGTGTGTGGGTTTGGTTTTCTTTGGTTTGGGGCTCTGGTTGGTTGGGGGTTTTTTTAACAGACTTTAAAAAATTAAACTCCCTGGAAATACATTAAAGTGATTAGACTTGTGACCCGCAATCTCAGTGCTCCGCTACCAAAACATGACGGATTTTCTGGAAGACTGAGCCTTTAGACAAAGGCTGCCTGTGAGACTCACCTGCTGAGTTCTCTCCATACCTCTGCTGGAGTGTGTTTGGACAACCTTCTAATCTGCAAAATAGCAGTTTGCTAAATAAGGTCTTAATTAATTTCCTAATGCCATTGGCTCTTAGCGCTTCCTAACAGAACAGATTTGTAACTCAAAGCCACATCCATAACACATCCTAAAGTCAACGACAGAAATTCAGCTTAAGCCAGTGGGATGTTCAGGAGATTCAAGACAACCATAAAGACCTATATACTGTATATACCAGAGGAAGCACTTCGCGCTTCGTTAACACAGAAGGAAATTGGACAAGTTTTACTCACATCTCCTAAAAATTCTTACCTGATCTCTTGGGTCTTACCTGTCAGTATCAGAAAAGAGCACAAGAAAAGGCACAAACTAAAGGTTTCCCCCCAAGAAGCGAAAGCAGTCTGAATGATCCAGTAACTACCTACAATGAAGTATGGTAAGTATCTGAACCAGCCATACGCCTTGGTCATGTTCAGGTCTGTTCTTTAAATTAAAGGTCATAACAATGCTGAGGGAATGTAAGCAGTGGTCAGAAAATAAACCAAACATGTTGGTATTTTGGAAGACCTTACGTGAAGTTTGCCTCTTTGCTTTGCTTTAGCTTCTTCTACCATGTGCAAGTTTAATTCACTTAATCCCTTTCCCCTTCAGAAAAACTGCTGTCCTCACTACTGTGCCAGAAAGATCACCCGCAGACTGTCCATGAGGAGAATTTCCAGCAGTGTGTGAAAAGTCAGGGGTTACGTGAGAGACCATTTACCCACAGAAGGTCTGCACCCAAAGATGGTGCTGACTGATCACAATGCTGACCAAGACAGGGGAGGTCCCAAATAAGTGCAAAAATGCCAATGCCATGCCATATTCAAAACCAAAAAAAGCCAGAAGGACTGTCCAGGGAACTACAGGTTGACCGGTCTAATTTTGGTCCCTGGGAAAGTCACAGAGCAGAACTGTGACAAGAGGAACAACATTACAGTCTGCTTCGGCAGACAGCTGAGATGGATAAAAATTGGTTGGATGATTGGCTTATAGGTAGGTTAATGGCTCATACTCTATGTGGACCGCAGTAACAAAGAGGAGAATTACAGGGTCCCAACCTGTGACCTGTCCTGCTTAACAACTTTATCAGTGGCCTGGGAGAAGTCATTCTTGCCAAGTTTGCGGATGACACCAAACTGGGGGGAACTGCTGATGTACTAGAGAGCAGGGCTGCCACCCAGAGGGACCTGGGCAAGGTAGAGGAACGGGGCCTTGTGCAGTTCAGCTCAGAGAAATGCCAGGCCCTGCCGCTGGGAAGTCAGTCTCAGGCAGTGGTCCAAGCTAGACACTGCTTGCCCGGGCAGCAGCTCTGCAGAAGAGTCCTTGGTGCCTTGGGGGACAGTGAGCTGCACAGGAGCCACCCTGGGGCTGGCAGCAGCAAAGGCCAGCAGCATCCAGTGCTACCGTAGCACAGGCGCAGCCAGGAGATGGAGGGAAGTGATGACCCCCCTTGATTCAGCACTTCTTAGACCACACCTAGATAAGATACTGAGTCTTATGGTTGGGGCTCCCCAGCCCAGGGCACTGGAGTGAGCCCAGCAGAGGCCCACCAGGATGCTCAGGGGCTGAGGAGACCCTGAGGGGCAGGGCTGCTTCAGCCTGGAGAAGGAAAGGCTTTGGGAGCACCTCAGAGCAGCCTTCTCCCACCTACAGGCTCTGTCATGGTGGCTGGATGAGAGACAACAGGCACAAGCTGAAAAAACACAAATTCAGACTGGAGATAAAGGGAAACCTTTCTCCCTGTGGGGACAGTGTAGCAGTGGTGCAGGTTACCCAGAAGCGCTGTGCGGTGTCTGTTCTTGGAGGCTTTCAAGACAGACTGCATAAAGCCCTGAGCCATGTGCTCTGACCTCCTCAACAATTCTGGTTTGAGCAGGAAGTCAGACTAAAGACCCCCCCCCAAGATTTCCAACTTAACTGTGGTGTGACGCTGTCTACAGTGCTGTCAAGATTCAACGCAAAACTGAAAGTCTAGTGAGCTCTTTAACCTTTCATTTACATTAAACTTACCTGTTTATTTAATAGGTGGCCAGAATCCTACAACAAATCCAACCTGTAAGCTGACAGAGTCTTTGCAAAGCCACTGTCATGGAAGTAAAACACAGAAAAGTTTGAAAAACCTACTAATTTGGATCCACAAGCCTACACGGTACAATCTTCCACTCTTTTGGAGACCGGGGAAGGGGGGGCCTTCGTAAATACCATCACACTGCCTGTTAGCTATGCTCATCAGAAGTACAAAGAGAATTGCACAGCCCTTCAAGCAGGTGACACAGAAACAACAAAACAAAGTCACATGTGCCAGAGCTCAGTGCTGCTCCACCTGTAGTCAGTATAAAACACAAATTCAAGAAAATCAGTACTGGACAGAAAACATTTAGGGTTTTTTGGATCTAAGCCTAAATTCATTCTTTTAAATATATGGGGAAAAAAAATCAGTTCCATAGATCACAGAACTTATCACAGGCAGAGTATAAATGAGAAGACCTGCATTCACCTGTATCAGAGAAAACAGGAAGCACATGTGCGGCTGGCATGCAGAGTGATAGCAGAGCCCCTGTTTCAGCAAACAAAATTGCCAGTGCAGCAGCAAGAGGTACATCACAACTCTTAAAAAGCAATGCAGGACACGTGAGAGTTTCCTCAAACCACCCAACTCATTAGTAGAACCCTAATGTTTGCTTTTAAAAAGGTCTGCTGCATGTAGTCCTCATGCCAGGGATTACTGAACTTCAGCAACAGAGGACCTGATTCTTATATAAGTAAACTGCTTAAAACTTACTAGTATGTACGAAGTTCTTTGGATGAGAAGTGGCATATGAAACAGCTGTTAATCCTTCAGTCTCCTTAGGAGGGAGGGAAGGTTCAGAGAGAGTGCTGTCAGCTAAAAAGCACGCTATATAGAAGTCAGACAAGGGGATGCGAGAAACAGTTAATAGATTCTGAGATGGCTGTAATTTACAAAAGTCTCATATTTTAAAGAACAAGTGGAAGGGACTTCATAAATACCAACCCTTAAGAGTAACTTTGAAAACCCCAACTTAGCATTTCCATAACAGAAAAATCCTTGACAGTTTGAAGAAAGCTCATGAAGAGGAATGACTACCACACAACCCGTTTAATTAGTGATAAATAAAAGAAGGGGTTTTTTAGGTTTACCAGTTATTGGGCATTACATTCCCAACCCACACTAGAAACTGTTATACAGATTACCAGTGTTTGGAGCAATCACCATCTCACCTGGTTATTGACCTCAGGACTCTGCAGCTTCCAGAAGCAGAGCAATAGTAACGGATCAGCCCCACTTGTGAGTCACCATCTTGAGCTCCATCCACCCTAAGGTACAGTATCTAACCCACATCCATCACAGCCCAGGCAAAAACAGATGTTACTGGGAAAATGAGAACTACTAGGGGAGGAAATGAGAAACAAAATTTAGCATTTGACCTCCCTTTTTTGCACTTAGCCAGACTATCTACACATGAATTTAAATTCTGCTCAACTAAATTAACTACATACAAAAACACTGCAAGAAGACATGTTAGGACTCAGCAGAAAGGCTGTCTTCTTCCACAGTTGCACAAAGTCTACACACTTTCCCATTTTTCATGTTGTACTGTCAGCTATGTGGCCTATACTAGAAGATCCTAAAAGCCACCCTCTGCAGAAAGTCTCTCTTGCCAATGGAAAAATTGCCCTAGATATGCAAGCCACGGTGAAAAGATTTGTACAAATATGTATGTGCACATACATGATCATTCCTACAAATCAGTCCATCACATATGCTTTCTAGACCTACTTATTTATTTTCCCTTTCCCTTACTTTATTTTTCTTCCTTTTCTGTTTCCTTTGCTAGTTACAGTAAGTTTTCAGGTACTCCAAATATACCAGTGAGGAACTCCACCTGTGCATGTGGTAAAACAGCTTTATATATGGCAATACTGGAATAGTACAAGTCTTAATGTACTCTACAATGTTAATTAAAATCCTAAAAATCTTTTTAGATTGCCCCTGGGGAAATGCCAGGAAGCATGACTGGGTGGCTACTGGGTGAAGGAAACCTCCATTTCCCCTTCTTCCTTCCTCCTACCCATTCTCTTCCCCTCACTCTGTGCCTCCTCCCTCCTCCAGCACAGAAGCAGTGGATCAGACAACTATCTACTGTACTTTATTATTGACTGACAATTATATACTCTATGTTCAGTCTGTAATTTATCGCTCTCCTGCAGCTGCAAGATTGCATCAGGCAGAAACCTTTTTGCCTGACTGGGCTACCACGACCTTTAGGGCACAGCCCAGCATGTGTTGACTACCATCAAATGTTGGGGACTGTACGACCTCACTTCAGGATGTCAGGACACAGTGATCAAATCCAGTTCTACTCCGGATATACATAAAATTCCATGTGCATAACCCACCTCTTTCCAAGCCCAGCTTTTCCACTACAGTAAAACAGTGGGAAAACAAGAATTTTCCATGCTCCTTCCTGTTGTACATTCTATTTTACTTTCTGTTCTCCAGAAATTTAAACACAGTATCTTTTTTTTAAATTCTCTCAGAGGATGGATATGCGTAGTTCAAAATGCAAAAGCACAAATCATTTACACAGCACTAACATGTACACACAAATCCTGGGCAGAGTACATGAGCACAGTCAGTGAATAAGATTTTGAAACGGTTTGCCATCACACTGCTGCATTTTGGCAATATATCCTTATTTGGATCAATGTGTGCATTTCTGGCCTTTGCTGAACTCTCTGCACACCGTACGATGACAAATGGTGCCAGAGGACCAGCTGGTGTCTTAAACACTAACTTCAGGTTGAAGTGAAAAAGGAACATCTCTGGTGTTAACTTGTCCTTCTTAAGTCTTTTGACAGTGAAGACAATGGCAGTGCAACAATCCTTGACTCACCCAAGACAAATCACAGCAAATTCATCCGCCATATAAATCTGCAGACTCTGCCACATCATTTGTTGCAGGAAGTTGAAGGCAGCAAGGGATTTTCTCATAACAAGCAGAAGACTGCCAGCTTGGTAAATGTAATTCTACCACTGCTTCTGCCATGGAGCGGCTCTGTTAGAACACTTACACATTGCAAAGACAGATGCTATTTTAGACACCCAATAAGAGACATTGGAGTGTGATTTAGAGAAGAACTAGTCACTGCTACAATCAACATTATGGATCCATACAGGGAATGGATGGCGTGTTCTACGAGGCTGAGAATTCTGGAAAAAAATTAATTCTGGAGGAAAAAAATGAGTGTAAGAGTCTGAAACCGGACATTAAGTTATTACACAGTTTACACTTCAGCTACTGTATGCTTTCTTCCATAACTGAAGAAGTTTTACAACCTCACAGACACATGATTAAATAAAATTCAGCATGTGTGAAGTACCCAGACATAGTAGCCATGACTGCCGCAAGAAAGACCCATAAAGGCACAGTCAAAGTGGATTTTCAGAAAGCTTTCTACAAAATTCTTCAAACACTTAGGAAAACCAAGTGGTCATGACAGAAAAAAAAAAGCCTTGTATGGACAAATAATCTGTTAAGTGGCAGGAAACAGACGGTAAGACTAAATGATCGATTCCTGCAATGGAGGGAGGTCACTTGCAAAATTTCTCAAGGATCTGTGATGGATCTGCTGTGGCAAAGGTAAGCAGTGAGCAACATCCAGTTACCCAAAACAGTAGACTAGAAGATTCATGGAAGGACACTGTGAGACTGAATGGACAGCAGAACGGCAGGTGACATTCAACAAATGAAGTGATCTACATGGAGGGAAAAGAACTGCAGTCTGAATAAGCTGATGGGGTCTAAGCTGGCCATTATATTACTCAGGAATGAGATTTTGTGTTACAATAGTCCCATGGAAACAGCAGTTTAGTCCTTGCTAATTCTCAAAAAAAAAGGGAATCAAGTGTTAGAAGTAAGGACAGGGACATCATTGAGCCATTGTATAAATCTATGTTTCAATCTAACCATGTTTATACCTAACACTGTATTTTCTCTTCCCCTTATCTCAAAAAGGATAACAGAACTGGAAAAGGTTACTAAAAGGATAAAAAGGATGATCAAAATACGGAATAGCTTTTCCTTCAAGAGGCAGCCTACGCAATCAGGTTTTTCATTCAAGAAAAAGAGAATTTTGGAGAGATTGGACAAATTTACGAAGCTTTAAGTAGGTTCTAGAGGGTTCTGGTACCAAGTAACTGCACATTGTCTCTTCCAGTACAAGGATTAAGAGACGTTGAATTAAGCTCATTGGAGATAGCTTCAAAAGGTCAAGAGGTGGTTTGTCCTGGAAATGGTAGTTAACCTGAAGAACCACCAGCTCATTGCCAAAGGAGGCTGTGGATTCTGCCTGACTTCATGAAGAAACCGGACATATTCAGAGATTAAATTCTACTGATGTTGATAAGGACATAAACCACAACCAATTCTGAAATCACTTGCGCTTAGAAGAGTTGGAAACCTGGATATCAGGTCATGGTAGCACATAAGTATGAACTTTTCCTGTTCTTACTCCTCCACAGGCATTTGTTTATGGCTATTGTAAAATATGTTGCTGGTTAAGGAGCTGACCAATATGGTCATTTTTGTGCTCTAATCTATCTTCACCTTTTTGTGCTCTAATTCTACCTTCAGTAAAGTGTCCAAACAGCAGAAAAGAACATGAGGCAACACCATCTAACTCTTGTTTTTCGCCACAATTGTTAACAGCAGCTAATTAAATTACCACCACCCATCCTGTGCAATGAATGACTCATGGGTCCTGTGGGGAAAGGAAGAGGGAAAACAAAGCAATGTAAGTAATTAAAAGACTACACCAAAACACACATGAAATGCAGAAGACAAATTAGGCAGGATTAACTTGTTTGTACATTTCCCAACCTGTGATAGCTTGGCTTTGCCACTAGACACTTCTAACATCTCCCATGTACAACTCACATTTCTAAAACAGCGTAGGTAAGTTTCCAATGGTCTGGAAGAGTTTGATATATGGGTCATCTGATGGAGAATGCCACTCACACATCAGAATCAATGGAAGGGAATATATGAAGGATCTCACCTCCTTCCCTGGAAAGAGACAACTGCCTAACTATCAAAGACAGTGCTTTAAGCTAAACCAGCTGACCTTGTACTCGAGCAGATACGGGAGCACACAAACCATATTCTAGTAGCTAAGCTGGGCAGCCATACCTCTCTCCGTCCATTCCAGGCATATCAAAGGTGCCTGTGGCCATAGCTAAAGGTGTTACCGAACAAGAAGAAATCAAATGTCAGCGTATTGACATGGAAGTGTTTCATCATCAGTACCGGAACACCACAGACACCTCTGCCAGTTACAAAGATACTCCTGTGAAAGTTATTCTGTATCTTCTGCGTTAGCTCATAACCAGAAAGTGATGGCTGATTATGTGTCAAAACTAGGCAGAGTTTACTGATCTGTCAAAAGCAAGGCAAGATTTTGTTTTATTATTTTTTTTTTTAAATCCTGGGTTCTTTCCTACGACAGAACCTTCAGAAGAGAGTAGAAAATGCTAAACAGGGCAGAGTAAGCATACACAGATTGCAACTTCACAAAAGCTGATTGCTTTTATGCTCTTTTAGTAGGAAGAGCAAAACACTAATTTCCATGTAAACTCCTATGCCTGACAGTGGCTGCTAAAAGAAAATGTACAAAGGGGAGTTGAAATATACATGTATAGGACTATGAAATACTGTTTGTAGGTTAGATTGCAAAAACCTGAGGCTTAATGTCTTCTCTAAAACTATTTGCTGTTCAGTGCAAATGTGATTTAAATACCCATATAAACATTTAATCCTTCAAATGCTATTACATTCTTAGCTCCAGAACTATCTGGTAGCATAATGTTCCACTACACACTACGAACAAATGTGCAACATTTATTAAAAGGAAAGAAAAATAATGTGAAATTTAATGAATCCCTAGTTTTTGAAAAAGGTAATCCAGGATTATCACGTCTACAAAAACTATTCATTTTCCTCTTTAATGTCACTATTCTAAGAAGAGTCCCAAATTCTGCCGTGGCCTCTGAAATCAGATATTCAAAGAGATTTAAAAATTGTCAGTTTTTTTGTTTTTAAAGAGAGCTGGAGGTATTTTATTTCCACAGCATTATTAGGGGAGAGATGGGAAAAGACCTCTGTTGTGCTTTAGGTAAAGGAACGACAGTTAGATTAACTGCATCACTATCACATTTTTGGCATCCATGTTTGCTTTTTGCTAAAGAAAAGAAAGGGCTAGTAAGCTTTACCCAGTGACAGCGGTCGGCTTTCCTGAATTGTCATAGCTGTGTCACTTCTCAGTTTGCATGTCAAACTAACATCCTTGAAATATTTTGCTGAGTTACACACACAGACATACACACACACAACCCCATGGCTCCGGCCTTTGCATGTAATTCTTTCATTCAGTGTGCCTTCACGCTGCACCCATCATTTACTTCAAATTCACTAAAACACAAAGCATTTATTTTCTGCGTGGGTACAGATTTCTCCTTCAGAGCCCAGCTAATCTGTTCTCTTTTTAATTGCAACGTATCCAATTTCTGGGTTTCATTAACTTTCTGCATTGAACTGTTACGTAGGAAATCTCTTTGTGTACAGTTTAGACAACTAAATTGATTTACAACTAGACTGGTTTACATACCAAGACTATGTCAGACCATGTTTTTATAACATGCAATGTCATCTACAAGAGCCCACTTCCCGTACTGAATTACAGCTTTCAAATACTATATTGATACAACAACTTATGCCACAGTCTGTTCAACTTGTGTACCTACTCATTCAGTATCTGATGAAAGACAAAACAGCATTTTAATATTAATTTTTATGCCCAGAGTCCATCAGTGAACAGATTCAACAATATCAAGACTTAAACAACACATAATTCACAATAGCTACTGAAGTACTTATATTATCCAGGGAACAATTCTACCTTTTGCTGTCAACAGCTCAGCCACTTCAGGACAAGGGAGTGAACTTTTATACCTACAGCATACCAACATATGCCTACCAACTTACATACCAGAAATTGCAGCTGTTTTTCACTCTCCTGACCCAGTAGAAACAAGCTGCTACTAACAGTTAAAGGTAAGCTAACTAACCATTGGTAATGTAAGCTCTGGCTAGACAGCACTGGGGAATGGAGAGGGCTATTCAAAGACAGACACGTATAAAAGACCAAGTCTGTAAATTTTGGGGGGGAAACACCAGTATAAGTTTAAGGAGTACATGTAATCTTTGCTTCTTTTAAACTGTCCATGAATTTCTGGAAAAGGCTTGGAGACATTAGGAAAAAGAAACTAACGACACACTTAATAGCTGAATGTCCACTTGAAAACTAAGGGCAGAGAAGGACCACAGTCTCCCAGTATCTAAACCCACACTCCTGGAAGGGAGAGGGCTATCACCAGCATTTCTTACATAGGAAAGCAGTGGTTTATAATCACTCTCCCAAACCTAGCAGGATTTTTCTCAGTAATTTTACATGAAACCACACACACTGCAAGTGGAAATCTCTTCTGGGTTTTAATAAGCTCAGACTGCTTTACAACTGTAGTGAGTCAAGCCATCAATCAACATCTGTACAGTATAGAAGCATGCAATCTTCATGGAATAGCTCTGTAGGATGTGGTTTTTGTGACCAGTCATGCAGTATACACAGTGAGCAGCAAGGCAACTGAAGCAGACAGCGATTTAACAATACATGGTATGAAACAGTCAAATTAGCAATGCACCAGCATTAGCCAAAATAATGACTGGAGCTCAGGCAGAAAAACGGATCATGTTCAGCTGAGTAATTTGCTTACAAGTACCATCACTGCTTCCGGTACTAATTTTCCAAACAAAGTGCAATTATGCCATAGCTAAAAGATGGAAAGCATCACCACAGTATTCAAAGCATTAACCTGTATGCTATTAATTTTACTCCAATATTACTAGAAAACAGACCCTGAGACTTCAATTATATTAAATTACTTCAGCCGTCAGGAGACTCGGTCAAATGCCACAAACTGAGAATGGCAGTATGAGGGTATCATCAACACTTGAGCTCCACATTTAGGGCACAGGCAGGGTAAACATGCTGCCCAGTGGGCAAACCCAGCATACTGGAAATTAAAGAAGCAACACACCCCAGACAGTCTGACCTCAGAAAAAACATCTTCTGGATCTCAGACCTACCAGTCCAGTTGACTCCAGTCATGTGAAGCAGAGACCAAGCACACATCTAAGAACATCGAGACCACTGTCCACCATTCTCCACGTTCCTTCCAATGCTTCAGAAAAGGTTACAATTAAACTAACCAATTACTTAGCACAAGAATAAGCATCTTCCCCAAATCCCACAGATGACTGGATAAATTGCTGAAACACAAATTTTCTCCCCGCCCCCCCCCCTTTTTTTTAAATATAAAGCTACAATCATTATCAGATTTAATGGAAATTTTCTCTGAGGACACATTATCAGCCTCAGAGAACCACAGCTCTTAATTTAGGGGAAGTTTTTACTCGCTATAGATTGAAAAAAACCTAAAAACAGCAGTGCACATTTGAAAAGCTGTGAATAAGGACTCACCGGAACTTCAAAGAGAGGCATTAGAGTTATTCAGCTCAATTTAAGTATTAAGTAGAAAACACCTTTGGTAAACTCAAGATTAAGTATTGTGCTGACTCTTCCTACTTTCAGTGGGAACACAGGACTAGATAGGATCACTATTGAGTCACTAGTTTCCACCTTCCACAAGAGCAGATATCCACACAAAGATCTGAGATGGATTATCTCGAACAATCTTGAGCATTCATTTTGTCCTGTTCTCCCACCCCCTGCACTCATCATGATCAGCAAGTCATCTCCCAGCTCCCCACAGTAGATTAAAGATTGGCAGTATAAAAATTCCAAAGCCAGAAAACCAACACCTCTCCAGAAACCAGAAAGGAGAAATTGCCAATGTTTTGAGCTTGCCAACACCAGAACAAGTCTTCGAGGCACAACTTCTTTCTCAGCCAGGAAATGTGGTAGAAAAAAAACAGGTAATAACTAAAAAGCCACAGAGAACTTCTAGCGGTCAGTAGCTTACAGAAGAGAGAGCCTCACAACTCAGGGCTTATACAAGCAACTGGCTTAAAAGGAGGACCACTGAAAAAAGAAGAGAAAGAAAAGGGGGGTTAGGGAGAGAACAGAAGGCACCTTCATAGACATCACTGCTAACATCTTGAAGACCTGCAAGTGAGGCAGTAAGTGTTACATTTGTAACAATTAAAAGAAAAAGAAAACACCAGAGAAACAGCAAAGGAAGGAGGAGTGCACATGGCATGCATACACCTCTTGGGTCTCAGAACCCTCCCCAAAATCCCCTGTGTATACACAGTAGAGGTGCACTAATGCAGAATGATTTTGGTCCACAGACAAAACAGCTTAGCTTGAGTATCACAAGAGACCTTACATTCAGACACAGTTCAAGAAGTAGAAGGCTGAAATATATTATGTCATCAAAGCAAGAGACTGAGTGAAGCAGAAGCTGAGCCACGGATGTGCAAAAATAGATACATAAATCACTAACACCAAGGGAAGCAAATGGAGAAGGCAAAGTACAAAGCCCTTACCAGTGCTGACAGAAAAGGTGATCCTGGCTCCCCTCAATGACTCGGATTCATATGAAAGAGGTAGGCATTATAAACCAGTCCTGACTAGATGGAGAAACCACCTCTGCCGAGACAAGATGGTCCATGGGAGAAGGAATTAGATGGGAAGTTAGCAAACCTATATGGTTAGCCAAGCGTAGTACTGCTGTGAGAATGATCTCAAATTTAACAGGGAAAGGCAAATGGGTGGAAAAATAAACGTTTCAGAGAAATGCTAGTTAAGTTAACCAAATAAGAGAACATAACATTTATGGGAGAATACAAAAGAATAAAAATATACAATGCTTGTTGTGTGGTAATACCACTCAAAAGGGAGAAACAGCTTGATACAAACTGTTCTGCTGACAAAAAACACACATAAACAAAAACAACCAAGCCCAAATTCACGCCCAGTGTGGTTTAAGTCTGAAGACACTCCAGTTATTCAAAACTAGCCTGTCTGAACAAGAGGTAGTAGCATACTATCAACAAGATTGACAAGCATTTCTTTCCTGTCTTCATACAAAAGTATTTCCCAACTCCCCTATGACAGCCAACCTCGGGTTTTACTATTTTCTTCAGCTTACATCAACCATGATTTGACCTCAAGGTAGGCCAGGCTCTCCAAGATAAAGATTAAAAAAAAGAGGCAAGCTTATAGCCAGAATTAGAAGTGGTTTCACATTCTGCTGCTGCCCTTAAATCTCTCTCTGTGGTACCTTCAAAAAGTATTTCCCTGTTGCTACGCAGAACGTGCATGCCAGCAAGAGAGAGCGGCTATATGGAACAGACCACAGAAAAGCTACTGAGCAGGTATATTTAAACAAAACAAAAATAAATAGTTTTAAAGTGATAAAGTGGTATTTGTTACAATAAATGGGCATGCAATTTTGTGGTGACAGTGTTCAGTAGACTTCTGTTCACCTGCAGAACAGGAATGCTCTATAAAGGCAGGCTCTATACAGTTGTTTTGTTAACATGGTTATGTACAAGAAGTGCCTTCTCCAGTACTTGATCATCTTCTTGCTCAACCATTCCAAATATTTTGCAAAGAGTTAAGAAAAATCTTAACAAATTTTTATTGAGAACACTGGATTTTGAAACCACCAAATTTAAAAAAAAAAAACAAACCACACAATAATGTTAACAGAGAAATTACAACACCTTGGAACAAGAGTTTTTAATTTAATTTTTTTTTTAAATGGTATGAATTCATCTTAAGCACAGTCTGGAAACTAATACAAGAAACTCTTTCTAAAAGGAAACTACATTTCTCAACATACAAGAAGCTGTGTGTGAGAAAGCTCCACCAAAATAAGTTAGTATTGAATTATTATTTATATCTACATCCTGTTTAGCCATTTACAAAAAAAAGTTTAGTTCATGTTTTGTAGACCCCTTTGTGTAAAGCTTTATAAAGGCTTCTGCTAAAAGAGGCAGGGCCCCGGTACTTATATCCTCCAATTCACACTGTGTAGCACCTCAGAACCTTCAACCTGGATTTCCCCAACAAAAAAAAAAAAAAAAAAAAAAAAAGCCATCCTTATCGTTTCCTTGTGAAGCAGTTGGTTTTAAGCTTTAAACAAAGAAATATAAGGGGGATGTGAACTACAGAAAAAAATAGTCATGATATTGTTTATAGGTCTATGTAACTTTATCAAAATATTTTGACTGAGCCAAAAACAAGCTTTGCCAGAGAAAGCTATGTTCGTCAAGCAATAGGTCTGCACAAGTGGTTTTCTACGGCTTTCCGCATGTTCCTAAGACTCATAACCTGTGAAAGAGGTAGTGCACGGCACAGAGACTGCCCAAGGATCCTTTTCTGGCTTAATTACAGCAGCACTGCACTAAATAATTGAGGTTTGCTTGCACTTTGGACACCTACTTGCAGTGGCGGGCTACCTCAAGAAGTTATGGCTTACACTGAGGTGCTCCTCACCTTCAAGCTAGTTATGCAAGGACAACACACGCTCCCACACTATTTTAGGAGGATGTTCCAGCATACACATGCATGGTCTCTCACGACTAGGTATTACGTCTTTTAGAGCCTGAAGCAAATGTAATGACTCAAGTTAGTCTTCATTGAAAATACATGCTTCCCCTTTAGATGCACATTTCTGAGAGCAAGTGCAGTTGGGTTCCTGTCAAAGATGAAAATAGAGTCCAGCCAAAGCAGAGCAGGAGATGAAAAGCACAGATGGAACCCCCTCATTTACGCGGAGTGAACACAGAAGACAACAGCCAGCACTGAAATAAATTAACCAACACAGAAGTTAACCAGCAGTAGTGCAGATTTACTCCTATTTCCTGAAACTTGATGATATAAACTATTACAGCTGACCACCTTCATTTCATACCACATTCTGAGAACCTTGGATAAGGAACTGAGTGATTTGGTATTTCTGAGGGTTGGTTGGGCTTGGTGTGTTTTTTTGGAACCGGTACTTTTTTTTCCTCCCCTCTGCCCTAGCAGATAAGGCTTGTTTTTGTCTTCCTTTGCAGAAATACAGTATGCAAGTTGTACTTCAAATCTTACTTCTTTTGGTGAAATACAGGATTATTCTCATGTATGACTCACAAGGAGCTGAGTCCAAAGCATTTTAACAGCACAGAAGATACTCCAGATACAGACAGTCATAGGATCTCTCTGGCCCGATAAATAATTGCTTTTAATTGCATTTATTAGTACTGTTGGCTGACCAAATAGGTCATACACTAGAAAAATCCTGTATTTCACCAAAAGAAGTATGGTTTGAAGTACAACTTGCATACTGTATTTCTGCAAAGGAAGACCAAAACAAGCCTTATCTGCCAGGGCAGAGGGGAAGAAAAAAAAGTACCAGTTCCAAAAAAACACACCAAGCCCAACTAACCCTCAGAAATACCAAATCACAACTGCTAAGTCTTCACCACACAGAGAATGTTTCTTTAGATTATCTCAGTGCCATGATCATTGTAAAATGTATTTCATTTTATTAAACCACCATTCTGAAGTATATGTTCTGCTTTCAGGCTTCTTGAAAAAAAAAAAACACCACAAAACATGTATGACACTGAGTTCTAAAAATATAATCTTTTGCTTCACATCTACAGAGGAAATTCTGAGACAAAAATTGCATATAGCCATCTGCTCAAATTATTAGATAATAGTCTCAAGTGACACCACACAAAAGCTGCTGACTCTTACATACTTTAGCTTTATTTTAAATAAAGATGACATTCAAAATTAAATCTTATAATAATATGTGATAATAAATATACAACAATACAGTTGAACTCTGGTTTAGTTCTATGGTACAGGAACGAGCCCAAAACCGAATTACTTACAAATGTTGCTCCAAAAAATGCCAATAGAAATTTATTGTTTGGAAATCAGTTTTCATTCATGTGGTTTTCATTTTTCTGGGTTTAATTTTACCCTATTTTGAGCATTCATTCCACACTCCCACCATGGGGAGCAGAGGGGGAGAAGTATTTTTTTCTTCTCCCTGAACAACTTGCTGCTGCTTCTTTTTGCTCTTGAACTTCATTCTACTTCTGGTTGTTTGCTGGGATCTATTTCAAACAAGAGAATTAACATTAACTTTCCTACAAAATGCAGCACTTGAACATTGATTCCACCATCTAAAACAGTTTGGAACTGCTGCTCAGAGACTGCATGCAGACATTTCAAAGACAGGAGATTCTAAAATCAGCTGCACAGTCTCTTGTCACTTAAACCTACTGTGAACCAGCTGGATTTAACATAGCTCAGCTTTGCCGTTCTGATAGTGACAGCACCAAAACTCACATTGTTTGATGAGCCTTCAGCTCACGGGGACAATTCAAAATTGGTGAAGGAAATCAAGAAATTGTCCTCCAAGAAAAATTACTAAACATCTAACAGATTTTTAAACTTCTAATTCAAATGCAGTTGATAACCACATTACTGAGCTACAAATTAAGAGAAAACCCAGAAAACTGGTAACAATTTTGTAATATAATGTTATGTTAACATAACATTAAATTATGAAAGACACCAAGAACTGTCTGAAGATCAAGTAACATCTGGAGGATGACCTCTAAAATTCATGCAAGGTTTTTCATTAGAAAACCACTTTTATTTGCATATCCTATCACAGTCAGAACCTGCATATGGCATCAACTTCATAGTTTCCAACAGGATCAAGAAAAAGATGCTTAACTTGTAAGTATCCCAGAGCTATCCGTTTCACACATGTTAAAATACCCATTTTATTCGCTGCTTTATGTGACTCACTGGTTTATCTAACTACCTTTTTGACTGCCACCCCTCAACTTCATTAGAGAGCAACACAGCGTTGCTGAAAGCTGAAGCCAAGCATAATTTGGAATTTTGAGGGCAATCTAACTCAACTTATCCTTCAAAATATGCAGCTACTTGTTCTTCAAGAGAAATCAGTCTCTTGGAAATATTCGTGTTTTCACAATATCTTTTGGCATTCTGATGGTGATACCTGTTTCTTGGTGCACATTCTATAGTTACTGAAGGCATGTGAGAATTTAAAATAGACATTATAGTTCATTTATTACGTGAACATAGACAGACAAGATACAGAATTTATTATGACTTATGTATCTACATTAATATAAACACATGAATATTTTCTTTCAACTGGAATGTAGATTTCTAAAAGCTATGAGAAACCACTTAAGCAAGTGCCTTTGGATAAACTCCAAAGCAAACAAATGTGACAGAACAGAAACTTTCTAGACTGCAGATTAGTCTAAACAGAAATTGCCAATAACAGTAAGTCGAAACATGGCCACCTTAATTGGTTTGAAATCTGTACTTTGTTTACTCCTTCAAATGCAGCAAGGCAATAAACTATTTAATTCATTTTATAAGAAGCAAGAAACATCTGAGCAAGAGCCATTTAGCCTTACAGTTTAATCACTATAACTATATTAATGCTTATGCATAAAAAGTTAATTAAGCTCATCCTCTCTAATTCAAGCAACAAAACATACTCTCACTGAAAGCCCTACAGGTCTTGCCTCTTTCTAGAAGTTTACCCAAAAAGGAAATAATTCTACTAGACTGTAAACCCAAACAGGTAGATTGTCCTGAATCAACTGACAAGAGCCCTAGTGCTAACAGCTGGTCGTTGGCCTTTGGTGGCATCCAAGCACAACGTGAACCAAACTTACGATTTGTTCAGATTTATCAGTTTTTAGCTGCAGACAGAAACAGCATGACATTCCATAAAGATCATGTATGTTGACCCAGCCTATAAACAGATTTCCAGGTTTTAAATAGAAACTTCTTTACTGTTAAATCAGAAGTAGAGTTCTCAATCATAGCAAACAGCTGCACTGAAGTTAACTGGTCTGTAAGTAACATAAGAAGTTAAGGCCTAAAGTCTATTTTCATAGCAATTCGAGTTCCCCTTTAACCAAATACTATCTAATGACGGAAGCATTTGCAATGCATTTTCGTTCAATGTATACTATTCTTCAGGGGAGCGAGTCTTGTACCTTCCCAACACCCATAGAAGAGGTGATGAGTCACAAGAAGCAAGTCTCTTAAAAAAAGAGGAAAGAGAAAATGCTGAATCTGTTTCATTGTTTCACCCACTGTTCTAGGAACATGCAGGTATATTTGTGTTGTTTCTCTTGTTGAGTAAAATCAAGAGCTAACATTGGTGAGGCTCATCTTTTAAGAGTCTTTCCAGGTATGCTTGACAGAGGAGTCAGTAAATGATCGTCATTCACCAATTTAATATGTTCAGCATAAAAATAATAAGCTGCTTCTGACCCTTATTTTATTGAAGCAAATAAGGCAAAAGAACAAAGGGGAGCTACATAGCAGCACCTCTGAATTGTAACATGCCACACAAATAACTCCTCACTCGGGTTGTAACTCTGTGGTTCTGTACAGAAATGGCCCACCTGTTAATTTACAGAAAGCTGAAAAAGTATGAGACAACCTGTTTTCAAACAACAAAGGAAGAGACTTTTCTCCCTGTTTGCTATGTGCAAAAAAAAGAAGAGCTTAAACTGTAGCAACAGAGATTAACAGGAGATTTAGGTTAGATCTTAGAAAAACAGCATGTGGAAGAGTATGGCTAGCTGAGCTGAGGAAGAGATTGCCAGAGTAGATTATGGTATCTGCTGGGGTTTTTAGCCAACCAGTCTGGTCAGAGCTGGTTTGGCCACAGCTCATCCTGGTTCTGGGCCAGGGATGAATTAGGTGACTCTCACGCCTTTCAGCCCTACTTGTTATGATTCGATCATGAGAACATGAAAAACAGAATCATTTGTGCATCAGGGCAGACTCTCTGTTTCTGAGGCTGCTTGTACTTTACCAATCTGAAATCTTGCATCAGCAACACATTAATCCATCAATTCATCTGTCTATAAAGCACTTCTCTTGACTAAGCCTCTCTTTAAAAAGGAGACATTTCAACCTTGATAAACCCAAAACAACCAGTGAAAAGACCTTTACAGAAAGGCCTTATTTGGTGTCCCAAATAACTCTTGCAAAGCTCCACCAAGAATCAAAGCTTGCTCTTCAAATAAGGAATGTGTTTTCAGTACAAAACACAAACAATAACCATCAGAAAGTAGCTGAAGTCAGTCTAAGAGCTAAGGAATACAGCAGTGCCCAGTTCCTGAGCAGCAACACAAAGACCTGCAATAGTTCAACATACTGAGCATACACAAGTAAAAATTTATATACTACTTTTATAAATAAGTAGCAGGTTTGGCACCACATTTGCTATGCACTCTCTCTTTTTAGTTCTCCACTGAATAGTTTTTCCTTATTAAGAGCAGAAGACCTTCCTTGCAGCAGTTGTTAGGGTAAAGCAGGCCATACATCTGCTGAAATATAACACAAGTTTTTTTAACAAAAACATTCTCACAATAAAGAGAACAGGAGATCAAAAACAGAAAATCCTGAACCCTGGCCACATACAGTATCACAGTTAGCATCTACAGGAAAAAAAGGTTACTTAATTAGAACCAGATGCTAAGACAAAAAAATATGTCAGCTCACCTGGCGCACCTATCTCACCTAAAGAAAACTTGAAAAGAAAGCTTGAAAGAGGTCAGAAAGGGGACAGAGTAGTGACAACATGAAAGCAAATGGTATTCTTTGTAATATTATTCAAGAAATAGAGCAAATTACTAGCATCTTCCTTCCTCAGGAAAGAGCTTCCTATGCTACAGAATTTTAAAAGGGAAAATCCCTAACTCACACAAAACGAGCCTATACTTTCTCAATCCTGTGCCAGAATTCACAAAAAAAAATTCACAATCACAACATATTTTTATAATTATGTTATAGTTTCAACAATAAAAAGAGCAGAAGGCTAATATCAAAATTCAAACACCCAGACGTCAATCGCACAAGGCACCATGATTCGGAACCACAAGATCTTCTCTAGAACTTGCTGTGGAATATCAGTAAATTGTTGGCATTTTACACCTCAGTTTGCCCTGCTGAAAAAAAAAATTAGCTTGTGTCTCAGCAGAAAGTTTGAAAGTTGAGCCACTAGCTCCAAGATTTGGGAATACAAGCAAATAGAATAATAAAGCCATCATGAAGAAGAGTTCCACAGGCATTTCCAAATACATTCCGATTTTGCACTTACGAAGAGCTTTATTCATGTTCTCTATCTGAAGCTGATTTACCATTCACTAGATTATTATTAGAGGGTGATTGCTTATATAAGATTAATTCACATTACATTACAGACTCAGCAGAACACAAATCTAAAACCTTCGTTTCTTTTATTGTAGTTTTCTTGCTCATTATCCAGTAGTCCTAGAGCCTCACATTTTCACTGGCTCAGCATAGCTCATTCTACCGCAATATTTTATTTATATATATATTTTTATTTTTTTTTTCACCTTCTTGTTCATGGGGTATTTGGATTTAGAAGTCCCCTTTAAGACTCCCCCTTACTATTCTTGCCTGCAAGGCTCAGGTCCAGTATTTGGGGTTCTCACGCTACTGTAGCCTCTGCTTTTTAATCTGGTATGTCAAGGTGTGCGTTTCCACACCTGAGTCCTGTCAAAGTTACCTTCTTGTTCAAATTCAGGTGAGATGTTACAGTGAAAAGCATTTCAGAACCCTTGAAACCAAGAGTTACCTCCCCTCTAACAACCCACAATGTGACCCAACCTGTTCTTGTGAACCTCCCTCAGTAGATTAGTTTTCTTTCATACCCAATAAATTCAAGCAGAGAAAAAACAACACACAATTCTTATAAAGAGCAAGGCAAAAGCATGTGAAACACAAACCTTGATGTCAATAGTCAAAAGTCTTTGTCAAGTTTTACTCTACAGGCTCGTTCCACCTTCCCTTTGTCATTCTGGGATCTTTTGTCCATATAGATTCAACTTCGCCACAAGTGCCACATTGTTTTCCATGCGTAGATGAGCAGCCCATGTGGCACAGAACATGCATGGTTTTCACACACACTGCTGCATTTGATATGTTCCCTACCTGCCCGTAGCCTGCTTGTCACAGCGGAGACTATGCAAGGCATCGAACAGAGTATCAACCTCTGTTGGGCCTCTAGGTATGACACTATACAGCGGGGTTATTACTTAAAGAGTATATAATCCAGAGAAATGCGCTGGAGTGTCTTCCATGTAATCCAAGATAACAAGAAAATTAAGTAAGCAGATCTTCAAGAGAAAACTAACACAACACAGGCCTGGCTAAGAAACAAAACCTCCCATGCTTTAGAAATGCATGCAGTTTTAGAATCAGGGAACAAATAACCATCTTCTGTAAATTGAAGTGTATGTTGTCGGACTATACTGCAGCATGAACAGTGGTTAAAAAAGCCATTATTAATGGAATCTGAGGCAAAAAGATTTTAGCATGCAATTTACCTCAAAATGTGTCATCTGCACAAACATCTTTCCACCACCACCACTCACCCAACAAATAACAGAAGGTAAAACACTCTGTGCTAAAACTGGAGAAAATTAATAAAGCAGCACTAAGAAACAAGTCTGAGGTACAAGGAGAGTGAGTTGTACAGAACAAAAAGCATTATGTTTGTCAGTGACAAGAAGTCTGATCTAACAGAGAAGGCCAGGATGAAGTAGAACAACATCAGAGAGGTGAAGAAAACAAACGTGATGCTTAAGGAACCACTGAACAGGATGGGAGTGTAGAAAATAGATAAAATAATGAATAACTGAACTGTGGGATGAAAAAGAAGACAGTGACAAACATAAGAAGATTACGCTGAGGTAATTCCATTAGCAGCTGAACCAAAAAAAACTTAAACATGCAGAACCACGCCACACGGTTGTTCAGGAGTTCTGAGGAGGTGAGGAGTGAGTTACGCACATTTCCCAAGCCAGGTAACCAACACACTGCCGCAGAATGGTCAGAGATTAAGAGTACTTGGCTTCAACCCTCTGCTAGCTAGAACTGCCGCAAACGAAGCAGAGGAGCTGCAAGACTGCACAGAGGTGATTTCATTTGTAACACACACAGACAGACACAGACAGACACACACAGACACACGCACACACAGACACACACAGACACACACAGAGCAGTGCATCCAACTTTTAGCATAATCACAGGGCAATCTTTCACCACAACTTAGAATTGCCCAGCCAGACTGCAGGAATCCTTGTAAATTAACATGCTTTTTTTGCAAACCTCATGGTTATGCACAGCCCCAACCTCTGCACTACAGAATGTGAAAGAAAAAAATCCAGTTTCACTGAACGGCCCCCTCAATAATTCAAAAGATACAGCTAACTACTGGATTTGTATACTAGCCACTTAGGAATTCAACATGCCCCGCTGCTATCTTTCTGAGTCTACAGTCAGCTCAAATTTCAAGCAGGTGTTATTTTTCATAGGAGATTGTCAAGATTTTGAATACCTTTGCTTTGCAATGTACTCGCAACTTACATTTCAAATCTATATTATAAAAATAAAAATTAATTCTTTTAAATGAATAACAAAGAGGCTACTCTGCAAACTGTATGAAACAAGGATGCTCAGCAGAGGCCATCAGGAAAATTCCACGCTCACAGAATCACCCCCTGCATCACTTGAGCCTAAAGGAGTAGTTTATCTTTCATGCAGACCAGCCACTGAAGGCAAAACATGACATTTTGCCAGTACATTACACAACTTTCTTCTGGAAAGACAGCAGCATTGAAGATCAGGACTCTTGACTTCCAAAAGGGAAGATGCAAAACAGTGTTCATGTACAGGATAACTAACCACATAGCTTTGATAAATACAAACTGAATGGCAACTTGTCTGAATAGAAAAGATTTGAGGCTCTTGTAACGAGGATCTGGGCTTTTTTCCTAGTCCTCCCTGAAGTTAATGGTCTGTGGAACAACACTGCTGTTTTCTAGCGCAGGAAGGGGCCACGGACAGCAGAGACTAGTCCAAAGGAACACAACACGAGTTCATAATGCCCCTCCCTAGTTCAGGACAAAGCTCTGTTCCAGCCTGCAAGTTTGATATAAAGAGACATTTTATTCTGACAAAAATTAATAGGCTAATTTGGCACGCTATACCTTTCCCAGTGAATTAAATTACTAGTTGTCAGAGGTTGTCAAAGGGCTGTAAGTACAGTGTATGTCAGTTAATAGCTCAGGAAAGCAATGCTGTTGCAGCAGCAGCATGGGTTGGATCCAGCTGCTGAGCTCTTTGAGCAGGTAATGTGAGCTCTGGCCACAAGGAGAGGCTGCTCAGCAATTTGAGCACAGTTTACTTTAACCAATGATCTCTGTGGAGAGAAAGGGTAGAGAACTGTATTCTGATCCTCAGGCCTCACCCAGCCTTGATGATTTCCCACTTCACCTGTCTTTACTTTCCCCACTTGAGGAAAAAATCCCCAAAACAAACACCTCTTAATTCTTTCTTTATTCCAGAAAATAGAAGGGAAAGCCTCCTAGCTCATAGCATAGAAACCCACAGTATATCTGACATTCACATGCACAGAACAACACATGCATCAGAACATTCTGCCCCTCTTTCTCTTGTTTGGTAGCAATGCACACCACAACCAGCATGGATCAAGCAAGTTGACTACAGATGTGCAACAACAAAGTGGACGTACTCCCATCAAACACACGTCACTGCCAAGACTCTATTGACAGCAAGCGCCTTTTATTTCAGGCTGTAAATTGAAAACACTTATACCTTTCCTTTCCAGCAGTCTACCCACAGAATATCAACAGTGTCTGTGAATGGAATTGTCCACATTTCCCAAAGGGTAGCACATAAAAGGATTTTTTCCTGCTGCCCTTTTGTGCCTTTGTTTTGCTGCTCATGTCAAGGACATGACATGGGAAAGGGAGGAGTAGACAGGATATGCTATATGAGCTCTGTTATTACTTTAACTTTGCATTTTCCAATGGGAAACCACATCGGGGAGGGAAAGAATCTCACAGGAAGCTTTCCATACTGTAAGTCACAGGCTGGGTCCTGAACCTTTCCAAACATGCTCCCATGATCACCTCCTATTCCATAAGTGCCCTTAGTTACCACCTTGGTTGGTTTCTCTTAAGAGTTTCCCTTCCACCACTTCATGAAAAAACGTTGTTTCTGTTTTGTTCTAACAACAGATTCCTTAGCACACCAGCTGTTTCCAGTCAAACCATTTCAAGGCATGAATTTATCATTATAAACAAAGACAAATGTAAGTTAATCCAAAGTAAACCAGAGAACTAAAAGCACATTTTCATCATTTACTCTACTTACCATATATACACTATAGTAAGCGCAACTGTATAAAAGCATCGTTTATTTCCACATCTCACTGCGCAAATCCAAGCCAGGAAGCTACCAATACCAAAATATCCATTACTCATCATTTTCAGGAAGAAGATGCCAACACTGATGCAAAGCTGCTAGAGCACATCATTTTTGCCATACCCAACATCCGAGAAGCAGAAAGCTCTACAGGGGGTTTTCTGTTATCCTTATTGTTTTGTTTTTAAATGAGTGTTCTCTAATTGTTTATCTATTGATGCAATATTCTGCAATCAAGGAAAATTGTTACCTTCTAATTTCCTGAGAAGGGACAGTGTTCTTTTCCAGTATTTTTCTTTCTAATGCATACCTGCAAAGGACCATGCTTCCACTAAGTCTCTTTCGTTTTTCTGCATGGTTCTCACCACTGCAAAGGCTTCTGTCCTTGTTTTGCTACCCAAAACAACAAGTGGTAGGAAAATTATTTTTTGCTTATTCCTAGAGTCACATTTAGGGGGTAAAGACAGAAAAGAATACCTTACAAACCCTGTTCAAAAAAACTTACTATTATATGCAAACAGTAGAGAAGAAAAATAGTCTCAAGGCCTAGTACAGAGTATCAGAGAACCTTCCAGAGAAGACATGTGGACACACAGTCATGCACACTGTTTCTAGGTGGAGTCCTAAGTATCTATAAAGGTGGCAAATAAAAACTGCCTCACAAGACAATGAGTTTTGGATTATTTTTCCACTGAAGTTCATGTAGGTTGAACTCTCCATCATTATTTTAGTAGGATTTTTACCTGGTTAAGAAAATTAAATCAGAAACAGAAAGGAAGTTAATGATAACATAATGATAAGCTTTGCTACAAGCTGTCATATGCTTACAATCTCCACAGTCATGCAGATTCAAGAAGTAATTTATCTGCCTGTTCCCACACTTCCAACTGACACATCTGACTCAGACACTAGTATGGTGGGAGAAGCAGAAACGTGCATCTGAACAGACCGGCACTTCTGGCAGAAGGTACTAGTTGTGTAAAGCACACAAAGGAAATGGAGGTTTATTTTGGTTGGTTAATTGTTTTTTTAAATCCTCAAACTCTTAATTTACGTTTATGATAATGTTTTCATTTTATGATACACATTTTTCAGGTTCAGATCCTTACAAAGACCTATACAGTTTTTATACTAACCACCTCTGCTTTTCTACTCCCCCCTTCAAGGGTATACACTTCTAAGTAATCTCATCTGGTTTAATCCCCCCAAACGGGCATCACATCTCTTTCTGCACTCTTGCAAAGATCTAGGTTCTTCCTAGCTCAAGACAGTGAAGCTTTATCCTCTTAGTCATGGTAGCTGAAGGCACCACAGGCTCTTTTGCCATGGATAACTATATAAACCTTTCCTCCATCTCATAATCTGTCCAGGCCTGAAAAACAGGAAGCCCATTTAATGGACTAGCACAGCTGAAGTAATGGGTGCTCAAGAGTGTTAGTGATAAGCAGCTTGGTAACAGACTAACAATCGAGATGTCCATAGCCCAAAGGACTAAGAGCCTTTGCAAGATACTTGCAGCACTGTACAACAAGGATGTGCAGAACAGGAAGTGTCCAAGTAATACAGTACAAACTGAACACATGGTGATGGTAAGGACTGGCATTTGAGAGACTGCTTAGCTTCTGGATAAAAATCAATCGTCAAAGAAAAAAAATCTATTAAATCTGCAAAACAGCATGCAATACAGAGCACATGATACAAGATAGAAGGAATTCTTTAAATGGGAAATACAAATTGGAGTTTTTCTTGACATCAGCAGAGAGCACCATACTGGCTAGCTGCCAGACTGCTCACGTACCCAAGCAGCAATTCCAGTGACCGAGTCACACGACTGAGCAGGGCGGAGAACGGAGGGAGGCACTATCATGCTGCATTTCCACACAGCGCTCACTTCAGCAGGCCTCTCCCTTTACTCTGACACCACTGCTGTCCAGTCAGATCACCTGAAACGCACCTTTCCAATGACAGGCATTTTGTTATAAGCAAGTACTCTCAAAACCTAGCAGTTTCCTAAAGGAACTATTTTAGCCTTCAAATGCATGTCCTCCCTCTACACTGTGGCCACAACAGTGCATCTCTGGATGCTCTAAAGCCTACTCACCATCCTCCTCACTTTCCTCCCTGAAGTACCAGCAGCCAATGAAATCAGTTCCTCTCAGCATTTTCATAAATGAAGCTAAATCTTTACAGTTTGTAATTTAAAATATTTGATGAAATTAAATATTATGCTGCCCAAAAGGTCACAATGAGATGTCAATTATCCAACTATCACTATAACCGCTGCTACCACAACTTAGCATTGCACTGCCGTATACACACCACACTTAGCTATTTTAAACTGAAACAGAACCAATTATTGTCAGAGGGTGTGTTTTGCTATACATTATACCTGCCTATATCTGATTCTGCAATACACACACACTTATGCTTGGACACACTCTCAAAATTAATTTGGACAGATTACTATAGCCTTCTAAAGGGCAGGCAGATGGTTTGCATACCTTGCAGCCATTAAAACCTCATATTGTAACCTTCTCTGATCCTTCAAGATAAGCATACTCTTATAACATAGGAATTTGGAGAGAGAAAGTCTTCCTAAGGAACTTAAATACCACTGGGAAATATGCCTTTGACTTTGCAAGTAGCAGTTTCCTCCAGGAGGGTTTTGTCCATATTGCCCAAATCTGGTTTTTTCTACTATTTAGAAAATAGTCTTTTAGATGGTGAAAACAGAATGCAGGCAAATGTCATGGGAAAAAAAAAACTCAAGCAGATATTAAACCCTAACTGGAACCAAATTCTAACAATAAAAGCAAATGTTAAGCTATGCAATTCTGTCCTGAGGTAGGACTTACTGGTGGTACATAGTCCTCAGCACAGTTGTGCAAGTCACCTACACTTCTGACTGTACAGCCTAATAAAATGGGAAGTGGTATGCATCAGGCTTCTTCCTGAAAAGTAGTAACAGTAGGAGCAGCACCCCCACTCCAAAAGCTCCAGGATTTGAAGTATGATTTGTGCAACAGCGTCTTACACATTGTGTATAAGCAGATATAATGCATATAAGCTTACACAAGGAATTTCTACGAAACACCCCATTCATCTAACTCTTCCCTCCATAACTGAAACAACTGGGAGCAGCAAAAAAACCCCAAAAAACCCCACAACTTAGCATATATGGGACATATGTTTGAAGTAAACCTGGTATTTCTTTTATATAACTTAATTAAGGTTTGGGAAGTTTAACTTAACAGCATTTGGAAAATATTAAGGCACACCAAACAAAGCTTACAACAATATGTGCATTTAGCTAACATGTTTTAATATATGACATTACTCAAACTTCATGGATATTTAAAAGCAAATGTATACAAATCCTTTAGCAATAACATTAGGCCAGAATTCTCAGCAACTCATGCACATGAATTCCAAATTTGCTTACACCTTAAGCAGTTGGCCGTATTTTTCTTTACCTTTTTAATTGAAGTGGAGAACATTTTTTCTGTCCTGGTATTAGTAAATCTTTGACAAGATAACACCATGCTGTAGTCAGTTTATGTAAAATAATATGACAAATAGCTTTTGCTAACTGCATTACTTAATCCTGATCCCAAAAAACTAAGTAACTTCTTTGCACTCAAATGGCATTACAACTAACAAAAATTAGTTAGTTAGAACATTGCCTTACCGTGTAAATGCCAATTCTACAAACAGCAAATGAGAGCTGGATACATTCAGACATAGTCTAAAGAAATTAAAATAAAGACATTACCAAGAATGCTATTTCTTAAGAATTAGTTTTCTTCCCATCTCTCCCCTCTCCCCGGAAAGAAACACCTGATGGTACATTAATTTACGTTTCTCCTGTAAGGCTATATTAAACAAGCTGAGAAATGACTACCTTTCATACAGAAGCAGCTGCCAACACCATTGCACTTAGTAATTCAGTATTTCACTATAGGCCTGAAACTACCTAATGTTCCCCAAAATGCCTGTATGTACACAACATTAACATTTTGTAGGCAAGCTTTCAGTCCCATTTTTATCTACTCTGGTTTAAAAACAACCTGCAAGAGGCATTTTAATAGAGTAATGTGCTTTTTGGCTTCTTAGTGGACTGTAAAGAACTTTCATGTTAAAATATTATAGTTCTTCTCTCCCTGTATCATCATTCAGATTATCTTTCTATACCAAACCAATGCATACAACTTCACATTCCCATATTTCTGAAGTCATAATCCTTTAGTTCTCTGAGATGTTTGTGTTCAGAACAGAACTCTCGACTGTCTTGAATATTTTATTTAATCTGCTCTTACAGCTGTGAATATCATATTAAAAGTTTTTACCCTCAACTCGCTCAACTTCCAATCTGTTGTGATGCCACAATTCTACGTCTTCTGAAGTCACCCAGTGAGGCTGAGGATGGACTATGAATTTCTGATGAAACAGATGAAAAACACCTTCTTTAAATAGCATAAAGAAGCCAGAATATAAATGCAACTCCCCACCACCAATATAAAATCTGTTGTAGGTTTACCAATTTTTATTAATGGTCTGGTACAATAAATCAGACTTACAATGATTTATTCAAAAGAATAATTGAGAAATCACTTTAAAAAAGGTATTTGAGAATTCACTGTAGGCAAAAATTAAACCCATCAAGTGGAACATTTTTACTATATGTTTAACAACTTCCACACATCATCTGCATGTATTATAAGAGGTTGAAGATGAAGTGCTGGATGCTAAAGACTTCAAACAGCATCAGTGAAAACTTTTTTTTTGTTTTACCTTTGCTTTCTTCCCCCCCCCGCCAAAAGCCCTGCAATTCAATTACCCATTTTATTAAACTGATTTAAAAAAATATAAAAGCAGCTCTTATAAATTATGAATAATAAAAAATGTGTAGCAACTATTTTTTTGCTGTAACTGTTAAATTTAAATTTTAAACAAACAATATTTCACTGAACTGTATGAAAGTAAAAAAGCACAGCAGAAAAACCTGAAGAGAAACCTCAAGAGTATGGTTGATTTTTCTTTTCTTACTGAAAGCAATCTAGAATATTATTGCTGACAAGGTAATGCTGCTTCAAAGCACCATTTAAATCACCAGGGTATTTTTTCTTTTTTCTTTTTCAGCTTTCAGAACAAACATTCAGTTCTAACTTGTGCTCTAAGCTTCCCCCAGAAAAAAAGTCACAGAAAAATAGCAATAGAAATCCTATGTTACACAAAGTGGTGCAGTGGGGTTATAAACCATACCCATACCCGTCCTGACAGTGTTTGCAGACCTTGTTCCAAAGGTTCCAGGGATGGATGACTTCCCAAGCAATCTAGTCCAGTGCTTACCCTCCCTATTACCTTCCCTACTAGAAAGTTTCCTAATGTTTAACCTGAGTCTGCTGCAATTTAAGCCCATACTTAACATAGGGTGATACATACCATGTTTTATATTTTCAGTATTGTGACAGATTCTTTGTTGATGGTAGACCCAACTTCATATAGAAAGTAAAAGATTATCTCAGGTTGCAAGGGAAGTAAACATGCAGCAGCAGCAAACCACTACAGTTTCTCAATGTATATAGTTTCCTTTTATTCTGGACAACCACAGCATTATAAATTGTTTTCCTTTTTAAATTTTTGTTCAGTACTTGCAGGCTATACATTCATGGGAGAACTTAGCTGCAGTTCAAATTCCCCAGAGAGCACCTGTGGACCCTTGCTTCAGCCTTAGGCATCTGTGTTACCTTACTCATCTGTCGCTGAGTTTGCTACTGTTCATGTTTTAAAATTAAAAAGCTATTACAAGGCATGAATCCTAAACTTATCTCCCCTTCCTACTGTCACATACAGTACCAGTGAACGTTTCCCCTATGCGTTTGCCAATGAAATATGAAGCTAATTCCTTTTCAACCCTCCAAGATAATGCTTATGTCTATGGTGTTAAAAAGCTCATTAATTCCAATGCTGTTATAAGCTTCTCTCTTATATATACAGTAGTGTGGCCAGCAGGAGTAGGGGAGTGATCGTCCCCCTGTGCTCAGCACTGGTGAGGCTGCACCTCGAATGCTGTGTTCAGTTTTGGGCCCCTCATTTCAAGGACATTGAGGGGCTGGAGCAAGTCCAGAGAAGGGCAAAGAAGCTGGTGAGCGGTCTGGAGCACAGGTCCTTCTGAGGAGCGGCTGAGGGAACTGGGGTTGTTTAGCCTGGAGAAGAGGAGGCTGAGGGGAGACCTTATCACTCGCTACAACTGCCTGACAGAAGGCTGCAGTGAGGTGGGTCTTGGTCTCTTCTCCCAAGTAACAAGTGACAGGATGAGAGGAAATGGCCTCAAGTTGTGCCAGGGGAGGTTTAGATTGGACATGAGGAGAAATTTCTTCAACCAAAAGGGTTGTCAAGCATTGGAACGGGCTGCACAGGGAAGTGATTGGGTCCCCATCCCTGGGGCTATTACATGGTGCTTAAGGACATGTTTTAGTGGTGGACCTGGCGGTGTTAGGTTAATGGTTGGACTGGATGACCTGAAAGAGCTTTTCCAACCTAAACGATTCTACAATTCTGTACTCATCCCTCCCACCCCCAAAAAATTTACATTCCTCCCAATATTATTTCAATTGAATCGCTGAAAAAGCATCATGAAATTTTTTAAGTAATTAGTTGTTCAGTGATACTACACTACAGACTATCACTCTGATAGCTGAATTACAATATATGTGATAATATGTTGCTACAATGGAGAATTTATTCTTGATACTTGTAACCTTTCATTACTTTGGTTTTGCAACTCATTTTGCACCATACAATTAGGCAACAAAACAATTATTGGAGAATTTGCATTTAATTTACTTACAGTTTATTGTTGCTTTCTGAAAGGATTTTACATGGTAAGCATGAAAATAAAAGAAAAAAATAATGTAAAAATATACCTACAAATATTACAAAAGAAAGACACCTTGTTTGATAGAATTCTACAGAGACTTATTCTTAACAGAAGTCACTTAACATGTCTGAAGTGAGAAACAGAGTTGTCGGGTCAAATATGTCAAACAATGTAAGCACGCATCTCTGTCAATATGCACCCTACTGGTTAGGCAAAGGGTCATCTCACAAGCATTAAATAAGTTCTCCAGTTGGAAACTAAACTAATGGCTAACATACATATTTGACCAAAACTCTGTTATTTTAATCATATGTTGTAAAAACTTGACTGTTCATAACAACTTAGAACGATGTCTGCCTTGCAGACTGTGCAACCTTTCATTGACAAGAAGCATTTGTCCTGTCCATTTTTTCAAGCATTCCGCTGTGAGTACAAATACCAGTACAAAATAAGTTCAGTATATGGTGTTTAAAACAAAAAACCCTCATACGGCTCTGATAGAGGCACACATTACTCTGCAACCGCACAAATTCATTAATATCTGTATCTTCAGCGAACACTAAATGGAATTCCTACCCATAGTATTTACAAGAGCAAATTTTAGAGATTAATAGAGCATGTTCTGCAACTGATCACTTAAAGTTGAAATCACAGAGTCTCAATAATTTTGGCAAAAGAGGGGCGGGGAGTGGGGGAGGGAGGGATCCTAACCAGCTTCTCGGAAAAGACACAAAAGGCTAGACACATGCCAGAACTGCAGGAGCCGGAATCCTCAATTCTGCCAGCTGACACAAATACTCACCTTGACCTCAGCTTGCTTTGCCATAAGCCTAAATAAATTACAGCACCAAGTACAGTTCCAAGACCACAAAACCAGAAAGCAATATAAGAAAAGGAAGCTGTTGGTTTTTTTCTGGTGACATTTTCTGTAGTACAGTAAAGATTAAGATGCACTCCTGCTTGTTTATAAAGAAGTGTTCCACACCAGTAATTGCTTGGAATTACTGGACCTTCCAGGCAAAAAGCTTTTCCGCCTCCATCTGCATCTCTTTCAGAGCATAAGAAATGTGAAAATTAGCAATACAAGCGTAAACAATATGCAGTTTTTAAGGTACCTATATGCGTGGAGCCTGAAAGAAATTCTCAGTGCTTATGTGTTTTAAAGAACACGTAGGTACCCAGAAGCACACACAACTACGCTACAGTACAAGTGGCAGGAACTTTGACCACAGCGGCTGTTTGCTAACCTTGTGTACTGAACTCCAAGTAGTAACTCCAAGGCTCCTCTTTCCGCACAAGATGTCACAGCCCTCTAGCACATTCCATTAATAACATTTCTAATTTAAACTCTCAAAATTCTTTTTCAATACAGTTCTCAGAGATAAAAGACACACAAAATATTTTCAGATTCTCCTTTAATGCTGAATAATTAGGTTTTTAAAATACCTACCTTCTTGTACATAGTCATTAGAAAAAATAAACCTGAGTTTAGAGACTAGAAGAAACCTGATGCTGATGGAAAGGCAATGACCCTATATGTGAACAGGAATTAGGATTGGATCCAAAAACTCTCTTGTCATCACAAAAAGTGATCAAGTGGATGCACCAGAGAACACGGCTCTCCCCTCTTTTAGGCAATGCTCTCACTAGAACAGTTTTCCATGACTGTTTCCAGGACTGCAATGGTTCAGACAGTGAAAGATGCAGATTAGCCAACACAAAATTAATAGTTGCAAGAACAACATAGACATTTCTCAAGAATTCTGGACCTTTTCCCCAGTCTTGCTGAAGCCTGGAATTATGCAAGTTTCTAGGCAAGAATAAAGTACTGAGAGAAGAGATCATTCACGGTAGAGCACCTCATCACTCTCCACTAGACAGGCTGTCAGTTCAGTTTCAGGTTCACTCAGTGTTGTGGGCCTTACATACAGTCATAAATTGGTTAGGATACAAATGTTGGAAGGCCTAGAGCCTCTGCTCATATGTCAAGGGAGTACCTCCAAGCAGAAGGAACCCTTTAGCTACATTTCCCTGGAGCAGATTAAGAATCTTCATAAATCCCTCTGAATTAAAAAGTCTCACCTCCTGTGCAGTCTATGCAATTTTGCTTACACTGGGGAGCGCTTCTGGACACCATCCAGAATATCTCCATTTTCTAGCTGCAGCTTCCTGCTCTGGAACTAGATCCATCTGTCCCCTCAATGAGGAGGGATGGAGGTGTTTAGCACATAGCATAAGCACCAGGACATACAGGGAATTGTATCTCACGGACACATCCTCAGGTTCCAGCAGTCACAGCTCCAGGGGTCTCCATAAGCCTACCAGCACACCTGAACATCATGTTTAATACCCCCCCAATGCACTTGTCTTCCAAGAAACTGTACAAATTCATAGCCTGCTCATTTTGGCCTCCCTAATGCTACTGCACAAGTGAGACCCGGAACTCAACTATACTTATGGGAAAAAGCAGTTCCTGGATTATAACTGTCGTCAAGTTCTTCTATTGGGAGAAATTACTTATTGCCTATTTACCCTCTATGTATGTTTTCAAAAACACGTCCCCACACCATTCAGGTGTCTCTTCTTCAGACTGAAGGGTTGTAGCTATTTAATCTCTCTTTGTATGGAAGCAATTGTTTTCTTTCAATTACCGTGTCTTCCTTCTCTGTATCTTCTTTGGTCTTTCCAATACTTTTTCTGAGATGATGCAACCAGAAATGCAGCATTTAACAGCAGACCTTGCATTTAAGCAGTGTAAAAATGAGATTTTTCCTTCCTAATACTCTAAACTTGTTGACAGATGTCTGGGTTGAGATGACATTTTTAAGAAGGATC